>NC_074675.1:34645351-35012851 GCF_029448725.1 Salvelinus fontinalis
AAGAAAATATTTTATCAATTTGTATATTTGAGTTTAACCATAATATTTGTTGTTACTGTAACGGCAGATTTCCTCCTCTTCGTCTGTAGAGGAGGTGTAGGGATCGGACCAAGACGCAGAGTGGAAAGTGTCCATAATTTATTATAAAATAAACCGAACACTACAATGAAACAAATTAACAAATAGAATCCAACCGAAAACAGTCCCGTGTGGCACGAATACGAACACGAAAGACAAACACCCACAAACACACACGTGAACCACGGCTGCCTAAGTATGATTCTCAATCAGGGACAACGATTGACAGCTGCCTCTGATTGAGAATCATACCAGGCCGAACGCACAAAACCCCAACATAGAAAACAACACATAGACAACCCACCCAACTCACGCCCTGACCATACTAAATAAATACAAAACAAGAGAAAACAGGTCAGGAACGTGACAGTTATATTTGTTTAGTCTTTTCTGGTGCATTAAACTGATATTGCAACCAACTTTCTATGGCTTGTTTTAAAAATAGCAATATTTTGGAGATTATTTCATTTTCAAATAACCGAAAGTGAGAGTAAAAGGGAAAAAGGCCCTTCTTGAACATGGGGTGAGACATTCTTACTAATCTGCTAGTGAACCAGTTTGGATTTAAGTATAACTTTTGTATAACTGAAGCCTTTAGTGAGAGGTCTACTGCTTTAATATTTAATAATTTCTGCCCTTCGAATTCATATTCATTATATGAATAGGCCAGTTTCATTTTGTCTGGTTTACCGTTCCAAATAAAATGTAATATTTTTTGCCCATATAATTTGTCCCTTTACCATCATGCAAGGTCTTATTATTTCACAGGAATTTGTATTTTTTTACCAAATCCACGTAGAACTGGTATAATAAATACAATAGGGTTTCACCCAGCTTGCTGGCCATGGTTCAGCAGTGATGCTGAGGTGAGGGTTGGGGATCAGTCATTTAATTGCAGGGTTCTAGGGGTTTCTCTCACCCCTGCCTTCCCACCTATGTGCGTGGTGGCCATGAGTCCCCCACCTCATTCCTGCATACTTCACTCTCCATGAGCCCTTCCCGCTCTCCAACTGTTAGTGTGTGTGCATCTCAAAGTGGGATCCTCTCTTTGTTTCCTCTCAATCTTTTGTATAGATAGCCATGTATTGATACCCACTGGGCAAATCCTGGTCATTTCAACCCAAAAAATCTATGCGATGATGTTGAATCAGCATGGAAAACTGATTGGATTTGCTAAAAGTCATCAACATGAGGGCACCTGGTATTTTTCTCACCCGACCTTTAACCTAAATCCAATGATGAAATGGTGAAATCTTTTTTTTCCAATGGTGAAATCTTTTTGTTGATTTCACGTTGAATTCACATTAGTTGAAAACTCAACCAAATTTAAATCAAAACTAGATGTTGAACTGACATCTGTGCCCAATCCCTAATATTAACGACGTCTCGAGGTACTGCTCGCCTGAGCTAGAACACCTCATTGATAAGCTGTGGACTTTTCATCTTTATTTTTCGTAGCTGTATAATTACCACCACAAACCAGCGCTAGGACCGCACTCAACGAGCTGTATAATGCCATAAGCAAACGAGAAAAAGCTCATCCAGAGGTGGCGCTCCTAGTGGCCAGTGATTTTAATGCAGGGAAACTGAAATCCACCTTACCTAATTTCTACCAGCATGACACCTGTGCAACTAGAGGCGAAAAAACTGTTGAGCACTTTTACTCCACACACAGAAATGCACACAAAGCTCTCCCACACCCTCCATATGGCAAATCTGACCATAACTCTATCCTCCTGATTCCAGCTAATAAGCAAAAACTCTTACAGGAAGTACCAGTGACGCGCTGGTTTAATAATAAGAATTTTAGAAGAAGACTTTAACGTAACAAAATGTGCGAAAAGTCAAGGGGTCTGAATACTTTCCGAAGGCACTTTGGTGAAACAGTACAGTTGGAAAATATATGGCAAGTAGAAATCAAAACTGAATAGCCTTCAGAGATAGATGGGAGGGGTTGAGGGTAGCTGAAGGATAAAAAAAGAAAAAAGATAAGTATTGTAAAATATACTGTGTCCGTAAAATGTATATTGTACGCCTGTGCTGAAAGTAGAAGCCTAAGTGTTGTTCTCCATTAGTTTACTCCAATTAGGGGAGGAGTGGTAGGGTTAGGGGAAAATGATAAAAGAAAATAGATATATATAAAAAATATATATATTTATATATATATTTACAAAAATATATATATGGGGGATTGGAAGTGACGCAGAAAATTACATTGATGGAAACCAAAATCTATCTGCAATATCAAAGCTGATCTACCCCTAATAAATACAAATACAATTTAAAAAAGGCCAAGGCCCACACCCTCTAATGTAATGCCTTGCCAGTTGGCCACATGGTGACGCTATAACAAGCGATAAAAAAATGCTACATTTGAAAGCTCACGCCCCTCATCCCGTGTGACCTCTCCTCACAAAATTCAGTTCATAGTTACCTCTCCTCACAAGGAACAAATGCGCCTCAAGGACCTATATGGTCCGCCATGACGGAATTTGTGAAAAATACTTAAAATACACAGAATGACCGATTGTCATGAAACTTGATATTGAGCATCTATGGGCCAAGGTCTCTCAACTCAATATTTTCCAGGCTAGTATCTCAAACAATATGGCCGCTATGGTCCAATAAGCATTCAAGTGGGCTTGAGCTTAGACATAAATGCATGTACAGTAAATCAGACAGTTATTTGCATCATAACAAAACTTGATGTGTATGTTCAAAACATTGTCAAGACTCAACAAATGCAAGAACAGTCATATCTACCACATGGAGGCGCTATAATGGGCACATATTTATATCTTTTGATCTGTTTGACCCAGATCAATGGTTCTGTTTGGCTGCATGTTGGACAGGAAAAAACATTAATGCGGGCAGCAGCTAGCCTAGCGGTTAAGAGGATTGGGCCAGTAACTGAAAGGTCGCTAGTTCGAATCTCTGAGCCGACTAGGTGAGAAATCTGTCGATGTGCCCTTGAGCAAGGCATTAACCCTAATTGCTCCTGTATGTCGCTTTGGATGAGAGCGTCTGCTAAATTACTCAAATGTAAATGTAATATTATTTCAGTTTGAAAACGTGCGTCTATACATGCTACATACCAAATTTTGTGCAGATTGGTCCAGCAGTTCTGGAGAAGAAGAAGGTTAAAGTAGACAACATCATTAACCCTAAAAGCGGCAACAGGTATCATTTTTTTTGCCCAAATTGGAAATGATGGCAACAAAAAAAAAACTTCTGTCAAACAATAATTGGTTTAGCATATTTGAAAAATTGATTTAGCAAGCAGTAAGCATTTAAATGATAATACCCGAGAAGCTGATGTTTGGGGGATATATTGGCATCGGTGTTGTTAGGTCAGAGACAAAGTTGAGGGCCGGCAAACCGTGCCAATATATCCTCCAAACACTAGCTTCGAGGGCAATATCACTTTTATACGAAGGGTTACCAACATATTCAAATAATTAAATTCATATTTTCATTAAAAACGATCTTTTGATGAATTTCTTCATACTATTTCCTCCTTCCACAAGATATAGTCCCGACACAAATCTAGGGTTGCCACCCAAGCCGGCTGGTCGTTCATTCTATCGGTTCGGTTGCCAGAGATGAGACCCAGTCATTAAGTATTTTTGTTCTGTATCTATGGACGCGACCCAGTCGTTCGTTCTAAATGTTCTATTGCCAAACTGGCTGGCAATGTTCTTATCCCTTGCTTGCTAGCTAGCCAACTACGGCAAATGTACAGTCACGTCAAACAGTGCAGCCAGAATAACAACAAAATATCATCATATGCATTTGTTTAGGCTGTTTTCTAGTGATAATTATTTGGATACATCCATAACGATGAGCTAATGATGAGCGTTTTCACCTGGTACAGAAAATGTGCTCCCTTGTCAGGACACTGTTGTTCAGAACAGCTAGCCAACAACACAGCTAAAACAATAACTTCAAACTGAAGCTGGAAAGACTGCAAACTAGCTGCACTTCGATTTGTTTGACCTGTTTTCTATTGATATTTCTTTGTATATATTCATAAAAATGTATGCTGATTCATGATTTCGACTGGCTGAGAAAAGCTGCCTGCCTGTCTGTCTCATTCCGACTCCCGACACCTTCATCACTATGTGACAGCTGTTGAATATTGCAACAATGTTGCAAATGTCGGAAAAACAATGAGCAAGGTTTATACAAATATCCGCTGTTGAAAACTAAATGTTAGTCTAATAGAAATGTGAGATAATGTCTAGATGCTTTTTATAGTGGAGATCAAGTTTATAAATTGCTTGGCTGGGCTGATGAGACAGTGGATTGCGCAGTGGATTCCGCCTTTCCTTCCAGTTCTCTGCTGCCAATGACTGGAACGAACTGCAAAAATCGCCGAAGCTGGAGACTCATATCTTCCTCACTAGCTTTAAGCACCAGCTGTCAGAGCAGCTCACAGATCACTGCACCTATACATAGCCCATCTATAATTTAGCCCAAGCAACTACCTCTCACCCTACTGTATTTATTTATTTTGCTCTTTGCACCCCATTATTTCTATCTCTACTTTGCACATTCTTCCACTGCAAATTTACCATTCCAGTGCTTTACTTGCTATATTGTATTTACTTCGCCACCATGGCCTTGTTTTGCCTTTACCTCCCTTATCTCACCCCATTTGCTCACATTGTATATACTTATTTTTATACTGTATTATTGACTGTATGTCTGTTTTACTCCATGTGTAACTCTGTGTTGTTGTATGTGTCGAACTGCTTTGCTTTATCTTGGCCAGGTTGCAATTGTAAATGAGAACTTGTCCTCAACTTGCCTACCTGGTTAAATAAAGGTGAAATAAATAAATAAATGTAAAAAAATTGCACACACTGTATATAGACTTTTTCTACTGTATTATCGACTGTATGTTTGTTTATTCCATGTGTAACTCTGTGTTGTTGTTTGTGTCGCACTGCTTTCCTTTATCTTTGCCAGGTTGCAGTTGTAAATGAGAACTTGTTCTCAACTGGCCTAACTGGTTAAATAAAGGGGAAATAAATAAATAAAAAATAGCCTTCCACATGCTTCCCACAATAACTTGGGTGAATTTTGGCCCATTCCTCCTGACAGAGCTGGTGTAACTGAGTCAGGTTTGTAGGCTTCCTTGCTCGCACACGCTTTTCAGTTCTGCTCACAAATTTTCTATAGGATTGAGGTCAGGGCTTTGTGATGGTCACTCCAATACCTTGACTTTGTTGTCCTTAAGCCATTTTCCCACAACTTTGGCGATGTATGCTTGGGCTCATTGTCCATTTGGAAGACCCATTTGCGACCAAGCTTTAACTTCCTGACTGATGTCTTGTGATGTTGCTTCAATATATCCACATAATTTTCCATCCTCATGATGCCATCTATTTTGTGATTTGCACCAGTCCCTCCTGCAGCAAATCACCCCCACAACATATAGGTAAAACGAAATAGGTAAAACTCCCGTGCTTCAAGGTTGGGATGATGTTCTTCGGCTTGCAAGCCTCCCCCTTTTTCCTCCAAACATAATGATGGTCATTATGGCCAAACAGTTCTATTTTTGTTTCATCAGACCAGAGGATATTTTTCCAAAAAGTACAATCTTTGTCCCCAAGTACAGTTGCAAACCATAGTCTGGCTTTTTTTATGGCGGTTTTGGAGCAGTGGCTTCTTCCTTGCTGCGCGGCCTTTCAGGTTATGTCGATATAGGACTCGTTTTGCCTTGGATATAGATACTCTTTTTTTGCCCTTTTTTCTCCCCAATTGGTATTAGTTACAGTCCTGTCTCATCGCTGCAACTCCCGTACTGACTCGGGAGAGGCAAAGGTCGAGAGCCATGCACAACCCAACCAAGACGCACTGCTTTTTGACACAATGCACATCGAACCCGGAAGCCAGCCGCACCAATGTGTCGGAGGAAACACCGTACACCTGGCAACCTGGTCAGCGTGCACTGCGCCCTGCCCGCCACAGGAGTCGCTAGGGCGCGATGAGACAAGGGTTTCCCTGCCGGCCTAACCCGGACGACGCTGGGCCAATTGTGCTCCGCTACACGGCCAGCTGCAACAGAGCCTGGGCTCGAACCCAGAATCTCTGGTGGCACAGCTAGCACTGCGATGCTGTGCCTTAGACCACTGCGCCACCCGGGAGACAGATATAGATACTTTTGTACCTGTTTCCTCCAGTATCTTCACAAGGTCCTTTGCTGTTGTTCTGGGATTGATTTGCACTTTTTGCACCAAAATACGTTAATCTCAAGTAGACAGAACGCGTCTCCTTCCTGAGCGGTATGACGGCTGCATGGTCCCATGATGTTTATACTTGCGTACTATTGTTTGTACAAATGAACGTGGTACCTTCAGGCGTTTGGCAATTGCTCCTAAGGATGAACCAGACTTGTGGAGGTCTACAAATAATTTTCTGAGGTCTTGGCTGATTTTATTATATTTTTTTCCTATGATGTCAAGCAAAAAGGCACTGAGTTTGAAGGTAGGCCTTGAAATACATCCACAGGTACACCTCCAATTGACTCAAATGATGTAAATTAGCCTATCAGAAGTTTCTAAACCCATGACATTTTCTGGAATTTTCTAAGCTGTTTAAAGGCACTGTCAACTTAGTGTATGTAAACTTCTGACCCACTGGAATTGTGATACAGTATTGGAATTGTGATAAGTGAAATAATCTGTCTGTAAACAATTGTTGGAAAAATTACTTGTGTCATGCACAAAGTAGATGTCTTAACCGACTTGCCAAAACTATAGTTTGTGGAGTGGTTGAAAAACGAGTTTTAATGACTTCAACCTAAGTGTATGTAAACTTCCAACTTCAACTGTATATACTGTATTTTCATGATATATACAGTTGTGGCCATTGCACTTTTCTTAAATAATTCCCTATTTCTTTTAAAATATGTTCACAATTTTACTTTAGAAAATGAAGACAAATGGCACCCCGCAGCTAATACTTGGTTGCACAGCATTTGGCCAAGATAACTGCAGACAAACCCTTCTTGTATCCATCAATGAGCTCAGTGAACCTTTCTACTGGCAATTCGGCCCACTCTTCAGCAGCAAACTGCTTATTCTTCAATGTTTGAGGGGTGCATTCAAAGAAAATAACACCCTCTGTACAATCAAACATGGGGGAGGTTTGATAATGTTGTGGGGTTGCTTTGCTGCCTCTGGTACCGAGGGCCTTGACCATGTGCAAGACATGAAATCAGTGCAATGTTTTGGAGTGCAATGTTCAACTCAGTGTCCAAAAACTGTCTCTGTTGAAGGTTTTGGGTCTTTCAGAAGGACAACAACCCCAAACACACATGAAAAGCACACTGGAATAATTTAAGAACCCCTGGGCTGTTCAGGAGTGAAGAACTAGAGCAGTTTGCTGCTGAAGAGAGCGCCAAATTGCCAGTAGAAAGGTGTTGTGGGTAGTTATCATGGCGAAAGGCTGTGCAACCAAGCCAACTAGCTCTGGGAATAGAATAATTTTGTCCATGTCATGTCTTTATTTTATACATTTAAATTGTAATCTTATGTTTATAAAAAATACATTTGGTTCTGCAATGTTGAATGTTTTTGTAAACTAATGAAAATAACTCCCCAATTTTTTTAGCGCATTTATTTCACTGAGCCTCTTTTGAACATTGAAATGCTCTCTGATTGTGTGGGAGTTAGGAAATAAATGTACATACACAGCCTTGATTGGCTGATAGGATGGAGCCCACCCCCTTACCAAGATGAACAGTCATTGGTCTATTATAATCAAATCAGATGGTGACGTCATGATCTGGCACAGAAACTCCTGATCAGGCTGAAATTCCAGCTCTTTCACAAAAAGGGCATTATCATTTTCATAATTTCAGTGTTATTTCGATGTCGTAGTGTAGACATGTCATAAAAACAGCAGAAAAATCCCATTAACTACACTGCCCCTTTAAGAAAAGTGTAAGGGTGCCAAATTTAGTGCTTTTATCACAAAGTTTACTATTGTCTACTCTACATTTTCAGTTAAGTATACAAGAGATCATCTTTTTATTTTTCCATATTAACACAGAAATCATGGTATATATTTTTTTGTTTAGTAAGTAGTTGCTTGACAAACTCCTAAAATTACAGAAGGATCAAAAGAATATTTGGAAATCTACATTTTTGACCACTTGGGGTAAAAATGTATTCATTGACACTTAGGGTTAAAAGGGTCCATAATACATCAAAGCATATCGCTCAATCTGTTCGATTTTGAGTTTGACCTTTAGCAACATGAAGTATTGGTCCTATGTTTAATGAGCTAAAATAAAAGTTCCTGAGAAATTATCCATACACACAAAAAGCTTATTTCTCTCAAATTTTGTGAACAAATTTGTTTACATCCCTGTTAGTGAGCATTTCTCCTTCGCCAAGATAATCCGTCCACCTGACAGGTGTAGCATGATCATTACACAGATGCACCTTGTGCTGGAGACAAAAGTCCACTCTAAAATGTGCAGTTTTGTCACACACACCACAGCCGTTTCAAGTTTTGTGGGAGCGTTTAATTGGCATGCTGCCTGCAGGAATATCCAAGAGCTGTTGCCAGAGAATTGAAAGTTAATTGTGTCTACCATAAGCCGCCTACAACGTCCTTTTAGAGAAATTGGCAGTACATCCATCCTGCCTCACAACCGAAGACCACGTGTAACCACGCCAGCCCAGGACATCCACATTCGGCTTCTTCACCTGGGAGATAGTTGGAGACCAGGCACTAAGGCACAGCTGAAGAAACTGCAGGTTTGTTCATCTGTAAAATGTCTGGACCGACAGAAACCAAAGTTCATCTGTGTGCTCGTCATCCTCACCAGGGTCAACTTCAGTGGACAAATGCTCACCTTCGATGGCCACTAGAGAAGTGGGCTCTTCACAGATGAATCCCGGTTTCAACTGTACCGGGCAGATGGCGTTGTGTGGACATGTCAGCGTTGTGAACAGAGTCCCTCAGGCCCATTGTCGCACCATTCATCCGCCACCATCACGTCTCATCATAATGCACAGCCCCATGTCGCAAGGATCTGTACTCAAATTCCTGAAAGCTGAAACTGTCCTAGTTCTTCCATGGCCTGCAAACTCAAGACATGTCACCCATTGAGCATGTTTAGGATGCTCTGGATTGACACGCACAACATCATTCCAGTTCCCGCCAATATCCAGCAACTTCGCCCAGCAATTGAGTGGGTCAACATTCCAGGCTACAATCAACAATCTGATCAACTATGTGAAGATGTGTTGCACTGTATGAGGCAGATGGTAACACCAGATACCGACTGGTTTTCTGATCCACAACCTACTTCTTTAAAGTATATGAATTATCACTCATGTGAAATCCATAGATTAGGTCCTAATGTGCCTTTCAATTGACCAGTTTCTTTATATTAACTAACGCAGTATGATCTTTTAAATTGTTGCGTTTACTTTTGTTCAGTGTAGCTTGCCTTAGGGCAATGTGTCCAATTTTTCCTGATGGTGGGTGCTGTTGGGCATTAGCTTGAACCCTACCATTGCTGCTTGCAGCCCTCTTCTCCATGGTCTTCTGCAAGGTGAAAACGCCCCCCTAATGACCAGCAGCAATAACACACCATATGTCCATTACCCAAACCACACCTTCCAGTGCATGACAATGTTCATAGAAGATTGAGTGCCCATATACACAACCTGTGTACCGTGTGTAAACAATGACCCGGAATACTGGTTTTAGTGAATGTGAATAGTGTTAAATGGCAATTATCACAACATGCTTAGCACATACTGTAATGTTAATTGAGATTATGATCATAAGCACTAGCCTGTGTAAATAACAGGCCTAATTGTAACAAAATACTCATCCACCTCTCACTAATTGACAAGGTACCTACATAAACATCCAATCAAAATACATTTCCCTTTCAAATAGTTTACAGCCCCAATAATTCACTAAACATCAACATGGAAAACAATAGTCAAGTCAGCGGTTGCATTTTGTTGTAAATAACATTGTTTTTATTTCAAAGCCAGGATGCCTAGACCTACATATAGGACTTAGCTGCTGCCGGCCTTGGCAGCGATTCTCTTGTCTCGCTCCTCAGCGATGGTGAGACGAATACCCTTTCCACGGGGCAGGGACACCCACGGCTTGTTGCCCTGGAGATGGGGGGGAGAGTAAACGAAAGATATTACTAAAGAAAGCCGGTAAAGAGTAAATCTACAAACATGGCACAGGAAGTGGTCAAATGTATGTGGACAAAAGATAATGTAATTTAAAGTGAACGCCGGTTCTTAGGTGTAACAAATACTGATGTTAGTCTAAAAAGAAAATAACAGCCTCCCGAGTGGCCCAGCGGTTTAAGGCCTAGAGGCATTACTACAGACCCGGGTTAATTTCCCAGGCTGTGGGAGTCCCATAGCACCGCACACAATTGGCCCAGCGTCGTCCGGGTTAGACCGGTAGGGCTTTAAATGGCTCATGGCGCTTTAGCGACTCTTGTGGGAAGTGGGTGCCGGTGGGCTGACCCCGAACACCAGTTGAACCGTGTTTCCTCCAACACATTGGTGCGGCTGGCTTCCGGATTAAGGAGTATGGTTAGGCGGGTCATGTTTCGGAGGATGCATGACTTGACCTTCACCCCTCCCGAGCTTGTTGGGGAGTTACACGATGAGACAAGATCGAAAATTGGCAAGGGTGGGAATTAAAATGAAAAACAACCAAAACCTGCCTATAACACTTGGGACCAATACATTTATCAGGCTGTAGTATTTACTTGTGTTAAAGGGATAGTTCACCCAAATTATGTTTTCTTACCCTGTCAGCAGTTTATGGAAAAGGTATGACTGCAATCCATGCTTTGGTTTAGTTGCCATGGCAATTTCCAAATGCTAGCATTTGCGGCACAAATCCCATTTTAGTCATGGGACCGATATTAGCATTTTCCCGCTTATGTCCAAATCTTCTGGCAATATCTAAAAGCAGGGGTCTCCAACAGGTCAATCGCAAGCTCACAGCCCACCTAGGAGTAGCTCACAGTATATTATGGACACAGGGAAGAGAAGAACATGGCTATTTGAAAGGCAGGGAGAAAAACGAGTAACACTCAACATGTTTCATTTTTTAAAGGAGCTCCCATGCCAGGAAAGGTTGGAGACCCTTGATCTAAAATGTATTGTGAAGCTCAGTCACTTACAGATGATTTGAAAAGGTGCAAAAATGCTAACATTGGCCCCATGACTTCCATTCGATTTGTGCCACAAATGCTGAAACATTAGCATGTAGAAACCGTGCCAGGGAAAATAAACCAAAGCATGGATTGCGGTCATAACTTGTCCATAGACTGCTTACATGGTAAGGACCAATTGTGTAATTTGGGTGAACTGTCCCTTGAACGAGTCTCTCTATAGAACATACTTCCTATCAAATCTGAAGTAGTGTTGCAGCACCCCCCCCCCCCCCCCCCCACATTGGTTGCCTGCAGTCTAGTTGTTTTGGGATGGTTGGTAAAGCTACTGTTCACCATTGTCAAGTGTGCCAGCGATTGAGGATAGAACCAGCAGACAATAACGTGCTGGTACCGAAGACATAGCATTGGCTTTGTTCTACCTCCGTACAATCACACATGAGTACTGGGCAACTACATGAGTGTCAAGAAATGGAGGGGATGAGCAGTGTCGTCAGGGTGTTTGTAGTGTAGTTCATGTTTGTATGCGAAGGTGTGTGTGGATGTGCAGGTATGTGTTTGAGTGCGCGTGTACGGGTCTTCTCTACTTACCTTGCCAACGATGAAGATGTTTCCAAGCCTGGTGGCAAAGATGTTTCCAGCGCTATCCTTAACGTGCACAACGTCAAACGAGCCAGGATGCCTCTCCCTGTTGGTGATGATACCAATACGCCCCAAATTGGCACCGCCGGTCACCATGCACAGGTTACCTACAGGGTGAAGAGAGGGGAGACAAGAGGGGAGAGCGATGAGGGTAAAGACGGTGCTTCAAAAGTATGATTTGATTGGGTAGTATTGTTGCTTTGCATCAGTCAAGTCTGCAAAAAGTTTCAAGGATGGTGCTTAGTGGATCTAAAGGTCTGTATGAACAGACTACCATTTTCCACAATTTATTTTTCCTACAGTGTCAAAATGAGTCAACCATCCTACATTCACAATTGAAGAAAATGTAACCCCTCTACCATGGGATAAGCAAGACAACACAAAATCTTAATTTAGTTTCTATGCCCGTGTAACAGTGTCTGAGATCAAGCGTCCCTGCCAGCCATGAGATGCAAGACAGGGATAGTAGGAAACTAATTGTGTGCAGGGGGAACGACATAATTGCACTGTAACTTATCCTGCTTTTCTAATAATTTTTCAATTCGACTTCAAGACAAGCCAGACATTACTCACCCCCCCCCTGCACACTTAATAGATTTGATAACACTTCAAAAATCTAACAGGCTAACCCGAAAGACCACTTTGCCCACAATATACATTTCCCTTTCAATCACTTTAAAAGTATATATTTTTAACCGTGATGTTACCTGTGTCGAACTTGATGTGTTCCGTGATTTTGCCGGTGGCGAGGTCGATGCGGACTGTGTCATTGACTTTGATGAGGGGGTCGGGGTAGCGGATGGTACGTGCGTCGTGGGTCACCAGGTGGGGGACTCCTTTGGTGCCGATGAGGTTCTTCTTCACCTTGCACAGTTTGTACTGGAGGGAAGGAGAGGGAGAGAAAGATGGAGAGGAGAAAGTGAGTGATTGTTATGGCAGGGCTTCCCAAACCTAGACTCGGAAGTGTAAATGCTTAATTAAAAGGGAAAATCCACTAGAATGTTTCATTAGTCAACTGTTGATAGTCCAAAAACATTTTACATGTCAGCAGCAAAATGTAAGATATGACTTAAAAAAATTGATTACCCACTTGGTTTTGAAGTCTAAATCCTAATATGATAAACAAGCATAAGTACTCCAACTGAAACCACGCTAGGCATTTACACAAAAGGATGAATATGTAACCGTTTCACATTAGGATTCATCCAATTGTTTTTGTTGGAGCTCAGAACTTCTTAGAGGTATTGGTGAGGGTTTTTCAGCTTGTTGATCAAAACCAAACACTTTCTTCATTGCTCCCTCCATACAGAAGATCATATTGTACTTGTACTGCTTGGTTTAAAAAGACAGGTTTGAGCTGTGAATAACTAGACTCGCAACCATGTGTGACAACGTGTCATACCTGGGCCTCCTCGGCGGTGATGCGGTGAACAGTGAAACGTCCCTTCACGTCGTAGATCAGACGGAAATGCTCTCCAGTTTTCTCAATGCTGATCACATCTACAGACAGACATCACACAATCATATCAATGATCAAATCCTGAACAGGCCAACACCAAAATAGGATGCATCAGACCAAATTCAATAGTCAGTCAGGATCAAATTCTCATAACTGGGAAAACAACAACAATGCGCATATCAGATACCAGTAGTCAGAATGACAGTCAAACCAACGAATGATCGTCAACCCAACAATATTTTGTCCCTTCATAATAGTAATAATTAGGTTGGTGCTTATATACGTCCTATTTCACACATGTACAAGTGTGTATTATTACGGGTGAATTGGACATTTGTTTTTGCATTTCTCACACCTGAGACACCCTCAGAGAGTGGGGTCATGGCCAGGGTCTGCCAATGTCAACGGAACAATTATGGTCAAGTTCCCTTTTCACCTTGTCGGCTCAGGATTTGAACCGGCAACCTTTCGGTTACTGGCCCACCCAGGTCAGATACTATTAAAAAGCACAATACAACCCATTCCATTGTACATCAGCTAGCTAGGCAAAATATCAAGACTGGTAAATCTCAGACTGGTGGAGGGGCACTATACAAATCCTCTAGACTCAATTGTGTATCAGAGGAAACCATCTCACACTGTTTAGCCATCAAAGCATGTGATCTAGCCTTGTGGTGCACCAATGAGGGAGGGCATGGTCCAGTGACAAATCCACTCCATTGTACATTAGATGGCTCGGCTAACATCCCACTGTATTTTCTAACAGCAGTGTGTGAGCTAGCCTTAAAGAAGTGTTACATGGTCTGCATTTACATAATGTGAGGTTTCACCTGGCCTGGGAAATTAATCATAACACCATCACAGCTCTCTTGGCAGGAATAAAAGTCGTATGGAAGTGTGTGCACGTTCAAGATGGTGTGTGCATGAAAGTCTAATGGGGTGCATGTGAAGATGTGTGCCTGAGAAAATGTGTGAATATGAGAGTGAATGTCTACTGATGTGTGTACAAGTTTGCGTGAGCCACTAAGAGGATATGGGTGAAGATCCAAAAAGAGATTAAATTCCTTTAAGTGGGTCCACAGATGTCCCTACATCTGATGTGAGGTGTGTTGTGCACTTATCTAATCAGAAGCTATGAAGACGAAATGAGAAAACAAGTGAGGAATAATTTGACAAGCGTGATCAAGATACCACCAAAGCCCAGACTAACTACAACTAAATGAAACTCACTCCAAACACTAAGCATGCCATCTACCAAATCAGGCTAAGTGCAAAATTCTTTAGACAGTTCAGTGCCTTGCATTCAACGTGATATGCTCAACACAACAACCCTTCCTTAGACTGGGACACACAACATGAAACATTTACATATGCAATTTCACAGCAACAAGGGGATACACGTCATATAACCTGCTCAAATACTACAAAATGCATCCATACTTTCAGTTAGAGCTCAGAACTTCTTAGAGGTATTGGTGAGATTTTTTTCAGCTCATTGATCAAAACCAAAATTTGTCTTCATTGCTCTTATTTCCAGCTCTAATCACTGGCTAGGTGAAAGCATGAATGAGTGGAACAGTACCCTCCCCCTTCTTCCCTCCAGTCCCTCACTTCATTCTCATGAACCTTCACTCACACCTTGCATCCCCCTCTCCCTTAGTCAGACTCACCCATGAAGTCAATTGGGAAGGTCAAATCACTGCAAACTATACACCTCTCCCTTCCTCACTCATCCCTCATCAAACACAACTCACCCATGAAGCCAGCGGGGTAGGTGATGTCAGTGCGGACCTTGCCGTCGATCTTGATGAACCTCTGCATGCAAATCTTTTTGACCTCGTCTCCAGTCAGGGCGTACTTCAGACGGTTCCTGAGGAAGATGATGAGGGGCAGGCACTCCCTCAGCTTGTGGGGACCAGTGGAGGGACGAGGCGCCTACATAGATGAAATTGAGTGTGGTATTCTAACTACTATATGAGCAGTAAACAATGACAGCTATAGACCATGTTGGTTCAGCAGACAAGTATCCACAGAAAGAGATACCTACGCATTAAAACAGCAATGTGTGTCAAGTAATTTCCAACGAACATGTTCTTGTGTGTCTTATAAATGTCTGTTTAATTGCAGGTGGTTCGCCATACACCAGAGAATATTCAGAAAGACTAAAATCAACGTTATTCACCAAGTGAAGAGTTAATAAGTTAACCCACCATTTTAGCTCCTTGACATCTTGCATTTCCCAACATCTTTGCAGGAACTAGTCGTTTCTATGCGACGCGGCCATAGATATGCCCCTCAATTTAGCTAATAATCTGCAACTAACTAGAAACATTGTGGTTTTATCATTTAGGTATGAAGTAGTATGTACTTACGAACACTCCGGTGAGCTTGTCAAGCATCCAATGCTTGGGCGCTGCAACGCGCTTCAGGTGCTTCTTCGGTCCTCGTGCCTAGTAACCAGAAAAATAACTTGTCAACCCAACTAATGTACTCAAAACTTCCAGCCTAACAACAGACAGTTCAGTTTCATTCGAAAATACCATGCGACCCGTCTGGCTAGCAAGAGTTCGGCGTACAATATATTAATTTCCTACACGGTCCTTAAATGACAATTCCGACTGTGGCCTACTCGATAGAAACACAACAGGGTTTATTTTTACACAATTCTCTGTAAAAAGTTTGTGCTCAATTGCCACGGGCAGGTAAACACTATTGAAATAGACTTTGAACGTAAAAGTAGTGGTAGCAGAAACATTTGGTTCAAATGAGTAGCATTGGCACTAGCTAACTAGCTGATGGTGAAATACCTCGGTTTTTCGAATATAATTTCATAGACCAAAACGCAAGTCCTCATTTCAATACAGGGACTAGCCATCGCCAAATGTATGTCTTTTCAAATTATCACAGTTATATGTGGGATATTATATTCAGAAAAAGTGATGTTTGACGATGATTCTGGCGAGAATCGTTCGGAAACACAGCTCACCATGTTGGAGTCTGCGGGGGAAAGGACCTCCCACTTTCAGGCCTTAGAAAATAAGACAGAGTATTGTGCATGACGAGGGACAAACATAGCGGAGTTTCTATGGTCCGCTCTCTAGTGTCGAGGAGAACAACTGCAACTGGATGTTCCTTGAACTTGTTAGAAATACGGAAGATGGTTATTTTAGCAGGCCAGCTACGCATATGTCAGTATTTGTATTATATTGAATGGTACAACTACTGATATGGCTCTCACTGATTCTTATATAATTGTAAATATTTTATATATTTCAAATGAATGACAGTGTAGCGATCCTCGCTATATGAGCCATGTTACAATTCTCACCAAGTGTATTATTGGCGTGATGTGTAGGATGTTTGCCTATCACGCCAGAGATCTGGGTTTGCTTCCCGCTCCCTACATTCATTACTATATTCTCAAATTGTAATATGCCTAAGCAACGCACATACAGGGTCACTTATTTTCATAAAATGAATATACTGATTCGCAAGTCTAGCCTACATGTCTTCATCCTTATAAACAAAATAAATATTGGTATGTACTGTAGCCTATGTGTTTTCCTTATAAACAAAATAAATATTGATATGTACTGTAGCCTATGTGTTTTTGTCTTTCCGTGCCTCTCAAATGTAAATTGTCCATATCTCTCAGGAAATGCCAGCGCGCGGGACAGAGCCCTTCAATTTATGCGGCGCGAGATTATAAAGCTGTTCTGAGACGCATGTGTTCCCCATTCCCATGACAAATGTCACTAGTGACGCCCTTCTTTCTGGCAGCTTGCTTTCATATGCTTTAAGTGTATGTATGCTCTATTTATCTTCTCATAGTTACACAAGTTAAGGACTTACACAAAGGCACCGCATTATGCTTGACCACTGGCCCTCAATAAACATTGTCTGTTGTAGCCTATCAATGGTGTCTTTTTATAAGTTCGACAAATCTTTCTAAAATCATGCCTACGAGTATTCTGTGTTTTGTTGCTGTATAGGCCAACAACCCATTTTCCTTTCATTATAGGACTTGCGTGACCTGTTGATTTGAAAAGTCACCACTAGATGGCGACATTATACAATGTTAACAGTTCTCAGCAATCAAGGGTTTATGAATGAATTAACTAAAAAAAATATGTACAAATGTTGCATCTGGTCGGCGTAATGACACAAAGACGATTCAGGTTGGTATTCTTTATTTTCCCCAAACGCCGAGAAGTAACAAAAATACAAGCATTTAAATATGATCTAGTACATATTTTCACAAAGATACAAATGAGATGCAAACAGAGAAAGTGCTAAAACAAAAATCAACATCAGTTATGATTCCATCTGTCATTTCAAAAACAAAAAGAAAATAGATAAAAATAAAGAAATAGGTCCCTCTCCCTTTCTAAAATAAGGCCTCAATTAAAAAAAGGTGTGATTTAAAGAGAGAAACTTAGGACCATAAAATCAGTGCAGTATCTAGACAAGTGATTCATTTTTTTTCCCCCATTTTTTTTTCCTTTACAAAATCAATAGCAAGAAGTGTTTCTCGAGCTAAAACAAAAAGAAAGTGATCACAAAAAGATCTGAAATGTCATAAGGAAAGCAAAACAAACATTTCATGAAAAGTAAATGTTCTTGCTAGTCTGGAAGCTCAAAGGGTTTCTGATTAGGAAATAAGTTGGTGTGTTACCATAGTTATCTTGCATTTCCTTGGAGTCAAAACTTAAAGGGAAACTTACAGGAATACTTTCCCATGCAAGCAGTCACACACACTCGTGCTCTCTTACGATCAAGTGATCCAGCAACTAAAACTACAAAACAATAAGGACCCTGTTTAGATATGTAGCCTACTCCGGTCTACTGTAGGCTTACTGACTGACTAACTCGCATGGTAAAAACACCAACGTATCACATGGTGAAAAAAGCATGATGATGCCATGTGACTCACACTTGGAACATGGGAACTTAGTCAATTGGAACGTTTCCTCTTTATAAAGAGGGAATCTTGTTTCTGTAGTCTTCTGAACATGTACTGTAAAAAAAAAATCTATTACGCAATCATTAGTTTATCATTAATTAGCCTTCAGCTCTCACAATTCAACACCCCTCCAAAAAAACAATATTTTTATTTTATTTTTAAAGTCACCCTTCTTTAACCACCTCATTACCTGTAACCCTCATTAACTATTGGAGATGTCCTATATGGCACCCTATTCTCTCTCTCTCATATATATATATATATATATATATATATATATAACACACACAGAGCCCTATGGGTCCTGTTCAAAAGTAGTGCCCTATATAGGAAATTGGGTGCCATTTGGGACATACACATTGACGGTACAACAGCAGAGTAGGTAGTAATGGAGCGTCTTGGCTCTAGGACCACAGGGGACAGAGATGGAGGGGGTGGAGAGAGAGAAGGATGAAGAGACGTACAATAGACAGAGAGAATGATGGGGCAGGGGGGACTATGATTCATTTCACCTACAGAGTTACCAGGTACACGAAGACCACGGATGCTAAGACTCATTCATTTATTTAGATACAGACACTGACAGCACCATACAGGTCAGGTTACACCGGTCCACCGAGACTACACAGGCTTCTGATGCCTCCTGTCATGTCTGTCTTATGTCACAGGGACCTGAACAATCACACACATGCACACACACACCCTGATGTCCCATCAAACCCACTGAACTCTCCTGAATGTTGGGGTAACTGAATAAGTGACAAGTGCCTGTTTCACGGCTGCTACTTCCATTACCGGATCGTAATACCATCCATCCCTCCTTCTGCCGGTGTGTGTGTAGGGGGCCCTTGGGACGTACAGTGAAATTGACAGACAGTTCTGAGGCTCAAGTTCCCTCAGTAACATAGTATTTTCTGTGAGACACACAAAAACATTAGACCCTGTGTCTATCCTTTCTCCTTTAAAATTTAGAAGGGGATACAGAGGAAAAACAAGAGAACAGCATGCTCTTTTTGGGTCAGTTTGTGTCCATAACTTGTCCTTCAGAGAAAAACAGAGGGTGACCCCAAAAGTCTAATTTCGTGTTTGGGTGAGCACCCAGCCGGGACATTAGAGTTTATGTCAATCCAACCTAGAGAGTAATGAAAAGGAAAGAATGAGAGAGCACAGATCCCCTCCTTTCATCCCTCCATTTGTGTGGGTCAGCATCCGGCAGGTACATCCGCTATGAAATCAAACTCGTTCTGTCCTAGCCAGAGTTCAGGCAGCTCGTTAGCCTGGTCCAACCCCAGCTCTACAACCAACGACATCAGAACCTCTTCGTCCACCGGGTCAGAGTCAATAATCCCCCCACAGCCCTGATTCCTCCCTCCAACACCTCCAGGGGTACCCCCCAACAGCTGCCCCGCCGAGCCCAGCATTGAGGCCCCAAACACCCTCTGAGGTCCTGAGGTGGGCACAGAGGCTACGCCGCCACCTATACCTCCAGCCAGACTCTGGTAGTGGGAGTTGAGTTTCTGGAGCTGCATGCTGGCGAGGAGGTGAGGGCCGGTCTGGAGGGTCTGCAGGCAGAATGGCTGGGGTTTGGAGAGGGATGGAGAGGTGGAGGTGTGGAGGGTGGTGGAGGAGGGGGGTAAGGGGCCACCCCCGGGTGTCTTGACAGGTACTGCCGTCCCGGTGTAGTGGAGGAGGGTGAGGGAGGATGACGGCAGCTCGCGGTCCTTCATGACAACGTGGGTGGGGCTGGAGAACAGCAGTGAGGTCATCACCTGGGGATGCCTGGGAATGAGGAAGAGGAAAATATGTTACGATGACATCAAACAGGGACACTACACAAGGCGGAAGAGATAACAGAGAGTACTAAAAACATACAAGGTTCTGATAAGAGATATGACATCATAGCGGCTGGATCACAGAGTGATGATAAGACTCATTTTCTTTGCTTTAACAGCCTGAAGTCAATTGTTTAACTAGGCTAACCACTAAGTATCCTAATCCAAATAGTGGATTGAGATTGGAGACTGTCCCGGCTAAATATCATTGTCTAATTTAATTGGTGGGTCACACAAACAATTTTTGTTTGTTTTTGTTTTGCTTTTTACATTGCAGAAAGGTCTGTATCCCAAATGGCACCTCATTCCCTTTAAGAGTGCACTACTTTTGACCAGAACCAACCAAGGTTTGGGAACTTGGGATACAGACTAAGTAAATTAAGTAAATTAACCATGAAAATATCATAGAGGCTCAGAGAGAGGGGACTGACTGACTGTCTGGTTGGATGTCTGGGGTTCATAATAGGGTTAAAAGACAACAGACCCATTGAGGTCTGAGTCACATGATAACATACATACATATCGCCCTGAGAAAAGGAGTGTGTATGTGGGTGCGTGCATGTTTGCGTGAAAGGGACACACACACACACACACACACGTCAAGTCATGAGGCTGTCATTTTAGGCAGTTAATCGCTTAATTATATGTGCTGATCCACTGGAACCCCCTTCCCGAGACACACACTCATCCAACCCCCTTCCTGCCCCAGACCATATTTAGGGAGAGGATAATTGCTACAGGCATGCATGCAGCTGCACTGGGCCTATAGAACACACACCCGTCATCTTCTGCGGCCTGCCATTGACAGCTGTTTGGTATTCACCACTTTGTGTGTGTTCTCTGGTCCTTTGTGTTCATTATTCATTGGATGATTACTGTCAGAGGCAGACTGACTGCACATGGTTCCTCAACACAACAGCTTTCTATTACACTGATGATGCTGACGGGAAGACAGGCAGACCGATAGGAGGAAGGAGAGACACTGGGCCATGTTCAAATATCCGTGGTGGAACAAGTACCCAATTGTCATACTTGAGTAAAAGTAAAAAGATACCGTAATAGAAAATGACTCAAGTAAAAGTGAAAGTTAGTAAAATACTACTGGTGTAAAAGTCAAAGTATTTGGTTTTAAATATCCTTAAGTATCAAAAGTAAATGGTATTGCTAAAATGTACAAGTATAAACCATTTCAAATTCCTTATATTAAGCAAACCAGACGGCACAATGTAGTCTATTTGTTATTGGCGGATAGCCAGGGAAATACTTCAACAAAGCATTTGGGTTTAGTGAGTCCGCCAGATCAGAGGCAGTAGGGATGACCAGGGATGTTCTCTTGATAAGTGTGTAAATTTGACAATTTCTGTCAAAATGTAACAAGTACTTCTGGGTGACAGGGAAATGTATGGAGTAAAAAGTACAATATTTTCTTGAGGAATGTAGTGCAGTAAAAGTTGTAAAAATTAGAAATAGTAAAGACACCACAAAAAACGACTTAAGTAGTACTTTAAAGTATTTTGACTTAAGTACTTTAAACCACTGTCAAATATCCTTCCATCTATATCAGTGATTAGGCCTTCCTCAAGGAAGGAGAATGCGTTTTGAAACTATTCCAACAGAGCCTATTGAAGTAGTATGTCTCTCACTAAACTGCTTCTTAACCTATTGCCAAGAAGACGAACTGTTGACTGAATAGTCTACCATTGTCAATTAGCAAGGCTAGTATATTTAGCATATATAAACGAATCACATGTCAGACAATCACTATAGAAGTTACTTGGAACAGGTTTTCAGTAATTTGATTAATCATATCGGTCTCCCGGTGGACTTGTGGGTCAGACCTGAAAGAGCATAAAATGCGTCTCATCTCTCCAACAACGGCGGTGTCAATTACCATGCGTGACGAACAAATTGAAACGTCAATCTGCACACACACCTTCACCATATGCTGAGGCTCAGCATGGCCACTTGTTTTAATTGAATCAACACATTTAACTATGGAGTGGAGGAAACAATGCAGAAAGGATATTTAATCACCGTACAAAATGCCATTAACGTATAGCCTACTTTGCATAACACATATAGGCTAACTAATGTTTGTGACATTTTTTGACCCCATTTGCAAATTTGGTCAAATTGACTAAATAGCTTAGTCAAAACCAGGCTTTTAGTAGATGAATGTTATTAAGTAGTGTCATAAATCGTTCAAATAGCGCGTAAAATGTATTTAATTTCAGGGTGTAGGCAAACTTCAGAATGCAGATAAGAAAACTGTAAAGAAAAAAAAAAAACTTTAAAAAACAAGTGCTTGGCAAATACAAGTGCACACTGCCTTATTGCTCTGCGAAAAAACAAACAGTAAAGCAAACCATGGGCAATGTCAAATAAACATTAGCCTAACGCATAACTTACAAATAGCATTAACAGAAAATGTATACAGGCAAGAACAAACCTTTTAGAAAACCACGTTCAGGGCAGCAGAGAAAGTCCGTGTGTGGAGAGGATTGGTGAGATGTCTAACGTTAATGAACCCAAATCAACTCGCAAAAACACACCAGTAAGTAAATGTTTTGTCGTCAACTAAAACCTTTGTCAAGTTGTCTATATTTAGTAAGTCATCCGTTAGGTCCTGTTAAACTGAAGCCATGAAGTAAACGGTCGTGGATCAGGACATTGTCCCCGTGCAGCGTCTCGCCTTCACTCTCAATTTCTCTCTAGACTGGACGACTCCGGCAGAGTTCCCTCAATGGTGTTGTTACTGAATCTAAAGGATTATTCATTCGCTCGCTCGCTCTCTCACTCACTCGCACACACACTCGACCCTCAAGAAGCGGCGGGCGAAGTGCGTTTGTGGCTGGACAGCATCAAAATCCCGGCCAAGAGTATGAAGAGAATCGGACAGACGCACAAGGGCTATCGCTCAACAAACGGTTCGGTTAATGGTTAATTCCAGTACCTTGGTGATCCAGTTTCCACAGTTTCCGTGTGCCCGTCATGAAAGCGCTCTACTGAGGCAGATGTTCTTTATTCTCAAGAGCGAGCGCCTTTCTCTACAATCACAGATCAAATAGTGTTCTATTCTATTCTCAACAGCCATCTCACTGATTATCATTCATGAGGGAACGCATAGCCCCAACACCCCTCAATGCACTTGAAACAATAACTGATGATTTGCACAACATAAAATGTGACACCAAAATGGAAAAGTGTGGGCCAACACAATCGCACTAGCCTACCTAGACAGACACCGCGGATGCTGTCATCAATTAGGTAGGCCTATTTAATATTTAAAAGTCCTCTGTTACAACTATATGTCAAATAACTCATGTCATCCTGAAATAAAATGACACACCTAAACATTTCCCCAAATTCGAGGTTGTCATATCCACCCAGACCCATTGATAACACAACCTTTTTTCAGATCCTCTGTTCATTCATGCATTGATTTTTAACAATTCATCTCAATATTGTCAGAGAGAGAAAAGAAAACATGCCAAGGCACCTTCTTTTAAAACACCACGCGCCTTAATTCCTTTTCAGTTAACCACATAAAGGCTTGCGAGCATCTGTCTTTATTGTGGTCAAGTCCCGTCAGTGCGCGGGGACAGTTCTCATGTAGATGAGGCTCGAGCATGATGTATGGGAGTACGGGGAGTCCTCTTTCTCCCCGGTGAGAAAACGTTATGCAAATGAGACGAACGGTTTTTAATTTCCCTCTTGAATGTAAAACTAGAAAAAACGAGTAAAAACAGACCGACCCACATAAACGCAAATTAACGTCAGCTTGTAATGTTCAACAACTCTCCTTTGATATAATTTTTTGCAAGCCTATTTATATTATAGACTGAGCCCTAAAACAAACATTTATCTTATGACAAAACAATTCATAATCTAAAAGGTAAACTGATGTATTCAAATCAAATGAGGACATCCTATGTAGGGAAACATGATGCTTTGCATAAAATGTCGTTGGGAAGGCCTGATGCAGTCAGTCTAGTCGCCATACAGGACATGGCAGGCAGGTGTGCTATTCAACAGCATGAATAGAGATGGGAGTTTGATTTCAGGCTGGGGAGGAGAGTAAACGTTCTTATCTATACACTAGGCTCTGAGTTTCTTTAGTGAAGCTGTCAGGCAGATAGGGTGTGTATGGTTAATGTATGGAAGCCATGCCTTTTCTCAATTGGATTTGCGCAACTCCTGCGTCCTCTTTACTCCGCCCTCTCTCGCCTCCTTTTGAAAAAGGTCAAAGGTAATCGAGGTGATGTGGCGAGGAGACTGTACGTGGAGGAAAATGCGCTTGTATGAAAGACTCCCCCACTCGCGTGTCATGGTTTTGACGAGATGGCCTGCCCCATTGTCAAAAGTGACTTTTCGTCAGGAAAACTTTAAGCAGCAGGTTAGGATAGGTAAGGTTTGGAAAAGTGTTAGGGTTAGCTAAAATGATTTCCGACTTGACTTGAATATGTAAACTGACATCACTTTCACATTAGCGGCATCCCTTCTAGACATGACCGCGCTTCATCTGTTTAATTACGTTTACAGTGGTGGAGCCCAAAATAAGTGAAAAGTGATTAAAAACAAATTAAATTAGTTGTGCAGGACATTTTAAAGACACAATAAGTTCCATATTGTTTTTAAACGTGTGTATGCTTTTCTCCAACAAAACAAAAGCTGAATCAAAGGGGGTGTGGCAGCTTTCAAAACTCTTCCACAAATGGCAACTTGATGAAAGGTGGCTATCAAGGAGGGAAGGACACTCATCCGTTCGCCTACTAACGAATTGACATCACCACCTGACCACTTATCGGTTTCTGGGTCATGGAAGAGAGAGGTGTGGAGGACTGAGTTTTCTTAAAATGATTAAAGGCCCATTAAATAAGGTGGATTGAGAAACATATTTTTGGTTGGCAAAGGACTGATAATTTGGCCATATTGCCAATCCAAAAATAAAGTGATATGCCATGCAACAGCTCTATGCCAAATGTTAAAAATTGTCTTAAAGAAATCTGAGCAATTATTTAAATAGAGAAACAGTTAAGACATACTAAAATATTTTGGGGAATCCAGCTCCCTAGGCCCTGAAGTTGTCTTATTATGACATTGCATGGAGACCAGAACAAGGGGGAGGAGGTGGAAGACAGAACTACCCTACTCTCATGTCTAAATTCACCCGTTTTTACTGAGTCTTTGTGCAATAGGCTGTCACGGAGCTGTTTACAAGATAGGAGTTTCAATCAGTTTCGTCTTTCCTCCTAACCCATAAACAGACTAATGAGTTTCACATGCACTCTGAGGAAAACCACAACTCTGACCACAGAATCCATAAAGTGTGTGTGTGTTTGTCGGTGTGAGTGTGAGTGCGTACTCTGTGTGTGTGTTCTGGTTGTGGTCATAATGTTTAAATGAAATCCATAAAGATCACACAGAACTTCTGTTCCACACATGGAACCCACTTTGATTCCTCACCTCTAGGCTGCATCCAAAATGGCACTCTTCCCATAGGGCTCCAGTCAAAAGTAAAAGTAGTGCACTATAGCGAACAGTGTCATTTGGGACACAGGCCTACATTTGGTGAGTTTCCTATACTGGATGTAATTGAAACTCATGTTTTAATCTGTTAGTATTTAAAAAAAAAAATTAAAAAAAAGTTATTTACACCATATAGAAGGCAAAAGTGAACCATAAAAAAAGTTGTACTTTTGTGAAACCAAAAGCAAAATTATACAAAACTGTTCTACACTACTAATGTACTTACAGTTGAAAGTAAAACATGCGGTTTGAACAAGACTGAAATCAAATTTGCCCGATGCTTTTGCGTAAAAGATTTAATTAGACAAGAGATCAGATCATTGACATGCCACTTAAAAACACACAGACTGTAGAATATATACTGAACAAAAATAAACATGTGTGTTGGTCCCATGTTTCATGAGCTGATATAAAAACGTCCCAGAAATTATCCATACGCACAAAAAGCTTTTCTCTCAGATTTTGTGTACAAATTTGTTTACATCCCTGTTAGTGAGCATTTCTACTTAGCCAAAATAATCCATCCACCTGACAGGTGTGGCATATCAAGAAGCTGATTAAACCGCATGAACATTACACAGGTTCACCTTGTGCTGGGGAAAATAAAAGGCCACTAAAATGTGCAGTTTTGTCACTCAACACAATGCCACAGATGTCTCAAGTTGAGGGAGCATGCAATTGGCATGCTGACAACAGGAATGTCCACCAGAGCTGTTGTCAGAGAATTAAATGTTAATTTCTCTACCATAAGCCGCCTCCGTCAATTTAGAGAATTTGGCAGTACAGCCAACCTGCCTTGTAACCATGCCAGCCCAGGACCTCCACATCCAACTTCTTCAGCGTCTGACACCAGCCACCCGGACAGCTGATGAAACTGGGGAGTATTTCTGTCTGTAATAAAGGCCTTTTGTGGGGAAAAACTCATTCTGATTGGCAGGGCCTGGCTCCCCAGTAGGTGGGCCAATGCCCTCTCAGGCCCACCCATGGCTACGCCCCTGCTCAGTCATGTGAAATCAATAGATTAGGGTCTAATTTATTTCAATTGACTGATTTCCTTATATGAACTGTATCTCAGCAAAATCTTTGAAATAGTTGCGCTTATATTTTTGTTCAGTTAAGAAAAATGCCCATATAAAGCTCCCGAAAAGTACTGCACTCATGTAGTGAAGATCATCTGTAGCACTAAGATCATAAAACATCAAAGTTCTTGTCAGGATACTCTTCTATGGGGTGTAAGATTATCTTAATGCTGAAGATTATCTTTGTTTTTGGGAAACTCACCCCAGGGAGGCATGAACATACAGCCACAGGGAAGCAGCTAAAGAGGTAACACTAGCCCGCGACATGTCTGCTTTACTCGTTAAGCACAAATCTTAACATAGCCCACCCTAAATGTTCCCACACCTAAATATGTACACATTTAAGTCTAATATTAAAACCCACCCATAGCCTAGGTTCTAAACTGAACATTTAGAAGCAAAATAGAAGAAGGTAGGAATTCTGGGCCATGCAATCTTATTCATTATGATCTAAAAGACAAAAAATAATCTTCAAATTCTGATCCTAGATCAGCATTCATACTCAGACCCTGTGGGATTACGGGCCCTGGAAGCCATTTTTAGAGCAGCAATTCTCAGTCTGGTCCATGGCTAGTCTAAACCGAATCTCCTCCCCACAGTTAAAAAAAAAGATATATACAAAGACAAAACGGAAACAGACCAACAGCAAACCGGCAACATCAGCACCCTACCCTCCTCCTCGTCCCCTACAATAAAACGTCCTCCTGGAAACATTCAAGTCATGTTTTTCCACATTGCTCCTGCTCCACAACACACACTCCATCTCCCTCTCCTCCCCGTTGGCAAAGGATGGAGCTCCAACATACGGTCTTCATCAGCCTGGCGTGTGTGTGTTCATTACCCCAGGAGGCCCTGATTGGAAACATGAGACTCCGCTCTTAAACCACATTCTTCAAATTCCCTGTAAACAACAGAGGGGAGGGATGGAGGGAGGGAAAAACAGGGTTAAATTAATCATAGATACTTAGAAATAAGCACAATGAAAACACTCACGACACAAAGTCAAAACTCACAGAAAAAAAACATTAATTTATCTCATATTGTGTCCAAAAATAGCATGTACGCGCACACACGAACACACCTCAGCCCCGTCATCAGTGACAGCGTTAGCATGACGCTAAGTGTGGACAGAAATCTGATGTATCACTGACAGCACTTATCTGTAGATGAAAGGAGAGTTAACCTCCTGTTAGCCTGGTTTAGATAAGAGGGAGGTGTGTATGTGTGTGCGGGACGAGTAGCCTAGCGGTGACTAAGAGTTCACTTGTATAAATGTAATGTAAACTCAGCAAAAAAAGAAACGTCCTCTCACTGTCAACTGCGTTTATTTTCAGCAAACTTAACATGTGTAAAATATTTGTAGGAACATAAGATTCAACAACTGAGACAAACTGAACAACTTCCACAGACATGTGATTAACAGAAATGGAATAATGTGTCCCTGAACAAAGGGGGGGGGTCAAAATCAAAAGTAACAGTCAGTATCTGGTGTGTTGCATTAAGTACTGCAGTGCATCTCCTCATGGACTGCAGCAGATTTGCCAGTTCTTGCTGTGAGATGTTACCCCACTCTTCCACCAAGGCACCTGCAGGTTCCCGGACATTTCTGGGAAGCCCTCACCCTCCGATCCAACATGTCCCAGACGTGCTCATTGGGATTGAGATCCGGGCTCTTCACTGGCCAAGGCAGAACACTGACATTCCTTTCTTGTATGAAATTGCGCACAGAACAAGCAGTATGGCTGGTGTCATTGTCATGCTGGAGGTTCATGTCAGGATGAGCCTGCAAGAAGGGTACCCTGTAAAGCACAGCGTTGAGATTGCCTGCAATGACAAGCTCAGTCCGATGATGCTGTGACACACCGCCCCAGACCATGACGGACCCTCCACCTCCTTATCGATCCCGCTCCAGAGTACAGGCCTTGGTGTAGCGCTCATTCGACGATAAACGCAAATCTGACCATCACCCCTGGTGAGACAAAACCGCGACTCGTCAGTGAAGAGCACTTTTTGCCAGTCCTGTTTGGTTTGTGCCCATAGGCGACGTTGTTGCCGGTGATGTCTGGTGAGGACCTGCCTAACACCAGGCCTACAAGCCCGCAGTTCAGCCTCTCTCAGCCTATTGTGGACAGTCTGAGCACTGATGGAGGGATTGTGCATTCCTGGTGTAACTCAGGCAGTTGTTGTTGCCATCCTGTACCTGTCCCGCAGGTGTGATGTTCAGATGTACCGATCCTGTGCAGGTGTTGTTACACGTGGTCTGTGACTGCGAGGACGATCAGCTGTCCGCCCTGTAGCACTGTCTTAGGCGTCTCACAGTACGAACATTGCAATTTATTGCCCTGGCCACATCTGCAGCCCTCATACCTCCTTGCAGCATGCATAAGGCACGTTCACACAGATGAGCAGGGACCCTGGGTATCTTTCTTTTGGTGTTCAGTAGAAAGGCCTCTTTATAGTCCTAACCTTTCATAACTGTGACCGTAAATGCATTAAAAGCATGGGAAACAGTGTTTAAACCCTACACAATGAAGATCTGTGAAGTTATTTGGATTTTTACAAATTCTCTTTGAAAGACAGGGTCCTGAAAAAGGGATGTTTCTTTTTTTGCTGAGTTTGTTCGTTCAGCGATTCACTGTCTGTCGTAACGAGAAAGAGAATGTGGATACAAAAATAAAACGCAACATGCAACAATTTAAAAGATTTTACTTAGTTACAGTTCATATAACAAAATAAGTCAATTGAAATAAATGAATTAGGCCCTAATCTATGGATTTTACATGGCTGGGAATACAGATATGCATTTGTTGGTCACAGATAAAAAGGTAGGGGCGTAGATCAGAAAACCAGTCAGTATCTGGTGTGACCATTTCGTCATCCAGCGCGACACATCTCCATCGCATAGAGTTGATCAGGCTGTTGATTGTGGCCTGTGGGAATGTTATCCCACTCCTCTTCAATGGATGTGCGAAGTTGCTGGATACTGCCGGGAACTGGAACACGCTGTCGTACACGTTGATCCAGAGCATCCCAAACATGCTCAATGGGTGACATGTCTGGTGAGTATGCAGGCCATGGAAGAACTGGGACATTTTCAGCTTCCAGGAATTGCGTACAGATCCTAGTGACATGGGGCTGTGCATTAGTCACGCTGAAACATGAGGTGATGGCGGCAGATGAATGGCATTAAGTGCATTCAAATTGCCATTGATAAAATGCTATTGTTTTCATTGTCCGTAGCTTATGCCTGCCCATATCATAACCCCACCACCATGGGGCACTCTGTTCACATCAGCAAACCGCTCATCCACACAACGCAATACATGCTGTCTGCCATCTGCCCGGTACAGCTGAAACCGGGATTCATCCGTGAAGATCCCACCTCTCCAATGTGCCAGTGGCCATCAAAGGTGAGTATTGGCCACTAAAGTTAGTTACGACGACAAGCACGCAGATGAGTTTCCCTGAGACGGTTTCTGTCAGTTTGTGCAGAAATTCTTCGGTTGCGCAAACCCACAGTTTAATTAGCTGTACGGGTAGCAGGTCTCCGACGATCCCGGATGTGGAGGTCCTGAGCTTGCGTGGTTATACAGTGCATTCGCAAAGTATTAAGACTTCATCCACATTTTTCCCCTCAATCTACACACAATACCCCATAATGACAAAGGGAAAACAGGAATACCTTATTTGCATAAGTATTCAGAAACTTTGCTATGAGTATAAATTGAGCTCAGGTGCATCGTGTTTCCATTGATCATCCTTGAGATGTTTCTACAACTTTGAGTGCACCCATGTCAAATTCAAACTAATTAGACACGATATGGAAAGGCACACACTTGTCTATATAAAAGGTCCCACAGTTGACAGTGCATGTCAGAGCAAAAACCAAGCCATGAGGTCAAAGGAATTGTCCATAGAGCTCTGAGACAGGACTGTGTTGAGGCACAGATCTGGGGAAGGCTAAGAAAAATGTCTGCAGCATTGAACGTCCTCAAGAATACAGTGGCCTCCATCATTCTTAAAAATGGAAGTAGTATGGAACCACCAAGACTCTTCCTAGAGCTTGCCGCCAGGCCAAACTGAGCAATTGGGGGAGAAGGGCCTTGATCACGGAGGTGACCAAGAACCAAATGGTCACAGACAGAGCTCCAGAGTTATTCTGTGGAGATGGGAGAACCTTCCAGAAGGACAACCATCTCTGCAGCACTCCACCAATCAGGCCTTTATGGTAGTGGCCAGACGGAAGCCAGTCCTCAGTAAGAGGCACATGACAGCCTGCTTGGAGTTTGCCAAAAGGCACCTAAAAGGACTGACCATGAGAAACAAGATTCTGGTTTGATGAAACCAAGATTGAACTCTTTAGCCTGAATGCCAAGCATCACGTCTGGAGGAAACCTGGCACCATCCCTACGGTGAAGCATGGTGGTGGAAGACAAAATGCTGGGGGATGTTTTTCAGTGGCAGGGTCTGGGAAACTAGTCAGGATCGAGGGAAAGATGAACGGAGCAAAGTATGGAGAGATCCTTGATGAAAACCTGCTCCAGAGCGCTCAGGACCTCAGACTGGGGCGAAGATTCACCTTCCAACAGGACAACGTCCCTAAGCACCCAGCCAAGACAATGCAGGAGTGGCTTAGGGACAAGTCTCTGAATGTCCTTGAGTGGCCCAGCCAGAGCTCGGACTTGAAACCGATCAAACATCTCTGGAGAGACCTGAAAATAGCTGTGCAGCGACACTCCCCATCAAACCCGACAAAGCTTGAGAGGATCTGCAGAGAAGGGGAGAAACTCCCCAAATACAGGTGTGCCAAGCTTGTAGCATTATACCAAAGACGACTCAAGGCTGTAATTGCTGCCAAAGGTGCTTCAACAAAGTACCGAGTAAAGGGTCTGAATACTTTGGTAAATGTGAGCAGTTCATTTTTAATACATTTGCAAAAATGTATGAAAAAATGTTTTGCCTTGTCATTAAAATGGGGCATGGTGTAGAGAATGAGGATTATTATTATTTAAAAAAAAATCTATTTTAGATTAAGGCTGTAACGTAACAAAATGTGGAAAAAGACCAGGGGTCAGAATACCTTCTGAATGTATTGTACGTGGTCTGCAGTTGAGGCCGGTTGGACTTACTGCCAAATTCTCTAAAACAACATTGGAGGCAGCTTATGGTAGAGAAATCAACATTCAATTCTGGCAACAGCTCTGGTGGACATTCCTGCAGTCAGCATGCCAATTGCATGCGCCCTAAAAACATCAGACATCTGTGGCATTGTGTTGTGTGACAAAACTGCACAATTTCCACTGGCCTTTTGTTCCCAGCACAAGGTGCACCTGTGTCATGATCATGGTGTTTAATCAACTTCTAAATATGCCACACCTGTTAGGTGGGTGGATTATCTTGGCAGAGGATAAATGCTCAATAACAGGCATGTAAACAAATGTGTGAACAAAATTAGAGAAATACGCTTTTTGGGCGTATGGAAAATATCTGGGATATTTTATTTTAGCTCATTAAACATAGGACCAACACTTTACATGTTGCGTTTATATAGGTTTTTCAGTATATGTGGAGACTGTGGGCATCCAGTTCCAGGGTTGAAAAAAAACTACATTCCAGATGCAACAAATGATTTGTGTCGTCTGTCTACACTGCATTCTCTGTGTGCGTACACTGCAGCAGTTCCCCAGACGGACGGTTTATCAAAATGCAAAAGTGATGTACTTCCTCAGCAAAAGCAGATATGCAAATGAGGAAACAGAATAGGTAAATACACAAAGGTAACACTTCACTTGCATAACATGGTGATAGAGAGCTTATTTCCAACCAATGAATAACCAGCCACACACTTTACAACCTTTGTCTTGGGACTCCATCTGTAGCTTTCAATATCATGTTTCAGAGAGATGCATGTCTAAATATGGTTAGGTAAACACTGTGATTGCATAGCGATGGCGAATATGTGTTGAATAAAAGGGGCAGGTCAGACATGTCAGTGTCTATACAGACAATGCTGCTTTGATTTCCTATTATTAACAGGCTGTTTCCCGTTTAACCAACAAAAGCGGTGAGAATGACAATCATACACTCACAGTGCCTTCAGAAAGTATTCATACCCCTCGTCTTAATCTACATTTTGTTGTGTTAGAGCCTGAATTCAAAATGGATTAAATAGATTCTCACCCATCTACACAATACTACAAAGTGAAAACATGGTTCAGAAATGTAAGCACATTTATTGAAAACTAAATACAGAAATCGAATTTACATAAGTATTCACACCCCTGAGGCAATACACATTAGCACCTTCGGCAGCGATCACAGCTGGGAGTCCCTAAGCGCTTTGCACATCTGGATTGTACTACATGTGCACAATATTCTTACATTTATTCAAAAACTGACAAGTTGGTTATTGATCATTGCTAGACAGCAATTTAAGTCTTGCCATAGATTTAAGTGAAAACAAGTCCACTAGTTAACTCCAGTATATATATGTATATATAATTGGCCTTGTGTTTTTAGGTTATTGTCCTGCTGAAAGGTGAATTTGTCCCCCAGTGTCTGTTGGAAAGCAGACAACCAGGTTTTCCTCTAGGATTTTGCTTGTGCTTTGCTCTATTCCATTTCTTTTCATCCTTAACTCCCTAGTCCTTGCCAATGACAAGCATACTCATAACATGATGCAGCCACCACCATGCTTGAAAATTTGAAGAGCGATACTCAGTGATGTGTTGTATTTGCCCCAAACATAGCGTTTTGTAATCTGGACATAGAGTCAATTTCTTTGCCACATTTTTCAGTTTAACTTCAGTGCCTTATTGCAAAACAGGATGTATGTTTTAGAATATCTTTTATTCTGTACAGGCTTCCTTTTTTTTCTGTTATTTAGGTTAGTATTGGAGTAACTAATGTTGTTGATCTATCCTCAGTTGTCCCATCATAGCCATTAAACTCTGTTTCAAAGTCACCATTGGCTTCATGGTGAAATCCTTGATTGGTTTCTTTCCTCTCCGGGCAATTTAGTTCGGAAGGACACCTGCGCCTTTGTAGTTACTGGGTGAATTGATACACCATCCAAAGTGTAATTAGTAACTTCACCATGCTCCAAGGGATATTCAAATGTCAGCTTTTTATTTTATTTTTACCGGTCTACCAATAGGTGCCCTTCTTTGTGAGGCACTGGAAAAGCTCCCTGGTTTTGTGGTGAATCTGTGCTTGAAATTCACTGCTCGGCTGGACCTTACTGATAATTGTGTGTATGGTGTAGTTATTCAAAAATCATGTTAAAACACTATTATTGCACACAGAGTCCATGTAAGCAAATCTTTACTCATGGACCTATTTAGGCGTGGCATAACAAAGGGGTTGAATACTTACTGACTAAAGACATTAAAGCATTACATTTATTAATTAGTAAATAAAAAAACGTAATTCCACTTTGACATTATTGGGTATTGTGTGTAGGTCAGTGACACAATCTCAATTTAATCAATGTTAAATGCAGGATGTAACAATGTGGAAAAAGTTCAAGGGTGAAGGCACCGTTTAGATTGTTTTTTGACAAAACTGTTTTATAGAGGCATGGTTTGGTTTCCTGTTTGTTTGTTTGCATTGCATTGCATTGCATTGCATTGCATTGCATTGCGTGCGTGCGTGCGTGCGTGCGTGGTAAACCCATCATTATAACCCGTCCTGTTCCATATGCTTAAAAGCCAGCCTGAGCCAACAGACTAGAGGGTTTGCATTGCAGTGTGTGTGTGTGTGTGTGTGTGTGTGTGTGTGTGTGTGTGTGTGTACACTTGCACTGGCAAGCATCCATTCCAATCAACGTCTGGCAAAAAGCAACCATGTTTTCTATCCCTCTCTATTTTTAAACGGAGCTCAGAGTCTCGTAAATGTCCCCCAGATGTTGTTTGGAAATTCCGGTAAAGTGACGAGCAGTGAGCAGAGGTATTTACTACTTGAGTGTGTTAATCAATCGCAGCTCGTATTCGACAACTCTCTGGGAGCGAAGTGTTTGTCATGTTATCTCACACACACATGCACGTTTATCATCTCCTGCAACATTAATGAGAACGCTGTCGAAGCCCTCACAACATTAAAATATACACTACCGTTCAAAAGTTTGGGGTCACTTAGAAATGTTCTTGTCCATTAAAATAACATCAAATTGATCAGAAATATAGTGTAGACATTGTTAATGTTGGAAATGACTATTGTAGCTAGTAACGGCAGATTTTTTTATGGAATATCTACATAGGCGTACAGAGGCCCATTATCAGCAACCATCACTCCTGTGTTCCAGTGGCACGTTGTGTTAACTAATCCAAGTTTATCATTTTAAAAGGCTAATTGATCATTAGAAAACACTTTTGAAATTATGTTAGCACAGCTGAAAAACTGGCCTTCTTTAGACTAGTTGAGTATCTGGAGCATCAGCATTTGTGGGTTTGATTACAGGCTCAAAATGGCCAGAAACAAAGAACTTTCTTCTGAAACTCATCAGTCTATACTTGTTCTGAGAAATGAAGGCTATTCCATGCGAGAAATTGCCAAGAAACTGCAGATCTTGTACAACGCTGTGTACTACTCCCTTCACAAAACAGCGCAAACTGGCTCTAACCAGAATAGAAAGAGGCGGCGGCGGCCCCGGTGCACAACTGAGCAAGAGGGCAAGTACATTAGAGTGTCTAGTTTGAGAAACAGATACCTCAAGTCCTCAACTGGCAGCTTCATTAAATAGTACCCACAAAACCAGTCAGCGTCAACAGTGAAGAGGCGACTCCGGGATGCTAGCCTTCTAGGGCTGGGATATAGATTTCCCGCCCTTGGCCGTGTGCGGCTGCTGCCTGCTAGGGCTGGGAATTACTACCATTTTGTTAAGTTACAGCCTTATTCTAAAATTGATACAATTGCCCCCCCCCCCCCCTCCTCCTCATTAATCTACACACAATACCCCATAATGACAAAGCAAAAACAGGTAAGTTTTTTGTGCAAAAAAAATGAAATGTTACAATTACATAAGTATTTGGAAGCGATTATAGCCTCAAGTCTTCTTGGGTATGGCGCTACAAGCTTGGCACACCTGTATTTAGGGTGTTTCTCCCATTATTTTCTGAAGATGCTCGCAAGCTCTTTCAGGTTGGATAAGGAGTGTAGCACAGCTATTTTCAGGTCTCTCCAGAGATGTTCAAGTCCGGGCTCTGACTAGGCCACTCAAGGACATTCAGAGACTTGTCCCTAAGCCACTCCTGCATTGTCTTGGCTGTGTGCTTAGGGTCGTTGTCCTGTTGGAAGGAGAACCTTTGCCCAGTCTGAGGTCTTGAGTGCTCTGGAGCAGGTTTTCATCAAGGATCTCTGTACTTTGCTCCGTCCATCTTTTCCTCAATCCTGACTAGTCTCACAGTCCCTACCGCTGAAAAACATCCAAAGCATGATGCTGGCACCACCATGCTTCACCGTAGGGATGGTGCCAGGTTTCCTCCAGACATGACGCTTGGCTTTCAGGCTAAAGAGTTCAATCTTGGTTTCATCAGACCAGAGAATCTTTGTGTTTATATATTTTAAAAATATTCGAAACATACAATATACTTGCAGTGTTGCCGCTCAACAACTACATCATACCAGTCATCCAACAGATTCCCATTCAGAGCGACACAGAATCATCCAGGTCAATGCCCTGCTCAAGGGCACATTGACCGATCTATCACCAGGCCAAAAAACATGAACCAAAACCCTCCAAGATCCCCCCCTGTGGCAGGGCTGAAATGCAGTGGAAATGTTTTTTTGGGTATTCAGTTCATTTGTATGGCAAAGAGGAACTTTGCAATTAATTGCAATTCATCTGATCACTCTTCATAACATTCTGGAGTATATTCAAATTGCCATCATACAAACTGAGGCAGCAGACTTTGTGAAAATTTAAATTTGTGTCAGCCTCAGGCAAACCTGCATTAGTTGTAAAAACACTGCCCCTCAGTGTCATTCAAATGTACTTTTTATTATTTCAACTTTTATCTTTGACCATCATTCTATCTCCCACACAGCAACTCCACTCCCACTTGTCTCCAATTCCACATACCAACCCTCAGCCCATCCCATCGATCTCTGCTGGCCATCCACTTCGGGTATCTACGCAACACATATCTTTCAACTATGCGATGATGTTCAACGTACAATTTCATTCTATCTAATCAAATAGAATCCAGATTGCGAGTTGAAGATAAATATTTTTACTATGAGTATTAGTAATTGACTGACCCGGTCTCTCCAGATCTACTAACTGTACTATTTCTAGGGTAAATTTTAGATCAATGCTATGCATTTTCAGCCATTCCTGAACCGGAGACCAGAAACAGGCTACCTGAGGGCAATACCAAAAAAAATGGTCTATTGATTCTGTATCCTCAAAATCTGCAGAGCTTCGATGACTTTATGCCCCAAATATTCAACATTTTGTTGGTGGCAAGAATTCTATATAATAATTTTAGCTGAAAAGCACAAAGTCTTGAATCTTGCATAGTTTTTAATATCAACTCAAATCTCTTCAACTATTTTGCAATCTGTATGGCACAGTTGTCAACATCCTGGTCCTCAAATGAAACTGGTATACTTCCCCATTCATGCTATTTTTATTCCTCTGCCAGTTTTGATCTTTTATATTGGGCCGACAGACCAGTTCCCTACCTCCTCCCGCTGCCACCTGCCTCCATTTTTGGGGTAATGCTGTAATCAATTGGTTGTACTCTTGGATTGACCTTTACAATATAATTTACGAACAAAATACCCTTTTCAAACATCTTTCCCATAAATACAGGTATTTTATCAACCAACACATTTGAGTTCAGCCATAATATTTGTATCTTTTCAGGGGGATGAAATTGTAGCCAGCTCTGCAATGCTTGCTTGAAAAAGAGAGATACTTAGAAAAAAGTATAATTTTCAAATAATCGAAAATGAGACTATTAATGGCCTTATGGCAATCTGCAAACAATGGATGAGCTTTTCTTAGTAATCTACTTGAGAACCATTTAGGGTTCAAACAAAAATTTTGAATAAGTGAGGTTTTTAGAAAGACGTTTAGTGCTTTTATAGTTAACAATCTCATCCCACCCAATTCATATTCATTATATAGATAGGCACGTTTTATTTTGTCTGGTTTAGCGTCCCAGATAAAGAAAAATATTTTTTTGCTCATATGATTTCAAAAATGAATCCTCAGGAGTAGGCAGCGCCATAAGTAAGTGAGTAATCTGATATGACTAAGGAGTTAAATCAGGGCAATTTTTCCATAAATAGACAGATATTTACCTCTCCATGGTTGCAGGATCTTGTCTATTTTTACAAGTTTACTATTGAAACTCATTGTGGAGAGCTTATTTATATATTTTGTGATATGAATGCTGAGTGTCTACTTCACCAACAGCCCATTTTATAGATAAACTGCAGGGTAATGTAAAAGTTGTATTTTTTTTTAAAGATCCAATACGTAATATTGTACACTTATCATAATTAGTTTAAGTCCAAAGAGCACAGAAAAGTTATCTAGATCTTCAACGAGACATTGCAGGGATCTAGCTTGCGGACTTATTATAAAACTTGAGTCATCGGCATACATGGATACCACTGTTTTAAGCCTTGAATTTCTAATCCTCTAAAATGTTGTTATTGGATCTGATTTTAATAGCTAGCATTTCGATGGCCATAACGAAGACATGGTGACAGCGGACACCCTTGTTTAACTCTTGACAATTCAAAACTCTGAGAAGTAGCCGTTATTTACTATTTTACACCTGGGGTTGCTATACATTATTTTACACATTTCATAAGAGAATTACTGAAATTGAAAAAAATCCTGGCATTTATAAATAAAATCCAGTCTTTATGAAATGCCTTTTCAAAATCCGCTATAAATAACATTCCTGGCTTCTTATACGTTTCATGATGTTCTATTATTTCTAGTAGTTGTCGTACATTATCTCCAATGTATTGTTCATTGTAAAAACCTGACGGATCAGGATGAACAATACCTGGTAAAACCCTTTTAATTCTGAGTGTTATGCATTTCACTAGTATTTTTGCATCACAAGGTTGAAGTGTAAGGGGCCTCCAGTTTTTTTTAGATAGACTGGGTCTTTATATTTGCCATCTGGGTCTTGTTTTAATAATAGAGAAATCAGACCTTCCCGCTGAGTACCTAACAGACTACCATTTCTATAGGAGTAGTTAAAACAATCAAAAAATACTTGATATACCTCCACCGGTATGCCATCAAGCCCTGGGGTTTTGCCAGACTGAAAGGATTTAATAGCCTCAAAAAGTTCCTCTGTAATTTGGACGCCGCACTAATCTTTCTGTACATTTGTTAATTTTTCATTTTTTATATTATTTGGAAAGAATTCCCTCCCATAATCTTCAGTCAGTGGGAGAGGATGAGACAGAAAAGAGAACATCTGCGTAAAATAATTAGCCAGAGAATCTTGTTTTTCATGGTCTGAGAATCCTTTAGGTGCCCTTTGGCTAACTCCAAGTGGCCTGTCATGTGCCTTTTACTGAGGAGTGGCTTCCATCTGGCCACTTGGTTCTTGGTCACCTCCCTGACCAAGGCCCTTCTCCCCCGACTGCTGAGTTTTGCCGGGTGACCAGCTCTAGGAAGAGTCTTGGTGGTTCCAAACTTCTTCCATTTAAGAATGATGGAGGCCACTGTGTTCTTGGGGACCTTCAATGCTGGGGTACCGTTCCCCAGATCTGTGCCTCGACACAATCATGTCTCGGAGCTCTACGGACAATTCCTTTGATCTCATGGCTTGGTTTTTTCCTCTGACAAGCACTGTCAACTCTGGGACCTTACATAGACAGGTGTGTGCTTTTCTAAATCAAGTCTAATCAAGTGACTATACCACAGGTGTACTCCAATGAAATTGCAGAAATATCTCAAGGATGATCAATGGAAACAGAATGCAGGAGAGCTCAATTTCGAGTCTCATAGCAAAGGGTCTGAATACGTATGTAAATAAGGTATCCGTTTTTACTTAGAATAAATATGCAAACATTTCTAAAAACCTGTTTTCACTTTGTCATTATGTATATATATTGTGTGTAGATTGAAGAGTGAAAATAATGTCATCCATTTTAGAATAAGGCTGTAAGGTAACAAAATGTGGAAAAAGTCAAGGGGTCTGAATACTTTCGAATGCAGAGGGATGAGAGCCATGAGAAAAGGAGTTTTGATCAGTAATAAATTAAAATGCTGGGGGGAAAAAAAGAAAAAAAAGATGGAGCACAAACTATGAAGGGAAAACAAGTTCTGGTGCAGGTTCAGCCAACTAGCGACAAAATAATATTGCGATATTGTCAAAAAGATAGTCAAAAATAACATACTACTATGTATCTGTATCGATTATTTCCACCATCACTACTGCCTGCCAGTCTCCCCAATGTAGGCTGCATGTCTGCATCCCAAATACACCCTATCATTTATATAGTGCACTCCTTTTGACCAGAGCTAAGGGCAATAGTCAAAAGTGGTGCACTACATAGGGAAAAGGGTGGTTGGTTTATCCGTGCCTTGGGAAATACACTACATGACCAAAAGTATGTAGACACCCTCTTGTCAAACATGTCATTCCAAAATTATTTGTACGAATATTTTTTTATTTTACCTTTATTTGACTAGGCAAGTCAGTTAAGAACAAAATCTTACGCACAATGATGGCCTAGGAACAGTGGGTTAACTGCCTTGTTCAGGGGCAGAACGACAGATTTCTACCTTGTAAGCTCGGGGATTCGATCCAGCAACCTTTCGGTTACTGGTCCAACGCTCTAACATCCAGTGGAAAGCCTACCTGCCGCCTCTCACGGGTATTAATATGGAGTTGGTCCCCCCTTTGCTACTATAACAGCCTCCACTCTTCTGGGAAGGCTTTCCACTAGATGTTGGAACATTGCTGCGGGGACTTGCTTTCATTCAGCCACAAGAGCATTAGTGAGGTTGGGCACTGATATTGGGCGATTAGGCCTAGCGTGCAGTCGGCGTTCCAATTCAACCCAAAGGTGTTCGATGGGGTTGAGGTCAGGGCTCTTTGCAGGCCAGTCAAGTTCTTCCACACCGATCTTGGCAAACCATTTCTGTATGGCCTTTCCCAAACTGTTACCGCAAAGTTGGAAAAATAGAATTGTCTAGAATGTCATTGTATGCTGTAGCGTTAAGATTTCCCTTCACTTTTCACTAAGGGACCTAACCATGAAAAACAGCACCAGAGCATTATTCCTCCCCCACAAAACTTTACAGTTGACACTATGGATTGGGGCAGGTACTGTTCTCCTGGAAAATCCAGATTCATCTGTCAGACTACCAGATGGTGAAGCGCGATTCGTCACTCCAGAGAACGCATTTCCACTGCTCCAGAGTCTAATGGAAGGAGCTTTACACCACTGCAGCCGACGCTTGGCATTGTATATGACGATCTTAGGCTTGTGTGCAGCTGCTCGGCCATGGAAACCCATTTCATGAAGCTGCCAACGAACAGTTATTGTGCAGACGTTGCTTCCAGAGGCAGTTTGGAACGCCGTAGTGAGTGTCGCAACCGAGGACAGAATTTTTATGCACTTCAGCGGTCCCATTCTGCTCCTAGACGTTTCCACTTCACAATAACAGCACTTACAGTTGACCGGGGCAGCTCTAGCATGACAGAAAATTTACCAACTGACTTGTTGGAAAGGTGACATCCTCTAACACTGCCCCGTTGCAAGTCACAGAGCTCTTCAGTAAGGGCCATTCTACTGCCAATGTTTGTCTACAGAGATTGAACACACAGCCGTACGATCTTATACACCTGTCAGCAATGGGTGTGGCTGAAATAGCCGAATCCACTAATTTGAAGGCTCGTAAACACGACTACGTGGTAAATAAACCGATAAACATCGGAGAGAGACGGCTCCTGCCGCTGCTGTCATGCGGTAGAATTCTAATGAAAACTCTGCTTAATTAATTAATCTCAGTCGGTAATTTGGCAGTGCACCCAATAGAGACGGCAAAGGAAACGGTTTTATTCCCTCCTGATTGTTGAAGTCTTTCCAAAATGGCCACCAAGGACATTGACGGACTTAAGTGTGATTTAAAGTTTAGTAATCATCTTCAGAAGGAAACTTCTGCGAGGCAATCAGTCTTACCCACACACGCAAACAAGTCATTTTAATTTAGACTCCCCACGGGGCTCATAACTTCCCGTGGTTGCTCCACATAAGGTTTATTTGTTTTAATAGCTTTTAACGCCAAGACATGGTCTCTGTTGATGCTGTGATAACTACAGCTGTGCAGTGGTGGTGATAGACGCTGGAATGCCAGGGCAGTAGACCACATTGCCAGGCCATAGTGTGTGCATTCGTGTGTCAAGACTCAAGCTCCCGGTGCATGGTGTGATAACCTAAGCCTGTGTGGTGCGGTGCGGTGCTGTGCGTCTGTTTCCAGGCCTGACAGACACAGTTCAAATGGTTTCCCTTGTTTGGGACCAATGGTTGTAATCATTGGTTTCCCTAGATTGGAAACTGCGGTAAACATTAGCTTCCAGTCTGCACTTTGGCACAGCTGTCTAGCAACCACATCCTGCTCTCAACTAGTACCACAGTTGTCTGTATGTGGTATGTTTCTCTCGCACAACATGGTTGAAGGGGTGTGTGTTTTGTTGTCACACACACTGGGTAAAACCAAGACCACCTGAACCCCCAGTCACAGAAGAAAACTAGGAAGAGCGGAGAGAAAAGAAAGGAACACAGGGAAGGAAGGACATCGCCTTCATTTAAATGCACGGATTGAAATCCCATCAGAAAGAAAAAAAGATAGGAGGAAAGGAAACAAGGGATCTCTGAACTGAAGGAGCAGATGTGACACTAGACCGACCGCACATTGTCTGCCTTTCATTTTACCCCTCCATCTCTGGCTCCATCCACTGATGGAACCGTGTTGTTTTCAACAGGTCAGTGGTCTGGTTCCATTTTGGTCCCTAGACCCCATACGCTAGCTCCTACTCCCTAGCCAGCCCTGAAGGCAGGGTTAAGACAGAGACACCCCCACTAATCACCCTGCTTCTACTCCCTACACCCCGAGTCTATCCCAACCAAACGACTGCTGGTCCCCCTGGAGTAGTGGTGTGGCTGTCAGCAGCATTTACACCAAGAGACCACCACACACACTCACCCCCTATCCAGAGTGAACGACGGGGTAGGGGGTGAGACAGGGGTACTGGTCGACACTCCAGTACCCATATACACAGACAAATCCCTAACACGTGTGCAAATGTGTGTACATCGAAACTTGTTCTCCCACATACAGATGTACTATCAAAATTGGACAATCTGAGTATTGAGTGCGTTTGACTGTATGACGAATTTGGCTCTAACATTTCACCACCTTCCAACCCCATTTCTCCAGTCGTAACAAAGAGAGTAGTGTTTGACATTTTGATTAACCGGAAACATTAAAACACACATCCGTGTTTTCACCACAGCCAGAACAGAACACACCAGGCCAGCAGGCTGACGACTGTTGGGCCTGTGCCCTCCCAAAGAAGAGGGGGTCAGGGAGTGTGTATATGTGAAGGTCGGGTGACGAGTTTTAGCTGAGGGGTAGATTTGTCTCCTTGGGGTGCTGACAACACCCCCTGCTGTGTTAACTGTGGGGGCCATATGGGGGCACACAAACATTTGTCACGAAACCCACATTTTTACTTCAATACCAGGTTGAGTATCATGATACTCTATACCATCACGATTTCATGGGGGGGGGGGGGGGGGGGAGCCAATGTCACAGAATGGTCATCAAAAAGGAGGACCAAGGCAATCTTCATATAATCAATTTAAGTGCCTTTATTTGATCCAGACAGATCTGTTGAGTTCAATATAATTACATTTTAAATGTTTGATGTCAATTTGTCAAAGAGCCATGTATGCATTAATGAATCACTAATACAATCAATTTGAATTTTTACCAATCTAACTACACAATTGTAAATCTCTATTGATAAACTGGGTAAATCAAGACATAGCCTAAACCAATTCACAATAAAAATGAATTTAATAGGATAGTGTGTGCATGCATTGAATTATTGAGCTTATTTTGGCTGTTTTCTTCATGGGGCTACAGATGACAAACAATCTGTTTCCTTTCCATTTGGGATTCATTGTACTGTGCTGATCAACAACACTTGCATAGAAGCAATCTCTTCTTTTGTTAAAGTGTGCACTGTCTCTATGACCTAATGACATCATTCACATACACACAGTGAGAGAGGCAGGAGAAGAGAAGTGAATTAATAATGTTTTTCGGCAACACATTCGGTTTTTGGTGACAATCAGCTTTCAAATCGGCTTATTTTGCAAGTTAATTACATAGTACAAGGGTAGTGAATTGAAGCAAGCTTCAGCTGTAAGCTAGCAAGGAAATGTAGCCTACAAAGCTGGAAGCTACCAGTATCTTCTTGCATTGTAAAGTGTTCTAGCCTGTAATGGACATTGTTTTGCAAACAGTAATTAAATAGTTGCAAAGTTTATACATGCCGTGTTGCATTATTCAAGGGCGTTTACTTCTGAGCAGCATGAGTGGGGAGCCAACATGATGCAGCCCAGACTCCCGGTGAGTGCAGTGGTTCCTCAGGACAGGCTAGAACTAGCAATAAGTGGAGCAGGCACAGCGCAATCACGCAATAAGAGAACAGCTGCGCTATAAGAAAGACTTAATTATCTCCATCAGTAGATATGAGACATTTGACAGAAGTACTGAAGGTAACAAATTCTAGTACTGTAGCGTTTTTCATGTTCTAGTATAAAAAAAGTTGAAGTTATGGTATACTGTGCAACACACACACACACAGCTCTGGTCTTTAATGTCTGTCTAAATAAACGGACGGTCTGGACGTTGAAATAAAAAGAACACTGTCCTTAAACTAAAGCAGTCCCATCTGGACTCAACAGTCAACAAAAGACACCCTTTGGTATGTGTGTGTGTGTGTGTGTGTGTGTGTGTGTGTGTGTGTGTGAGAGAGACAGAGTGGTCAAAGTTTGACCATTTGTTGCTTGCGAGTGGTTTCTAAGTGTCTGACCGTTATGTTTCTTGTTGGTGGTCGTGACGTAATTGCTAACGCTAGAATGTGTGAGTTTAGGCTGTGGTTACGCCGTCTGATACCTTTGATGGTGGAGATGACCTTGTCCAGCTGTTTGGTCTCATTGCGGTCCGGTCGACAGCTGGGACTGATCTCTAGAGAGTAATCAGGACCGTACTCTGTGAAGAACTGAAGTAAACAACAAACAAAAACAGTGAGAGAAGCGTGTTAACCACAGTGTAGAACAGATTTAAACCAAATACAACAAGACTTGGGTTCAAATGGAAGAACTGGTGCGGGAAACAAAGAGAGAGAGTGCTAAATCAATGATTAGAACTGGTCTAAGATCCAAACGTCCAACTGCAGAGAGAGGAGAGTTAACATTGAAGAACTGGTCCAGGAAATGAACAAACAAGAGATGCATTAGCCACAGTGCAGAACTGGTCTAGGAATCAAACATCCACAAACAGGCATTGAGTTGTGAAGAACTGGTCTAGGAACAGAAGCCAAACACTACAAACACCACTTCAAAACAACAGAAGGGAGTAAAAGTTTACATGTTAAGTTAAGAACTGATTCAGGAAAGACAAACTGAAGCAAACACAGAGCCAGAATTAACCACAACAGCGTCACTTTGAGGGAACTTCGCAAGTGAAAGACGTGATGAAGCAGCAAGACATGATTTCATTTCAAAACAGATGCTATCTTATTGAGACAAACAAAGACACGCATCAGTGTAAAGTCTTGATAAGAACCTTGCTAGCCACCTAGCCAATCCCCCCCTGTGAATTATCATGTAAACCGACAAAGCACTGGTGGGAAAAAATTAACAATACACAATGTCTCTAATACACAACATTAGGAACGCCAGGAGACATGGAGTGTACACACACACCTTAACACAAGCCCACGCACACACACTCCCACAGCTGTGTGTGTATGTATGTTCCTGCTCATTTGAAATACACTGGGTGCTTTGTCTTTGTCAAATAGCTGTTTCATAGTGGTTCAGGCAGAGTGTGTGTGTGTGTGTGTGTGTGTGTGTGTGTGTGTGTGTGTGTGTGTGTGTGTGTGTATATCAGTGTGTTTGTGTCCGTGTTTACATTTTAGTAATTTAGCAGACCCTTGTGTGCTCGCGCGTCTGTTCCCAATTAGCCCCATTGAGTTTCTCCGGTACACCTCCCCCCCAGTCCTGACGCAACTCAACATGCAAGGGATTACTAAAAACAGGAAACACAAAGATGACCAATTTTCCCATGAACCTAACGCTCCCATAGTAGTACAGTCCTGTCTCCTGCTGTGTGTGTCTCCTGCTGTCAGGGTATTTGGGTTGGAATGAAACTACAGTACTGAGATGAGGGGGGACTGGGGAGAGAGATTAAGAGGGAAACTGGAGAGGAAGAACTAAGGAAGACTGGAGCGGGGGATGGGGTGAGGTCAAGGAAGACAGAAAGGGGTGACTGACTGACAGTTTGGAACGGATCATAACCCACAGATCGGGATAGGGGGAAAGGGATTGAATGAGGGTGATTAGAGACCAAAAAGATGGACAGAAAGATGGGGTGAAGAGATACAAGTATATAAGGGGATAGGGTAATACGACTGGGCTGAGAGCCCAAACCCCATTGGCTCCATGTCAAAATACCCAACGTGCTCAAATGTCATATCATAGCCCAGATAAATGTACCATACTGTAACTAAATCCCCCACACCACACTCTCTCCCTTGTATGTCTCTCCCTCCCTCCCTCCCCATCTTTCTGTGTTTGGTGGTTTGGAGAGAGACTAGCCTCGGCCAGAATAGAAAAGGAATCCAACCCTTGTTTATTGTTCCTGTTCTCCTCGACATCTCAGAAATGACTACAACTCCAGATATAAAGAGTCAATGTTGTGGAAAAAGCTCTGGGAAAACAAATCGAGAGAGTTCCTAAATAAAATGTCAACCCAGAGTCACATAGCGCACGTAGGCTTGTCTATCGTTCTCTGCAGCCCTACAACTGAGGTCTCTCCCTCACCGTCTCAATATCCATCTTTCCTTCTCCCACCTCCCCCTCTCCGCAGTCCTGAAACTAATGTTAAGCGCTCTCTGTAGTCATTACTCCTCTCTCCCCATTCTCTCACTGTCCTTCCTAAAATCACCCCCCCCCCCCCCCCCTGTCCATCCACCCCTCTCTCCAGTGGCCTGGACTACAAAAAGGTAATACAACAGAAAAATAGTCAGTCACCAGGTCAGGGCCCACTGATCCTCATTGTCCTTGCCGGCCCGTCCTAAATGGGACCCCATTTCCTTTATAGTGCACTACATTTGTGATGTACCTCTTCTGTTCTATTTCGAACAGACTGCTTCTCACTCACACACACATCCTCATCCCAGCTCAGTTTTCCGGTGATTGAGGCCAGTATTCCGGGAGCCTAGTACTTCCCCACGAGCAGACGGAAGGGACACGCGCCAGAGAGGACAGGAAGTACCAAGGCAGAAAACAGGAAGTACAGGGGCGGGACAGGGTAAGCCTATAGTACTTATCCTATGTTCAAATGTACATACTAGCATACTACTCAGAATGCATGCTCAATACATGGTTTCATACTAAGTAGTATGTTGTTAGTGTGGATAATGGAACACAGCCTATTCACTACAGCAGGGCTTTCCAACCCCAGTTGTTACTAACCTGATTCATCTTATCAGTTAATTATTAGAATCAGTTGTGCTGGATTAGGGTTAGAGTGGGAACCTACAAGACGGTCGCTCTCCAGAAACAGCAGGGTTGGAGAACGCTGTACTAGAAAAACCAAAAACACTGGGAATGTTTTTGGCCTAATAGCCATACCTTCTACTTCATACCCATCATTTATTTTCTACTGAACTCTCTGTTTTGGGTATCACGGAGGGGCCTTGGTCATACACAGTCTTGCTGCGGTGAGAGAGGGTAGGGTGGAGGAGGAGGATGGAAGGGACAGAGGGTGAGAGGGAGGGGTGTAAGAGGGGAGTCTGAGTTCTGTGTTTGTTTTTGCATGGGGCTGTGCTGGGAATCACTCAGTGCGAATCTGAGAAAACAGACTAAAGAGAAAAAGAGAGGAAATAAAGATGTTGAATGGCTGGAGACAGACTGGTTCCACACACACACCGAGCTGGCCAAAAACAAGGCAAGTTCAGGCCTATAGAACCCCTCGAGTGGGTTGGGTCCAAAATAAACCGTTTCCTCAATCTAAGATAAGAACTGAATGTGAACAAACCCACAGGCTATGTCCCAAATGGCACCCTATGGGACCTGGTCTAAAGTAGCACATTACATAGGGAATAGGGTGCCATTTATGGAGAAACCCACAACCTTCAAAAACAACCGACTCAGCTAATCTAGACTAGCTGAACTTTGATTAGTATTTTTAGGTGTTAAAGATTGTCAGAGATTAGGACATCAGGGTTAACAAACAATACAGGTCACCTAGCCTAGTCCCTGTAGCCAGGTCCCAGATTGGAGTAGGCAAAAGCACAAACCTTTGTCATTGTCAAGCCAAACATTGCATGACAATTCCATAAGGAGTTGGCAATAGAGCAGAAACAGACGAGCACCTAAGCTACGGACATATTAATAAAAGCCATTTAGCAGCCGCTTTTATCCAAAACGACTTAGTCATGCATGTATACATTTCACGAACGACCCTGGCGGGAATCAAACCCACGGTCCTTAGCATTGCAAGCGCCATCCTCTACCGACAGCCACACAGAACTTGGAGTTCTACCCTTCCTTCCTCTGCTTTTTAAATATATTTGAACTCTCCCTCCATTGATGAAAAGAGAATAGACTAGGGAGATGCCAGTAACATTTGATATCAGACTCACCATGTATTCACAGTTAAGTCTAATAGGGTCCGCTATCTCTTCTACGCTCTTCAACGACCACCCTTCCCACAGTTTCAGATATGGGGGTGACTCGAGGTTCTGCAATGTCACTGTTTGTATGTGTGTGTGTGTGTGTATGTCTCTCTCTGCCTGAGTGTGTGTGTGATGGTCTGAATGGAGGCCCTTTTATGTCTGGCCAATAGCCCCTAGCCCTGGCAAACTTCATTGTTCCAGGGGGGTTAGGGGTAGAGGTCGACCGATTAATCGGAATGCCCGATTAATTAGGGCCGATTTCAAGTTTTCATAACAATCGGTAATCGGCATTTTTGGACACCGATCATGGCCGATTACATTGCACTCCACGAGGAGACTGCGTGGCAGGCTGACTACCTGTTATGCGAGTGCAGCAAGGAGCCAAGGTAAGGTGCTAGCTAGCATTAAACGTATCTTATTAAAAAAACTATCAATCTTAACATAATCACTAGTTCAACTAGTAATATCATCAACCATGTGTAGTTATCTAGCTTGTCCTGCATTGCATATAGTCAATGCGGTGCCTGTTAATTTATCATTGAATCATAGCCTACTTCGCCAAACGGGTGATTTAACAAGCGCATTCACGAAAAAAGCACTGTCGTTGCACCAATGTGTACCTAACCATAAACATGTATCTAACCATAAACAATGCCTTTCTTAAAATCAATAGACAAGTATATATTTTTAAACCTGCATGTTTAGTTAATATTGCCTGCTAACATGAATTTCTTTTAACTAGGGAAATCGTGTCACTTCTCTTGCGTTCTGAGTCAGGCAACAGAGTCAGGCTATATGCAGCAGTTTGGGCCGCCTGGCTCGTTGCACGAATGTACCTAACCATAAACATCAATGCCTTTCTTAAAATCAATACACAGAAGTATATTTTATTAAACCTGCATATTTAGCTAAAATAATCCAGGTTAGCAGGCAATATTAAACTAGGGAAATTGTGTCACTTCTCTTACGTTCATTGCACGCAGAGTCAGGGTATATGCAACAGTTTGGGCCGCCTGGCTCATTGTGAACTAATTTGCCAGAATTTTACGTAATTATGACATAAGATTGAAGGTTGTGCAATGTAATAGGAATATTTAGATTTATGGATGCCACCCGTTCTGTATTTCACTGAAATAATAAACGTTTTGTTTTCGAAATGATAGTTTCTGGATTTGACCATATTAATGACCTAAGGCTCTTATTTCTGTGTGTTATTATGTTATAAGTCTATGATTTGATATTTGATAGAGCAGTCTGAGCAGTGGTAGGCACCAGCAGGCTCGTAAGCATTCATTCAAACAGCACTTTCGTGCGTTTGCCAGCAGCTCTTCGCTTTGCTTCAAGTATTGAGCTGTTTATGACTTCAAACCTATCAACTCCCGAGATTAGGCTGGTGTAACCGATGTGAAATGGCTAGCTAGATAGCGGGGTGCGCACTAATAGCGTTTCAAACGTCACTCGCTCTGAGACTTGGAGTAGTTGTTCCCCTTGCTCTGCATGGGTAACACTGCTTCGAGGGTGGCTGTTGTCGATGTGTTCCTGGTTCGAGCCCAGGTAGCGGCAAGGAGAGGGATGGAAGCTATACTGTTACACTGGCAATACTAAAGTGCCTATAAGAACATCTAATAGTCAAAGGTATATGAAATACAAATCATATAGAGAAATAGTCTTTTAATTCCTATAATAACTACAACCTAAAACTTCTTACCTGGGAATAATGAAGACTCATGTTAAAAGGAACTACCAGCTTTCATATGTTTTCAAGTTCTGAGCACGGAACTTAACGTTAGCTTTTTTACATGGCACATATTGCACTTTTACTTTCTTCTCCAACACTTTGTTTTTGCATTATTTCAACCAAATTGAACATATTTCATTATTTATTTGAGGCATTATATTAAGTTAAAATAAAAGTGTTCATTCAGTATTGTTGTAATTGTCATTATTACAAATAAAAAAATATAAAAAAATTAAATCAACAAAACTTCTAAATAAAATCACCCGATTAATTGGTATGGACTTTTTTGGTCCTCCAATAATCGGTATAGGTATCGGCTTTGAAAAATCATAATCGGTCGACCTCTAGTTAGGGACTGTCCTGGCAGCCCAGAAAAGCTGCAGCCAATTGGGGAAGGAGAGGGGAGCTCTGGCCTCTCTCAGTCTCAGGTACAACAAAGTGCTTTTTGTTTTCCCTTCTCCTCAGAAACTCACTTTGCTTGGTCATTGTGGATAAATATTCCTCTCCGGCGCACACACACGACGATACTACTACAAGTCTCTCTCTGGCCATCTTTCGCTCTTTCTCCTGCTCACCCTCGCCATCCTTTTCTCTACCTCATCCTCTCCGGACCACAGCAGGCCAGAGTTAAATAGTGTTTTGTTTGGGTAGTAGTGTAGACACACAATAACAGGAGGTAGCTGGCTGTGTAGAGTATGTGTTTGATGGAAAAGAGGTACCACTCTGATGCCCAGAGCAAGAGGGTCAAAATAGGGGAGACTTTTGGGGGTATTTGATTTTGTGTGGCTGTGTGTTGTAGCAGCTGGTTAGACTTGTTTGCAGTGAGCCTCTTCTTAATGAGGTTAAAGGTCACATGATGTAACGGCCCAACCTGGTGGAGGAGAAACAAAAGGTGCCTTTATCATGGCCCACGCACGCGCGCACACACTACAGAAAGACCCTCTTTGTCTCAGGAGAGTAAGATAACTACCCCTCACTGTACATGGAACACAAATCTCTCTCTTTGTAGCTCTATCCCTCATTTGCTCTCTTTTTCTACTGATGTAATTATATGGGAATTCGCCAACCTTTCCGCCAAAAGAAACCAGCCCCTCTCCCCCGGAATAAAACACACAACGTCCTTCTAAGAAGACGAAAAAAAAGATGAGGGCAGAGATTGATAGAGAAGCACAGAGAAAGAGAGGGATGGCAATGGAGAGAAAGAGAAGCACAGAGACCCTCTCTGTCAGGTCTGGAGGGGACAGAGTGGCATTGTCCCCTCTCTCCTCTCCTACTCCCTCCATCCCTCCTGATTCACCTGGAAACAACCTCTTTGAGGGCCGGCGGCCATCTTTTATTAGAGGGAATGACTCAGCAAAGACTGACCGAAGGGTGTGTGTGTCAGCGTATTTGAGTATGTGCGTGCATGTCTGTGTGAGGAGCTGTGTGTGTTTGGGGCTATGTATGGTGTGTGTGTGTTTACTCTCACCTCATGGTCAGGTATCTCAGAGGCCAGTGTTTGTCTCAGTACGGCCCCAGTCAGGTAGGTCCAACAACGGGCCGTGTTGGCTAGGTTATACCCACCTAGAGAGAGAGAAGAGAGAGGAAAGAGAGAGAGAGAAAGAGGAGGGAGGGAGGAAAAAGAGGGATTGTAGTGAGTAAAAAGGCTCCATTGTACTGGTGTAATTAACAGGTATCATCTGGTACAGGGCTGAGGGGTCTGGAGCTTGGGCTGTGGTTTCAGATGTGTGTGTGTAGGTACTTTGTGTGTGCCGTTGTCTTTGTGTAAGTGTGTGTGTGTGTCGGTGTGTAGGAGCGGATATGAGACCCGCCTCCTCACAGCAGCAGTGTGAGTAGGTGCTAGTCTAGTACGTGGCGTAAACACGGCTGTGGTTTCAGGCGGTGTGTGTGGGGCTGTGCGTGTGTCTGGGTTTCCGTTAGGATTGCGATTCTTATTTATCGGATATTTGAGAAATGTATCGGTCATACATATGCATTGGGTGCGGAATCCATTAAGGGTGTCTACCCACACAGCGCCATCAATAAATGAGGATATCGGCCAAATGAACCACATTTACGCGTCCTTAAAAACAGCTTATAATAAATGACAAAAACACTATGTGTTTGAAGTGTAGCATATGGAAAACGTTATAGCCTTTTGTTTTCTTGATTTTACTTTCCTTAAACAATAATTGTCCACCTCACGGTCAGCTGTTGGGAGATTTGAGCACTAAATGCATCAGGGCATTGCATGTATAAGCCTACGCGCTTTGGCATTCACTGTATGATATGAATATTTTAAATATAAAAAAGAAGCTTAGGACTAGGAGAGCGAGAGATCAAAATATGCCAGCGGCATGCTACGGCGTCGACGTGCATTTATTTATCCTTGTCAGATGGGCTACTGCGTCTGTTATACAGATATAGGAGTACAGACGGAGACATTCATTTTTCGATCAGAATATTTTTCTCCCAATACAATATAAGCATTATATTGTTAGATTATAGGAGTAATTCTGGTAGATATCAAAATAAATCCTAACCTCAGTGCGCTGGGCACACTGCCTTCATTTAATAGGCCTGCAGTATAATAGGTTAATAGCCACACCTTTGCAAAAGTTTAAACTTCATTAAGTTAATATCAAAAGTCAAGCAATTGTTTATTGGGGAAATATGAGCAGGATATTATAATTGCGGCAACCACAATATTACAGTTGGAACTTAATTTGGCCAAAGAAAATGTCTCAACAGAATAAAACAAAACGCATGCTAACTGGCTTAAACCTTCCAAAATTTTGAACAGGCTATATTGCAGCAATTACCAAGAAAGGCTAGTCCCTACCGTACCCAACAAATGACAGCAATATGGTAATAATATTTATTTTACAACAGGCCTAATTCTAACCTAGGGAGGACAATTAAAAAGACAGATCACACTTAATTAAGCCAAAGAAGAAGTCTAAACAAAATGAAACAAAACACGTTTGGTACATTTAAAGACCTGGTTTAAATAGGCCTACAATAACAACAATGGTATAAAATAATAATAACGGGGGGGAAAGAGGCATCCTAAACATTCTATTCATCTTTGTCCACTACAATATTAAAACTTGTCCCCTTGTAGGCTTTTCACTATGGGACTACTCTAACTTTTGTTTTACTTTAATGAAAAAGGCTTCCATCACCACAATCAACAGTAGCCCAAGGCTCCTCTCTCGATCTCTCCCTCTCCTCACTAGCAGGTGCATGGACGTTAGGCAGCGGGCAAGGAGTGAGAAAAAGGTGCTTAAGCATAATTTTGGCATGTATGATATGCAGCCCCAGACAATTTGGCTGGCTACCATTTTATTTATCAGCTTCAAAATGTATTTTTTCAGCCCAAAGCCGGCCATTACCAGCTAACAGAAACCCTGGTGTGTGTGTGTGGTCAGACCCACCTCCTCCCAACAGCAGTGTGGGTAGGTGCCAGTCTAGTACGTGGCAAAGACACTGGGCCACCCCTACAGGAGTCATGTTGAAGGAACACATGGGGTCCCCGGCCATGGTGTCAGCTCCCAGCTGCATCACTACTGCTTCCGGGTTAAACAACGCCTGCACTTCCTGCATCACACTGATGGGCACAACAATCATAAAAACAGAGGTTAAATATCAACACAACAATTATAATATAAGACTGTTACAGTTAAGACTACGTACTGAACACAAGGTTTTCATTTGACTTCGAAAATGGTTGTTTCCATAGCATACAAGATATACAAAGACGATATCTCGGTTCTGCAACAAGAAAAACAGTTGCAGAGTATCAACAAAACTACTAACATGCACTTCTAGCTTATTAGGTCTGTAAATCTCCGTTACTGAGAAAGCAGAGGACATGCAGCATGTCTCTGATGTTACTGATAGTGTTAACCATTAAAAGATGACATGTATCTTATGTCATAACCAGCGAAAATAAAAAGTAACTAGCTTTAACAACCTGGTGAAGACGTGGAAATATCTCTCGTCTTTGATGCCGTCATCCAGAGGGACGTTGACAGCGTACCATCTTCCTTTGCCCATCCCTGTGTCACACAGGTCCCCTGTACCTACAACAGGATGGTAGGGTTACTATGACAGCGAGAGAGTGTGAGTATTATGTATCAATGTTCCTCAAACTAGATTGTTGATCTCTCAGATTGTTAGCGGATTTGACACCGATTTTAGTTCTACAGTTTTAATGCAAGCGGTCCCCCAAGGAGGAAGGATCACGGGTAAAGGAAGCTTATGATGAAAAGCAGGGTGATATGCACATCCTAAACTTGAGAATACCAGTGGTAAGCTAAACAATAATACTGAAATAAAGGAATGAGAGGCCCGCACAAGGAAGACTTCCAACTGTAGTCGAACGGTCGTTAGTACTGTATTCGGTGTAGCCACTGACCTGGGAAGAATCCGGGGGAGAACTTGTGTAGAGATACAGTCATCACTTTGGAGGTAAAACTGAAGGCATCTTCCACACCTGAGAAACATTACAATGTTCTCTAAAAACACAATGATTTTGTTCATTGACAGACCTAAACAATTAACCTTAGCAAAACATTTGTATCCACATACTGTACTCATATGGCGATAATATTTACACAATATCAATGCACATTTAGATGCAAGAGTTCGGGTAAAGGGGTGTGTGTACCATCTCCATGATGAAGGTCCACATCCACATAAAGAACTCTCTCGTATTTCTCTCTCAGCTTGAGAATCCCCAGCACAGCATCATTCACATAACAGAAGCCTGATGCCTCATCCCTGAGAGAGAGAGCGGGGGAAGAGAGAATGAAAGTGACAGGAGAGAGAGAGAGACGCAGAAAATACTTTACGCATTGCTGTCTTTTCAATGACTTAGAAGGCCTTCTGTGTAGACGATCATATATGTCTAACATAATTCAGTGTGTCCTCCTATTAGGAACGGTTCGGTAACACATTCATCAACATGTCACCCTGGTCCTTCTCCGGTCACCTCACACAGTTTAATCTTACTTCTTGGCGTGGTGCCAGCCTCCTGCCCAGTTGATCGCCACCTCACCCCTCTTGTCCAGCAGGCACTGGGCAGCCGTCAAGGTGGCACCACCGACCGCTGCAGCATAGTCATAGATACCCTCCACCACCGGGCAGTCATAACCTGGCAAAAGGAAGAGAGAGAAGCAAATGACAGAAAAGTAAATAAGCAAAAAAAGTGGAAACATATGAGAGGAGAGAGAGAGAAATACACTACGGAAAATGGAACAGCATGTCAGAAATCAGCTCAATGTAATTGAAGAATCCATAGACTAACCACTTCTGGGAAAACAACAAGTGTGTGGTTAAAATTGACAAAACACACACACATTTCTTTCCACAGGCCCGGAGGGTGAGACAGGGATGCAGATTAAGCCCCACCCTCTTCAACATATATATCAACGAATTGGTGAGGGCACTAGAACAGTCCGCAGCACCCGGCCTCACCCTACTAGAATCTGAAGTCAAATGTATACTGTTAGCTGATGATCTGGTGCTCCTATCACCAACCAAGGAGAGCCTACAGCAGCACATAGCCCTAGATGTTCCAAAAAAGGTCCACTTCCCAGGACCACAAATACAAATTCCATCTAGACACCGCTGCCCTAGAGCAATTATTCCAAAAATGGGGTACGCGTACCCCCATCGTGGGTATGCCAAATTGAAATGTGGGTCACATTTCGTTTTATTATAATCTTCACCATTTTCAAACAGTCCATTTGCAGTGGGCTCCAAAAGTACTCCCACCCCTGACCGGCAAAGCACAAACAATAATTTTAAGAATATAAACAATATAATTACAGAGAAACTCAATACCAACATGAGAAATACTGTACTTTAATGTTTCAATGGAACCAACCAAAATCATACAATTATTTAATACAAAACACATTTCACCAAAATCAAGGTTTCATAATTATTGGCACTCCTCATTTAGTACTTAAAGCAACCACCTCTGGCATGGATAACAGCATGGAGTCTTTTCCTGTCATGTTTGACAAGGTTAAGGAACACATTTGGAGGGACTTCGGACCATTCCTCTATGCAGATCCTTCACATTCTTGGTTTTACGCTTATCAACTGCCCTCTTCAACTCAGCCCACAGGTTATCGATTGGATTGAGATCCGGTGACTGAGATGGCCATGCAGAACATTGATTTTGTTGTCACTGAACCATTTCTGTATGGAGTTGGAGTTATGTTTTGGGTCATTGTCTTGTTGGAAAGTCCACTTACGGCCAAGTCCCAGCCTTCTGGCAGAGGCAACCAGATTGTCAGCCAAAATTGCCTGATACTTGGTGGAATTCATTATGCCATCAATCTTAACCAGTGCCCCTGGACCTCTGGAATTAAAACAGCCCCAAAACATCACTGACCCGCCACCATATTTCACCGTGTGTATGAGGTGCCTCTCCTTGTATGCATCTCTGTTTCGACGCCAAACATGCCGATGCTGTATCTGATCAAAACGTTCAATTTTGGTCTCATCTGACCAGAGCGCCTTATTCCAGTCATAATTTTAAAAACGTTTGGCAAACTCCAAGCACTTGCTCCTGTGTCTTGGGGTCAGAAACAACTTTCTTCTGGCCACCCTTCCAAAGAGCCTGTGGATGTGGAGGTGGCGTCTGATGGTGCTTTTTGAAACCTGGTGACTCCAAGACGCCACCAAAGCCTGCAATTATTTCAGTGATTCTTGGGGATTTTGTTGCTTCTCACCATCCTCCTCCCTATCCTGGGGGGCAAAATGCATTTACGTCCTCTAACCGTGAGGTTTTCAACTGTTCCATACGATTATAATGTTTTAAATAAATTGCCCTGACAGTGCAAGACTTACCGATATCTGAACAAGAGAGCCTCATCAAAATTGCAACAAGCGGTTCCGTGAAAAGTTAATTTAATCAGAAGTCACTGACAGATTTCTGGATTGTGCTGAGCTCAAAGTATCCTGACTTGGCAAATCGCGCTGTTAAGACACTGACGCCCTTTGCAACCACGTACCTACGTGAGAGTGGATTCTCGGCCCTCACTCGCATGAAAACTAAATACAGGCACAGACTGTGTGGAAAAAGATTTAAGACAGACTCTCACCAATATAACCCAACATTGCAAAGTCATGTGCATCCTTTCCAGCACACCCTTCTCATTAACTTGTGGTGAGTTATTCACAATTTTCAATTAAATAAAGTTTATGGATGGCTAAATAAAACTATTGATTATTATTTGTGCCCTGGTCCTATAAGAGCTCTATCACTTCCCATGAGTCGGGTTGTGACAAACTCACTCATTCATTCTTATGAGTAATAAATGTATCGTATAGTGTGTGTGTGTGTGTTTGTGGCAGGGTTACAATGACGGCAAAAAACAACATTTGAGAGGGCACTGACCCTGGTGCTAGAGGGGGTACGCAGCTGGAGCTTGAATGTTTGAAGGGGTACGGGACATTAAACGTTTGGGAACCACTGCCCTAGAGCACACAAAAAAAAACAATACATACCTCGGCCTAAACATCAGCGGCACAGATAACTTCCACAAAGCTGTGAACGATCTAAGAGACAAGGTAAGAAGGGCCTTCTATGCCATCAAAAGGAACATCAAATCTGACATACCAATTAGGATCTGGCTAAAAAAAATTTAATCAGTTATAGAACCCATTGCCGTTTATGGTTGTAAGGTCTGGGGTCCGCTCAACAACCAAGAATTCACAAAATGGGAGAAACACCAAATTGAGAGTCTGCATGCAGAATTCTGCAAAGATATCCTCCGTGTACAACGTGAAACATCAAATAAAGCATGTAGAGCAGAATTAGGCCGATAACGCTAATTATCAAAATCCAGAAAAGCAACGTTAAATTCTACAACCACCTAAAAGAAAGTGATTCCCAAACATTCAATAACAAAGCCATCACCTACAGAGAGATGAACCTGGAGAAGAGTCCCCTAAGCAAGCTGGTCCTGGGGCTCTTTTCACAAACAGACCCCACAGAGCCCCAGGACAGCAAGAATTAAACCCAACCAAATCATGAGAAACAAAAAGATAATTACTTGACACAAATACAGAGCAAACTAGAATGATATTTGGCCCTAAACAGCGAGTACACAGTGGCAGAATACCTGACCACTGTGACCGACCCAAACTTAAGGAAAGCTTTCACTATGTACAGACTCCGTGAGCGTAGCCTTGCTATTGAGAAAGGCCGCCGTAGGCAGACCTGGCTCTCAAGAGAAGACGGGCTACGTGCACACTGCCCACAAAATGAGGTGGAAACTGAGCTGCACTTCCTAACCTCCTGCCAAAATGTTTGACCATAGAGAGACATATTTCCCTCAGATTACACAGACCCACAAGGAATTTGAAAACACACCCAATTATGATAAACTCCCATATCTACTGGGTGAAATACCACAGTGTGCCATCACCGCAGCAATATTTGTGAACTGTAGCCACAAGAAAAGAGCAACCAGTGAAGAACAAACACCATTGTAAATAGAACCCATATATATTTTCGCTTTTGTACTTAACTATTTGCACATCGTTACAACACTGTATATAGACATAATATGGAGAGAGAGAGAGAGAGAGAGAGAACCAGACAGAGCTGTGGAGGAGAAACAAAGGGAGGAAGCAGAAGATAAATAGAGACAATGAAAAGGAAAGGTGGTAAAGGGAGGGATCAATGGAAAGATGGAGATAAGGTGAGATTAAGACATTTTTAGAATAGAAAGGTTAGCAGAAGAGTGTTAACCCATTAAATAACAACAGAAAGGGGTTGCATCTTTCCTGTCTCCCACCCACAGCCCTGGAGTGTTGATAACATGCTGACCTAGGGAGAATCTAAATTCTAGTTGCTTGATTCTTCATGTCCTCACCTCCCTCTCAAAACACATAAGATCTTCTGCGCCAATGGGCTTTGAGGAGACAAGGAGAGAAGACGCAGGGAACCAATACAATAAAGGAAAAACAATTGAGATTCACCCTTGGTTGATATTTACTATTGAGATCCACTCCAAGTCTTAATTCTGACAGACACATATGGGGTAAATTAGTTTAGTGTCTTCTGTCAGTAGGAATGCCAATCTGTCATTTGTATATATTTAAGCATCAATGGAGGTTTTCTAATGTAAATTGATTATGTAACCATATTAATGTATTGCCAAAAACAGCTGGGTAAACCTTTCGCCCGGTGGTGTGTCGTTTTCTTTTCCAGATTTAGAGCACCCTCTACTGCTAGCATAACACCATTGCATGAATGTACTCTCCCACTTCCCTCTCAGTCATTGATTTCAAAGTTTTACTGTTAACCTACAAAGCATTACATGGACATATTCCTACATCTCTCTCCAATTTGGTCCTGTCATTCATACCTATAGGTACGCTATGGTCACAAGACGCAGGCCTCCTTATAGACCCCCACAGTGGAGGTGTCATATCCCCATAAAACCTAGGGGTCAAACAGGGAAATGGTTCCAATTGTTTTTCTACCATTCATTTTTCCCCATAGGGGATCTTTTTAGAAACATTTCAAATAAGAGCCTGGACTCAAAATCCAGAATCTCTAGTGGAACAGCGATGCAGTGCCTTAGACCAACGCACCACTCGGGAGCGGTTTAGGTTTTATACTGCAAGGTTTACACCTTCACTCTTACAGGGAAATATTTTGTCCAGGAAAATGTCTAGAAGGGATTGAATTTGTTGTTGCCTAATCGTTTTTTGGTAAGTTTCTACACTACTTTCCTCCCATCTATAGCATTTCTTAATATTATTCCGTTCCTTTGGCTTTGATGCCTCATGATTGAGTATTGTTCTGTTTAAGTAGACTGTGATTTTGCTGTGATCTGTTAAGGGTGTCAGTGGGCTGACTGAACGCTCAGAGACTCTCGGTTGAGGTCAGTGGTAAAGTAGTCTACAGTACTACTGCCAAGAGATGAGCTATAGGTTTATCTACTGTAGAAGTCCCCTCGAAGCCTACCATTGACTATGTACATACCTCTCTCCCCCTCACACCCTCAACCCCCCTCTCTCTCAATCCCCCTCTCTCTCAATCCCCCTCTCTCTCAATCCCCCTCTCTCTTGACCCTGCTGGTCATCTATTAACGTTTGAACATCTTGAAAAACAATATAGCCTTAATGGCCATGTACTCTTTTAATCTCCACCCAGCACAGCCATGAAGAGGACTGGCCACCCTTCAGAGCCTGTTTCCTCTAGGTTTCTGCCTTTCTAGTGAGTTTTTCCTAGCCTCCGTGCTTCTACTTCTGCATTGCTTGCTCTTTATAACATTTTAGGCTGGGTTTCTGTATAAGCACTTTGTGTCAACTGCTTATATAAAAAGGGGCTTTATAAATACATTGGATTGATTGACGTGTGTCAAAGTAAGTAAAAGAGAGCCTGCTTTTCCCTCTCCTCTTACCCAGGCCAAAGTCCCCGGACTGGGGGTCATCATTGTCTCCATCCTGGCTGATTTTATGGAGGTGCTCCAGGTAGGCGTCTGTGTGGAACTTGGCCATCTCCTCAATGGTCGCAACACGGGGCTTCACAACACTGAAAGAATGAATGGACCATAGATACTGATGGACTGTTCTAGAGGTTTGTATTTAGTTACTTTACAGGATTCTAATCCATAATGTTCGAGAACTGTAGATAGAGCTCATAATGTGGTATTGGCATTGGAGCAGGATGGTAACGTTAGCTATTTAACTAGTTGGTTTATTCTAACCTAAAATAATAGCTATAACTTCTCAAACGTCCATATAATGTAGGTAAAACAAGTACCAAGTTCAGTTGGTTAAATAAAGGAAATGGCTTAGCTAACGTTAGCCAACATAGTTGGACAGCGCACTAGCTCTGGTCCATTCGCATGCGTTCTGCACTTAGAGCTGCATGCGAATATAATGCGCGTTGGCCAGCGCTAGACTGGGGGTAAAAGTTGTTTGTTTCGTATTTTGGAGAAATGACACCAGGTGCACTGCATACAGCATTCTACAGTCTAGTCAATCATTAAACAAACTTACCCAGTGCGAGAGTGGAGGGCAACAGAACAACGCCCTGCCAGAGCTAGCTAGCTCAATCCCTTATTTTTGACAAACATTAAAAGTTAACTTACCTCATGTGTTGAAGTAAACCATAAGCTTCTATGAGTGAATGTACCATACTTGCCTAGAGACACGTAGTAAAAAAAAATCGTTCAGTACTTGTAAATAATGACCAAAGTATTGCCTCTCTGGCGAACATCCATAGCTAGCTAACGTTAGCGTTCCCATTCAACTCACCCGGTTGGGGACTTTTGATAGCGAGTCGCATGTCTCGGTGTATTGAGGACTATAGACATACACCACTTTGCGTTTGGAAGGAGAGTCATTTGAGTCTCCTTTACAACTCATTTATGTTAGTTAGTGTAGTTCTGTGGATAAAACGCTTGAAATAAGTAAACATGTGTCTGAGACAGCTAGTTTCTGCACAAATGCAGATGGTGTCCCACTATCAACATTCCCTGGACCAAACGGAAACCGTGCTACCCGGAACTTATGTAAAAAAATCAATAATTAAAAGCTTCATTAAACCAAAGATGATGAATATACTGACAAGACACATGTCTCTCCGCCATAACAATGAGAATCGTTGTCCACAAAGAGGCACGACGGGCTGTCGAGCTCCGACCTACCATTTCTTTGGATTGGTGGATGCATCTCATTATTGTAATCTATTTTGGAAGTAGGTTTGTTGACGTCAACCACATGTTTCAATGGAGATGAATAGAATAGACAACTCTCTATGTCACATGTCCTAGTTATTTCAGTACATTAATTCGTGTAACATATCAGTTTGCAAACAATGTAAAAACAAAAGAAATCAATATAATTGAGTTAATAAAGCTGCATACAAACTTTTTCTCTTTTTTGTTTTCTTGAGTAACAGGCTGACTACACATACATTTAGAAATCTATATTATTCAATTATTGCACCCACACTGCTCGCGAGAGTCTGCGTTGCCAAGGGCTAAAATATAAGTCAGTTCTATTTCTGACCCAGATCGCACTGCAAGTCCTGCCTCTCCCATCTCCTCATTGGTAAGACCCTCTGAAACTCTCGACGAGTGAAGAAGGTAAAGACTAGACCAAACATTCACAGTCTGCAGCTGGGTATGTGAAGTAGTCTAGGAAAATTTGACCAAAGACGAGAGGGAAGAAAAGTTTCCCTCTTACCACTGTGTGGGACACCTGAAGTATCCATTCTAAGAACACTCAAAGACAAAGAAACCTACAACTAAGAAGGACATTGTGACCTCTAGTGGACAACCAGAGACTTACATCGAACTACTCCCCATAGATGGATCGAGTGGTTGCAACAGAGAGACGACAGAGAAATACATCTACGCGTAAATATATATTGCATTTCTAATCCGAATGAGCGGTTGTTACGGTGCTTATATTCATATACCCATGAGGGTGGCTTCCAAATGTATGTACGATAAGTTGACTCTCTTTGTCTCTCCCTTTCTCCTTACCACCCCTCCCTTTCCATTGGGTAACCAAATGGTCATGCTTTTGTTAGTCCACTAGGGACCTGTTTTCATTGAATTATGTTAATAATCAATAACCTATACTGTGTGTGTGTGTTTATGCATTTCTGTGATTATTTAGTTAGTTAGTAAATAAATAAGCCAATTTGTGTATTGCTGATTCATCACTTAGGTTAGGGTTCTTGCGGATCCAGGAATACTGCGACGTTCAGAATGAGACTGATGAGGTAATAATTCATAATTGACTGTTATTAAATGTAAGAGATATTTATAGATCTTTAGAGTTTAAGTCGGGAGATAGTAACTCTGTAAACAACTTTTCCTGTGGTGCCCCAAATTCCTAATGAGTTAATTGTTACATTATTAATTTAATCGAGTAATAATTAAACATTGTAGGCAATTATTTGATAAATAGCAGTCATCACATTAATGATAGTCACGTCACGACAGTGGTTTGGAAGGAATCAGTGACAGTGGCTAACTGCAATCATTGCAAAGCAATCACTAGCCTACTATTCAGTGGAGTGGCTGTTTGGTCCCAAATCTGGGATTAAGGGGCTCTTTCCAAGTTTAAAATGACAAACATTCAACATTGGCCATGCTGTCAATGAAGCATGATTTGTGCCGCGCTCAACTGTTAACTCGGAATTGTGAAAACTTGACTTCAGTGAGTTCAAGACAACTAGGAAGTCGGGAATAAACAAGCTACGGCTGGGAAAATACGTTTTGAGCGGTCATCCAACTCGGAATTGTAAATCCAGCCTCTTTCTAGAGCCACGGCCTGAAGATCAATGACATCTTCATGATTCGACCTTGTTTTTTTTCCGAGTTCCCAGTTGTTTTGAAAGCACCATAAATCCAGATAATGCCAGACTTTGATGACAAAATTTGCCCACAAAAGACCGTTACGCCACTTTCCTGTTCAAGTGAGCACAGCACAACAATGTGAGTCCAAAAATGCATTGTATGCTGCTGCATAAATGATGTAATATGCCAGGGAGATATGCATACTGTAGCTAAGAAAGTAATACTAAGTGTTTGTTGTGTAGTAAAATGTTAGGAGCCCATGTGCCTCACCCTAATACTGTGGTCTATTTACCCCTCTTAATTTCGCCTACTATTCTGACTTGGTGGTGAACATTTATCCTATAACCTGTTTTAGAGAAATGTAATCATTGAATATTGTAAGAGCTTTCATTGTCTGCTTATATGCCCCCTTTATTTATCCTACGGTTCTGACTTGGTGTACAGGGAGAACACTGTAAGAACGGCCCATGTTCTGAATTCTGTCGCTGTACATTTCAAAAGTGCTAAACAAATAGTTACATTGACTATGTCCGTTCTAGCACGCTCATTGTCTTAATCGAAATTACGGATTGCCTCTTATAACCACTTGTCGTTCCCTTATGCCATAGTTTGTACATCTCAATTTACAATAGAAACCACATTTGTTTAAGCTCTTCAGCCATATCAGCTATGTTTTTTAAAGGCAGTAAATGAGGCTGAATGAACTGTTTCGCTGCCAGACAAGGCTCCGATGATCGCCAGGTGTAGCAGTGGTAAAATGTTGGGACTGCTGTTGAGACAGCTTTATGTTGGCCCTAACAGTTTGTGGGCACCATTTGTCACCGTTATAGTGAGAATTTATGTATTGTTTAGTGTTGTGTTGTGTAGTGGCTTTGCTGGCATATATCTCACTTTTTTTTTTGCCCCTCCGAGATTTACATGCTAAAATCTCCACTGTAATGCAATGTTGCATATCTCATTCTTCCATGCACTGTGCTCTCCTGACGCCAAATAATGAACATTTCTCAATATTAATTAAATGGATTGTGGTGAGTAAACACATGGAATATGGTGTTAATAATATTCATAAAATGTTATTGGCAAGTACAAATTACAAGTGCATAACTATATCGTCATTTTCCATGAAGATAACTTTTGCAGATAATATGTACAAACGCAGGCACCAAACACTCTTAAAAATCATGATTTTGTACTCTTTATGGTAATACATCACAGTTTCCAAGGTCAATTAGCTACGGGACAATATTTCTACCTATTTAATTACACAAAAACACCCCCTCTGTAGTAATAACACTTCACAATTTTACACACATACAATCCTTCCACATACATATAATCCTTTCTCCAACTAAATAGTCACAATGTTTGCGAGTTATATTGCACAATACTAGGATGTTAGTCCATCCATAAAGATTAGAAATTAAACTAAATTAAACTGTCGGTGCAAACCTGTCTATGACTCTTTCCCAAGCGTGTTAGTATTTACAGTTGAAGTCGGAAGTTTAAATACACCTTAGCCAAATACATTTAAACTCAGTTTCCACAATTGCTGACATTTAATCCTAGTAAAGATTCCCTGTCTTAGGTCAGTTAGGATCACCACTTTATTTCAAGAATGCGAAATGTCCGAAAAATAGTAGAGAGAATGATTTATTTCAGCTGTTATTTATTTCATCACATTCCCAGTGGGTCAGAAGTGTATGTAAACTTCCGACTTCAACTGTATATCTTTGGCAATTGTCATGATGCATTCTATCTTGGGTCATTGGGCTCTAAACCAGATATGTAGACGTCTTAATGCACTGAAAGATCTCTCACAACTGCTAACTCGGATGGTCAGTGCATGCTGTACGATTGCTTTCAGTGACGGGAACATATCATTGCCTAACAGTTTATAAGTGGCTGTTCCACTGGATGTCATAAGGTGAATGCACCAATTTGTAAGTCGCTCTGGATAAGAGCGTCTGCTAAATGACTTAAATGTAAATGTAAATGTTATACACACAGGACGTGTCAGAAGTGGCATAGCATCTTTATTTTTTGAGAGGTAATGTTTAGCAAGAACTACTTCATCTGGCTTGAGGGGAAAATGACATGTTTGTCTTTGTTGAACCAAAATTAACCGGAGAGATTACTGCTTCCGAGGTTTCCCTTTTCCAAGCTATATGGAGGGTGCTCTACAACAGCAGAGAACTGAGGACACCATCCAACCTGGAACTGTGAGTAGTGTTTGGTCTGATGCTATTTTGAAAGCCAAGAAGAAAAATTAAAAATAAAGTACATTACAATGATATATTTTATGGGAACTGAATGCTGAGTTAAGACTCCCAGGCTTGCAAGGACAGACCAGACACAACTTCAATTAGCATTAAGGTGTAACGTAAAAGGTGTTGAATCCTTTGGGCCCAACAAGTGGCAGGAGTCTTTGAAGCATCCTCTGAAGCCCCTTCCTGCTGTTCAAAGACCACTGGCATTTTCTAAAAGAAATCTGCCTCTAGAAATAAAAGCTTCTCCCAAGTGGGTGTGACACCTACTCCCGTTGCCTGCTGCACTGCTGCTTGGATTCCACCTGGCGATCTGTTCACCATCTGCCCTGGCTTGTCTCCCCGTCTGGTACTGGTACCCCCACCACACTCACCCCTCTCTCCTGAGCTTTTGCTCGGCTCAAGCACATACGCACTGTTGGGGTGTGACTCTATAGCTAGCCCCAAGTCATGATATATATATTTTTTTCTTGTGCATTTTGCTATTTGCCTCATGAATCCTGCATACTTTATTGACTACTAACTTTCTTTACCCAACTGTGGGACAGACTATATTTGTTCCCACATTTGGGACTCTGACTCTCCATTGGAACACAGGAGTGATGGTTGCTGATAATAAGCCTTTGTACGCCTATGTAGATAATCCTTTTTTTTTTTTTTTATCAGCCATTTCCAGCTACAATCGTCATTTACAACATTAACAATGTCTACACTGTATTTCTGATCAATTTGATGTTATTTTAATGGACAAAAAAATGACCTTTTCTTTAAAAAACAAGGACATTTCTAAGTGACCACAAACTTTTGAACGGTAGTGTATGTCTGCCCTTCATAAAACCAGACTGGCTATCATCAATGATTTAGTCAAGACCTTTTTTAAGTCTTGTTGCAAAGATTGATGCAAGTAGCTTTCCATTATTCTTCATTAATGTGATTGGTCTCCAATTTTCTAACATCATAGGATCTTATGGTTTGGGTATTACAGAAATGAGGCCTTGAGTCATAGAAACAGGCAGGACCCCTAAGTCAATTGCCTCCTTAAAAACATTAAATATAAATTCAACTATATCCTCCTGAAAATATTTATAGAATTCACTAAGAAGGCCATCATTCCCTGGAGATGTGTTCTCTTTTACCTTGCCGATTATTTTTTATTTTTTATTCATAGAAATAAATTCATCACAAGACTTTTGGAAGTCTTCATCTATGATTTTTGCATAATCTTTGACAGAGTCTAGAAAGGCAGATATGTCACTAGTAGGACAGGCATTACTGGTGTAAAGATTACCACAGAATTCTGAAACATATTTTGAAATATCTTTGGGGTTTTCATTTCCTTTGCCATCTATATTAAGCTTATGAATAGAGGTAAATTCAGATGTTTTTCTCTCTAAATTGTAAAAGTATTATGTGTTTTTTTCACCTTCCTCCAACCATCTCCTTCTTGATCTTACAAATAACCATTTTGCTCTCTTCATACATTCAGTCCATTTCTAGTTGTAAAGAGAATAACTGACCCTTTCCTTCTTCATCAAGGTCCTCCATAGAGATTAGGGAAATTACTTCCTTAAGTTTATCTTCCCTCAATCTTTTAAGTTCAGCGATTTCTTTACCTCTCTTCATGGCTGTTTGTCTTATTTCATACCTTGTTAATTTCCAATATTTCCCATAAGACTTAACTGGAGGAAGGTCCAAATATTTTTCAGGTATAATATCTTTGGCATCCATCTTGAAATGATCATCTTCCAACAGTCTACTATTGAGTTTCCAATATGTCCGATTCGGTTTATTAACTTCAGATCCATTAATAATTAAAGATACGAATATAACATTATGATCAGTAATAATTGATGGTTCAATGGGTACCTACAGCGTTATCTAATGAATTAGAAATCAACCAGAAGTCAATTCTTGACTGTCTGAACATGTCCTTGTTAATCCAAGTGAAGTCCTTTTTATCAGGATATTTAGATATTCAAATATCAACTAAACCAAGACATAGATTATTAAACTCAGTATTAACAATGCTGGCTCTGTTAGGAGGGGGATATATATCAATCATCACATTAGATACATAATTAAAATCTCCACCTAAGATAATTTTGATATCCTGAAATACACCTATCACTCTTTAATCTCTTCTTCAAATTCTTGAAATAATATCATGTTGTTTTGTTTGTTGTTGGATGCACAAATATTCCCTAATAAAAACATTTCACTGTTGAAATTCACTGTTAAAATTAACCAACGTCCAGAGTGGTGAGTCTTACTACTGATGACCTTCCCTTTTAAATGGACATCTTAAAAATGCTTGACATGCAGAGTGGTTGTTGCCCCGTTGATTTTTTCAAAAAGCTAGATCGGAAGAACAAGCATGAGTCTTGTAGAATGTAAAAGTCTGCATTAAACCGTTTGCAATACAGAAAAATAGCCTTACGTTTGAGTAAATGACGAATACCACTGAGATGAATTTAACAAAGAGATAGACATAAACTTCCACCAAAAACCTTGTTATGCTAATATAAGCGTTTCCTAAGGATATGTACGTCAAAAGGATTTCCACCCCATTAATAACACCTCCAAAAAAAAACTAAGAAATACTGGTCATAAAGTTACCAAATGATTCTTACTCCCACAAGGGGGAGACATTGTGTAGACCTTACAATAAGCGGTTATTCACCCATAGTTAGTGTTAAGTTGACCAGTTTTCATGTCAGCCTTTTCTCATTCAAGTGTTTGAGTACATTCTTTACAATAAAAGGCTGCTTTTCACCTGGCAATTGTGCAGAGTTTAGGCCTACCAGTTTTGTCCGAGTTAGACTTTGGCTCTCTCTCGAATGTTAAGATTTGGCCGCATTTCTTTCCCATTTATGACCACTCTTGCACGGACAAGGACTCGTCTCAAGCGTTCAAGACTGGCAAGCTCTTCAGTCGGTAACGCCCAACTTCTACGTAACGAAGGAGGGAGTTGAGTATTTTCCAAGATGGCGACGACCATAGACAGCTGCAATGCCGTACAGGCGACAAAGAAAAAACATCTCGGAATCCCCGAAGCAATATTTGTGGTGTGTAAAATATGAATGATATACATTGTGGCCATTATACTATATGAAGTAACACTCTCGAATGTGTAATTGATGCTGTCCAGCCTCTAGGCTAGCCTGTCACGAATGTTAGCTAGCTATGTTCATTCACATCCTTTTAGGGAAATGACGCCTAGAAAGCCTATTAGGCCGAGCTAACTATCTATCGAATGTATATTCTCATCCAAATGCAATGAAACGGCTTTCTTCAGCAATCTTGTGTGCTCACAATACGTTTACTATACTGTGTGAATGACTCGTTTGAAAGCTAAAGCGTAACCTAGCTAGTTAACGTTATGTCAACCGTTGTAGGAGGATGTCGAGTCGTTTATGAAGCAACCAGGGAACGACACTGCAGACGCCGTCTTGAGAAAACTTGATGAGCAGTATCAGAAATATAAATACATGGAGCTCAACCTGGCCCAGAAGAAACAAAGGTAACTAATATACAGCATAAGTTATTAACGGTAACTAGTCAAATGTCAAAACAGAGAAATGCTTGATTTAGTTTGCCTGGCATGTTATTGTGGAATTGCACGTGTTGGACTATTCCATTGGTTCTGTTGTATCAAATTTAGCTACTACTATTCACAGAAGAGAGGAATTTGCCAATCTACAAACTCGTAAACTAGTGTGCTATTGTGCTGTCTTCTGGGGTGATTTTATTAGCTTTATTTAGCTGATAGGATGACCCTGCGTTTTTGATGGATAAATATGTGTTATAGTTCTGCTTCTATGTTGTTTCTCTGCTGTACCCAGGTTGAAAAGCCAGATCCCACAGATCAAGCAGACTTTAGAAATCCTACGACACATGCAGAAGAAGAAGGTAAACAGCATACAGTGCAGTCAGTGCACTCCTCTTATACCCTTTTCATAGACAGACAAAGATCCCACAAGTTTACCATGCCTGCTTCTTTTTACCTACTTTTTGGTATATCTGAGTGGGGTAGGGGGTAAAGAACATGGGCAATTAAAAGCCACCTAAAGACCTAGTCATGATTCCTGCATTTTCACAGACGCTGTAACCAAAATAGGGGCGGCAGGTAGCCTAATGGTTAAAGCGTTGGACTAGTAACCGAAAGGTTGCAAGATCGAATCCCCGAGCTGACAAGGTAAAAATCTGTCGTTCTGCCCCTGAACAAGGCAGTTAACCCACTGTTCCTAGGCCGTCATAGAAAATAAGGATCTGTTCTTAACTGACTTGCCTAGTTAAATAAAGGTTCAAAAAAATTACCTGTATCAGGTCTGTAAATGGATCTCAGATTTTTTGCAGGTAAATACATTTCCGTTGTTTGATACCTCTCTAATTTGTAATGCAAACACCCCCCATGGTTTAACACCTTTTACCCCTCTTAATTTGCCAGTTACCCACTAATATGTATAAGAGTGGTAGATAAGGTGCTGTATGAAAGGGGGTCATATAAACATTGCCATATATTTTTTACAGGTAATATACCACATCTTCTGTCTGAAATGGATATTACAGTGATTACATCCTTGCAGGACAATTTGATCACTATAAGCTGTTGATCACTAACTGCATTCACGATCAGCGGAGTGCACCGTATGTGGTGTTGAGTTGCTTTGTTTGCTCTCCAAATCCCTCATCCTATAGGAAACCACAGACCCTATGGAGACACACTTCCTATTGGCTGACAATGTTTACTGCAAGGCTTCAGTCCCGCCCACCGACAAAGTTTGCCTGTGGTTAGGGGTGAGTACTACTACATGTTGTGTTCCTAAGTAACATTGTTTGGTATTATCTAATCACTTGTTCCCTATTTATGGAGCCCACTACTTATCCATGAGGTTAGCCCAATATTAGACCTCTGATTATTACTTAATTAATGAGTCTAGGTCTAAGGGCATTCCATAGCGACATCGTGTGAGTTAAGTCATGGTCAAATGACAGTACCTGCTTGCAACATCCTTAAAATTGTAGAGTGTTTCAATTGAAGAATTGCATCGCTGAGCAGTGAACAAGAAACTATTAAATCCACCTTTAAGATGCTACCCCCCTCCCCAAATCAAAATCTAATATGGATGTCAATGCTTTCTTCTGGCTTTGCTCCAATACATTTCCTCTATTTCCCGTCTGCGGTAGCATGGTACCCATGTTGCGAGGCTGATTAGCTAGACAAACAGGTGTGAAACAAGAACTGGTATGTGTGCAAAGTGAGGAAAACATGGACTCCATTTTTGGTTGATGAATTGAGGCTGTTCTGCAGGCTAAAGCGGGGCTTTACTCTGTTTGGTATACTCAGTGTATATCTACAGGCTATATTGAGGTTTTTCTTTAATTATTTTAGGCTATCTGGCATTAGTGCGTAATCCAAAAGATTTGGTGACGTGGTAGAAGAGGAACATGGCAGTACCGGCTATGTTATGTGTGATGGCTGTGAGGCGCTAATAGGATTGGGCGACGTCTGAAATGACGCATCGTTCCGTTAACCTGTCCAAACATCGTTGATATAAGATTGTATCATCTCTATTTTTTGTTTTATCCGGGGCAGAGGGTGGAGCGCGTTGACTAGCAGACATCTGTGGCATTGTGTTGTGACAACAGCAGAGTTGCCTTTTATTGTCGCCAGCACAAGGTGGACCTGTGTAATGATCATGCTGTTTAATCAGCTTCTTGATATTCCACACCTTTTTTATTTTTATTTTTTATTTATTTTACCGTTATTTTACCAGGTAAGTTGACTGAGAACACGTTCTCATTTGCAGCAACGACCTGGGGAATTGTTACAGGGGAGAGGAGGGGGATGAATGAGCCAATTGTAAACTGGGGATTATTAGGTGACCGTGATGGTTTGAGGGCCAGATTGGGAATTTAGCCAGGACACCGGGGTTAACACCCCTACTCTTACGATAAGTGCCATGGGATCTTTAATGACCTCAGAGAGTCAGGACACCCGTTTAACGTCCCATCCGAAAGACGGCACCCTATACAGGACAGTGTCCCCAATCACTGCCCTGGGGCATTGGGATATTTTTTAGACCAGAGGAAAGAGTGCCTCCTACTGGCCCTCCAACACCACTTCCAGCAGCATCTGGTCTCCCATCCAGGGACTGATGGTTGATGAACCTGTCAGGTTGATGAATTATCTTGGTAAAGGAGAAATGCTCACTAAAAGGGATTTAAACAAATTTATGCACAATTTTAGCGAAATAAGCTTTGGCATCATTTCAGCTCATGAAACATGGAACTGACACTTTACATGTTGTGTTTACATTTTTGTTCAGTATAATTTGGAAGTTATGCACAAAAAATCTTTCCCATTTTATTTGTTTTGCATTTTCTCCCCAGTCCCTAAACATCTTGCTCCACAAAAGAAGCAGAGATAACAGAAAACTTTACTAATGTCAACTAGATTGAAGCATTCTTTCTGGTGAGTAAGGGTTTATTTGGTCTTCTAGGGCTACATATAATGACATAAGAGAATTTAAGCTGCGTGTATCTGTTTATAGGCAAGTTGATTAACAAGTAGCCTAACGAAATGTCGGAAATTATAAGCAGAAACATATTTAAATCAGGCAAAACAATATCCGTCATCCACTGTCCAATTGTTTTGGCTAGGGCTTCCCGAGTTGCGCAGTGGTTTAGGTTACTACAGTGCTTGAGTACTACAGACCTGAGTAAAAATCCAAGGCTGTGTCGCAGCCGGCCGCGACCGGGAGACCCATGAGGCGGCGCACAATTGGCCCAGCGTTGTCCGGGTTAGGGGAGGGTTAGGCCGGCCGTGAGGTCTTTGTCCCATCGCGCTCTAGTGACTCCTTGTGGCAGGCCGGGCGCATGCACGTTGACTTCGGTTGACAGTTGTAATGTGTTTCCTCCGACACATTGGTTTCAAGGTTAAGCGAACAGGGTCGTGTTTTGAACGGCGCATGGCTCTCGACCTTCGCATCTCCCGAGTCCGTACGGCAGTTGCAGCAATGGGACAAGACTGTAACTACCAATTGGATATCACGAAATTGGTGCGAAAAAGTCTGACAGCTTATATTAGCGGGTCGGGTGCGGTCCTCCAGATTTTCACTTATCACATATAGTCAGGCAGTTTCAGATGGGTTATTAGTAGGGATGCACAATATATCGGAATTGGCCGATATTAGCTAAAAATGCCAACATCTGTATCAGCCAATGTCTAGTTTAACGCTGATGGGCAAAACCGATGTCAAAGCTGACGTGAATACCTATATAACGTAGGTACATGATGTAATGGCGCCACGTAAAATGTTGCGCAATACGTGCACCACAGCTTTCCTAAACTAGCCCACAATGTCTGCTGTGTTGATCGAGCAGTCAACAAGTCATTTGAAAGAGTAACAAGAGTAACAACATTTCAGGGAGACAACTCGGGCGAAATCCATTAGTCTATATAATGGATTTCATTGCCCTTGACAATCAACCGTTCTCTGTCGTGGGTGATGTTGGCCTTCGCCGACTGGTCGAGCACCTGTTAACACTACCAAGTGCGCTATTTTTCCATTGTTGCCATACCGGAGTTACACAGTAATAGCGTCACTGCCATTCGCTTCACGACATGCATACTATGGAACGCTGTTTGGGTCTTTGCGTGTCAAAGATACAGTAGCACTGTCAAAGTTGTACAAAATAAGTCTGCAAACCCCGGCCACGAATGATGTGTTTACAATACTGCGTTGGTAATAAAGCATAATTTGTTTGACCGTAACTTTTGGGGTAGCTAGCTTTAGCTTGGTACCTAGCTAACACCAATACAACCAGCCTGAAAACAATGACCAGTAGAAACTGCAGTCATTTTCATTATTCTTAGCAATGATTTAGGAATCCTTGTAAGTATTAGCTAGGTTGCCACTTGTTGTTCGCCTATTGAACTTGAACTTCAGTTAATGAAAATAAATAGCTAGCCAGCTACTTAACCCTGTTTCCCAAAGCTAACGTTATAAGCAGCCAGCTAGCTTCATCTGGCTAGTGAGGCTAGACCGGAACGGGTTATATGTTGTGAAGCTAGCCACAATACGATTAGGTACAATAGCGGAATTTGCGGGTTGCCTTCAAAATAAAAGTATGTAATTGACAGTGATGCAAATGAATACAAATAGTAGAATTATGCCATACTTTTACTTTGAAGGCTAACCGCAAAGTCCACTGTTGTGGCTAATCCTTATTGTGGCTAGCTTCACATAGATGGTCTGACCACCATTAATCAAACAAGAACTGTCTTATAAATTCGGGTTATTTTAGTTGATGACACCTAACTATATAGCTACTGAAACAGATTGTTCTTCCCCAAAAACATAGCAAAACGACATTGTTTGCACCCATGAGCTAGCTAGCTTTTTTTATGACCAGCACTGTAGGTGCGCGAGAGAACTTTACCAGCATCATAGCATACGTATCGATGAGTCGTTGTGACATATGAAATACGAGTGATGGTGTAATCAATGTGTAATAACTACGTAAAAAATGTATGAACGCGTTCAATTATTGTGACGTGCAGTCTTATTCAGGTCCTGATTGGTCAACAAGCTTATTTGACACTTCAAATAGTGTTAAATAGTATAGTTTTTGACACGCGAAGACACAAACGCCATTCCATAGAAATCCTGGTTGAGAATGAAACGACGGAACAAATGAACAACGAAACAGCACAGCAAGTAAGTGAAAGAAATAGGTTTTGATTATGTTTTACTGGTAATGGGGACGTACGTAAATGCCAACAAAAGAACTTTTTGGTCAGTGTGGTGTGTGTTTAACCTTTATTTAACAAGGCAAGTCAGTCAGGAACAAATTATTATTTACAATGACAGCCAAATCCGGACAACACTGGGCCAATTGTGCGCCGCCCTATGGGACTCCCAATCATGGCCGGATGTGATACAGCCTGGATTCGAACCAGGGACTGTAGTGACGCCTCTTGCACTGAGATGCAGTGCCTTAGACCGATGCGTCCATGTGTGTGTGATCACTTTAACTGTACTAGAATGCTTAAAAGGCCGCTAAAATGTTTAATATCGGTAATCGGTATCAGTTTTTGGGGCAAGGAAAATATCGGTATCGGACAAAAATGTAATATCGGTGCATCACTAGTTATTAACAATTGCAGGTGGACAAACAGCTGACCCGCCCATCACTACTGTATACACATTAATACACAATCATGGAAAACAAACACATTCTTCTGTAAAAAGATCCTCAATCAGCCTTTTGAATTGCCCAAGAGCATGGATGGGCAACTACAGTCAAACTTCTGCCCCCAGCTAACACCCCTGACTCCAAAAATCAACTAACCATTATCTTCAGTTTAGCATGCAATTACATTGCATTTATTTACATACAGTACCAGTCAAATGTTTGGACACCTACTCATTCAATGGTTTTTCTTTATTTTTACTATTTTCTACATTGTAGAAGAATAGTGAAGACATCAAAACTATGAAATAACAAATATGGAATCATGTAACAAAAAAGTGTGGAACAAATCCAAATATTTTTTTATATTTGACCTTTTTCAAAGTAGCCACCCTTTGCCTTGACAACTTTGCACACGCTTGTCATTCTCTGAATGCTTTTCCAACAGTCTTGAAGGAGTTCACACATATGCTGAGCACTTGTTGGCTGCTTTTCCTTCACTCTGCGGTACAACTCATCCCAAACCATCTCAACTGGGTTGAGGTCGGGTGATTGTGGAGGCCAGGTCATCTGATGCAGCACTCCATCACTTTCCTTCTCTGTAAAATAGCCCTTACACAGCCTGGAGGTGTGTTGGGTCATTTTCCTGTTGAAAAACAAATTATGGTCCCACTAAGCGCAAACCAGATGGGATGGCGTATCGCTGCAGAATGTTGTGGTAGCCATGCTGGTTAAGTGTGCTTTGATTTCTAAATAAATCTGTGTCACCAGCAAAGCACCATCACACCACCTCCTCCATGCTTCACGATGGGAACCACACATGCGGAGACCATCCGTTCACCTACTCTGCGTCTCACAAAGACACTGTGGTTGGAACCAAGAATCTCAAATTTGGAGTCGTCAGATCAAAGGACAGATTTACACCGGTCTAATGTCCATAGCGCGTGTTTCTTGGCCCAGGCAAGTTTCTTCTTCTTATTGGTGTCCTTTAGTAGTGGTTTCTTTGCAGCAATTTGACCATGAAGGCCTGATTCACGCAGTCTCCTCTGAACAGTGGATGTTGAGATGTGTGTGAAGCATTTATTTGGGCTCCAATTTCTGGTGCTGGTAACTCTAATGAACGTACCCTCTGTAGCAGAGGTAACTTTGGTTATTCCTTTCCTGTGGCGGTCCTTATGAGAGCCAGTTTCATCATAGCGCTTGATGGTTTTTGCAACTGAACTTGAAGAAACTTTAAAAGTTATTGACATTTTCCAGGTTGACTGACCTTCATGTCTTTTATGAATGATGAACTTTCGTTTCTCTTTGCTTAGTGGAGCTGTTCTTGCCATAATATGGACTTAGTATTTTACCAAATATCTTCTGTATACCACCCCTACCTTGTCTCAACACAACTGATTGGCTCAAACGCATTAAGAAGGAAATACATTCCACAAATATACTTTTAACAAGGCACGCCTGTTAATTGAAATGCATTCCAGACTACCTCAAGACTACCTGAAGAGAATACCAAGAGTGTGCAAAGCTTTCATCAAGGCAAAGGCTTGGCTACTGAAGAATCTCAAATATAAAATATATTTTGATTTAACTTTTTTTGGTTACTACATGATTCCATATGTGTTAATTCATAGTTTATTCTACAATGTAGAAAATAAAGAAAAACACTTGAATGAGTAGGTGTCAACTTTTGACTGGTACTGTATATGTTTAAATATTTTGAATTTAATAAAAAATATTTGTTACATGTAGTCTTTTGGTTCAACCATAATGCATAATAAGCATCATCAACAGGTGGAAACATATTGGGTGTACGCTGATAAGCTGTAGGAAGAATACATATATATATATATATGCACACACATGTTTCCACCCTAGGGTCACGCACTACTAATAGTAATCAAAAACATAAAATGCAGTCAAAAATACCATATGATATTTTGGACATATCGCCAAGCCCTTGAGCCTACTACTACAGAGCCTATATATATATATATATATATGTGTGTGTGTGTGTGTTATTTCAATGGGTCTTTCTCCATTGAAATTGTTTTATACTGTTCAATTCAACTTCAACCTAAAATAATTTCCTTCATTTCCCTCTATTTCTGCATTTCCTGCGCTCATTTGAGATAATTTCCACACTGCCACGATATGGGCAAAAATACAAGCTCTTATTTTTAACCAAATGTTGCAATTGCATTTAGATCAAAACACGGGTGAACTTTTGGAATCATGGCAATAGAATGTTTATTATTATTCTATAGTGTTAAGGCTGCGAAGGTTCAACTGTAATAGGAACAATAGCACACCTGAACTTGGCTAAAATAATTGTTTAATTCAAGAGTTAATAAATGGCAAATGCAATTTCCGTATATACGGGTTCACTGAGATAGTTCCCGCTTCCGAGCCGGCCTGTCAGATTAGAGACTGGGCGTGGTTTAGACTCACCCAGCCTATCGTTGGTGTTGGCGCTTAAGCTAGTCCTAGCCCCTTAGCGCTTTTTGGTGTCCCGGCGCTGTTGCTGTGTAGATTACGCTCCCTCACCCCAGAGACTGAGGTCAGACAGCTCTGCAACATTGTCTGAGCTATTCGCACCTGCATACAAAGCCCACTGTTCTCGCTCAAGGCTAACCACAGCTTCCCAGCACACTTATCTGGGGCTTACTGTTACTTCCAGCACACACAGACACACTCTAGTTCATATCTTATGCCCTTGTACATTGTTGCATACACACACATATTTCAGGCTGTGGCCTCATGGTTAGGCTATGAGAACTGTTACTCCTGAGAACAAAGACAAATGTCAGGCCTACATGAGTCAGTAGTTTAAACTTTAATTAATGCAAAATCCTTCTAGTTTATAGTTATTTTAGCACGCTAAGCTTTGCAAAACCCCACAATAGTTAGAATATAAATAATAGTGAGCACTTTGAATACAGTGTTTGACATAACAAAGAATGCTAGCTAACAAAGAAATGTCATGTACTAGTTATTGTGACATTGTAAGAACCAAAGTGATGTTTCCTAGTTTGCTACATTAAATCTTTATTCATATAGCCAACATATTCATGCTTCGCCTATTCCTCATTGATTTAGAAGATATTGTTGCACAAACAACATGCAACATAGCTAGCCAGCTAACTAGCGATTAGCATTAGTGGCTAACACGATTTAGCTTAACTTGCTAAGAAAATACAAACTAGCTATTTGCAGAAGTAAGAAATGCAAACTAATATTGTGCTTGGGGATTTATATGAAGATCAAAGTGGATACAACATTTGTCATCAACATTGTTGCATGTGCTGCATTGACCATGCAGACTGAACGAATGTGTCTCATGGCCAAGCAGCAACAACATGCGCTCCTTGAAAGGGGGTGGGACTAGGTCTGTGTGGAAAGTGGCATGGCGAGGGTAGATTCAAGTAGCCAAGTAAACTATAAAAATGGACGTTTACACACGCGTATCACATTTAACAAACCAAACATTAAAATACCGTTATAACAGGTAAAGTAAAAACCCTAACTGGTCCGTGCACTAATACCGGTGTATATAGTAAAATAAGGTATACTGCCCAGCATTTCTCCTTTGCCAAGATAATCCATCCACCTGACAGGTGTGGCATATCAAGAATTTGATTAAACTTCATGATCATTACTAGGGTTGCACATTTTGGGGAATATTCAGAGGTAGAAACTTTCTGTGGGAATTAATGGGAATATATGCAAATTAATATTGATACCATTTAAATGTAATGTTTTTTGCATTGGATATACAGTGGGGCAAAAAAGTATTTAGTCAGCCACCAATTGTGCAAGTTCTCCCACTTAAAAAGATGAGAGAGGCCTGTAATTTTCATCATAGGTACACGTCAACTATGACAGACAAAATGAGAACAAAAAATCCATAAAATCACATTGTAGGATTTTTAATGAATTTATTTGCAAATTATGGTGCACTTGGCCAGATGATTCTGTGTCTTTGTTGCATTCTTCATATATGATTTGGCACAGTATTTGCAAATGTATACAGCTTTTCCTTCTACATTAGTTGCAATGAAATGTCTCCACACATCAGATAGTGCCGTAGCATTTTCCTGTAAAGATTAGAAAACAATTTGTAAAAAAACAAATACAATTCCATGTATTGATAAATAGTTAAGCAGTTAGATTAAACAACTCCTTTGTAAGACATGTTTAAATGAAACATGTATGGAAACAGGTGAATTAACACTCCTCAGTTAGCAGGCTCATGCAAGCTGAAACCCACATGGTAGCAAAAATTAACTAGCAGAAATTGTTAACAAATTAGAAATGATTTAAACACACTAGCCTTAGGCTACTATTTACTAGTTAACAAAAAAGCATGTATGTCATAAAATATATTCACCCCACCCAGTATTGTAATCAAAACTTACCAGAAAGCATGTTGGCTCAGACAGTGTAGTACTGTGTTGCAATTCCATTGAATTGGGGATAGTTTAACCAAAATATGCCACAGGACCTAGAATTTCCTTATGTGTATCCCACAAAAAAAGGTTCACTGTTATAAGCAAAATTCCAAAATCCATGGGAAATTTCCCAGAAAGTTTCAGGCCCTTTGCAACCCTAATCATTACACAGGTGCACCTTGTGCTGGGGACAATAGACCACTCTGCAGTTGTCACACAACACAATGCCACGGATGTCTCAGATACCTTCTTTTTAAAAAGTGTATGTGACCAATTTACGCTTATCTGTATTCCCAGTCATGTGAAATCCATAGATTAGGGCCTTATTTATTTAAATTGACAGATTTAGTTATGAACTGTAACTCAGTAAAATCTTTAACTGTTGCATTTAAATGTTTTGTACAGTGTAGTTTAATCTGCTGTGTGTGCTAGGGATGGGGGGGAAGTGTGACACCATTCCGGCCCCACGGGACTGGAGTTGCCCATCCCTGCCCTAGAGGCATCAATTCATCCAATTTTAGAAATCTCTGGAGATTTTTCTACATGTAAAGTGCAAAACAACTAAAAGCGTATTTACCTAACTCAGTGGAGATCTCCTGAGTCAGCAGAGATATCCCTGGGACCTGGTATATCATACGTCTCTAAGTTAACAATAAGTAAGATACGGTTTACTTTAATATCATTCACTCTTAACCTCCCACTCTGTTTTCATCTCCGCCTCTCCTCTTTCAGGCCAATGTGACGTTGGAGGACGACATAGAATAAAAGCAAGCACTATTCAAGTTTACTGTTTATATATTACTCACTCACTTTTCCTCGCTTCCCTCCATCCCCTCTCCTCTACCAGGCCAATGTGATGTTGGAGTACGACATCGACGAAGCCCAGGCTCTGCTGGAGAAGAATCTGGCGACCGCATCACGCAACCTGGACTCCCTGGAAGAAGACCTGGACTTCCTGCGAGACCAGTTTACCACCACCGAAGTCAGTATCCTTATGCTTAAATATAGGCCCAGGGACTAGCATTTAACAGGCCTGGAGGCTGGAGACAAATCTGTGATACAATGTTTGAATCAGGGACGTGTAACTCTGGACATTTAATACATAAAGTGTCAGGTGCCCCCCCCCCCCCCCCCTCCCCGTCCATTCATTATAATCTGAAAGGCAAAACTGATCCTAGATCAACACTTCTATTCGGAGAGAGGCCCAGGTTTTTGGGAGCTGAAATGTCTGCTTGTTTTACCATTAGGACAGTTTTATGGTCTGGTAGGGCTGAGGTGATTGCTGCAATGCGTTTGACAGGTGACAGCTGTGGCAGACGGTTGTTTCAAAGCATGGAATGCAAGTCTGTGTTCAGTAGGCACGAACCAGGGGAAAACAACACATTGAAACTGATGAGGTACATACTTAACGTTGGCAATTTGATCTTGTTCAAACTGTTGGGGTAAGTACTGTTGTTTTGATAGACTGTTAAAGATAGTGTTGGGTGCTCTAACAACTAAATTAGAGATGCCGCATGGCATGCAAACACAAGGCGTGGTACTCTCCGTATGAAAGTACTAGACAACTTCACTTTCATAGACTGAGATGTGTGTCATCCTTAACCCATTTCCCCTCTCAGACATGGCACGAGTCTACAACTGGGACGTAAAGAGAAGGAGCAAGGACAACCTCCTCAAATCAGTCGAGAAGTCTTAAGAAATAGGGATGTCCTCCCGCCCCTGTAACCCACCCAAACTCCATGTCTATGTTCACATCTCTAGTCTCTACAGTACAAATCTGCATCCTGTTCCCTATATAGTGCACAACTTCTAACATCAAAGGTATCGGGATAGGATGCCATTTGGGACAAAGGCCAAGCTTTATTCTATTGATTTGATACTTTTTAAAATTATTTTTTCAAGTAAAAAAAGACAAAACAGAAGTTACTACAGCAGTTTTATTTGTATGATGTTACTACTATTATTAAGCACTCATATTTTTTGACCGCCTGCGACTCTAGGTTTTCACTGTCCTCCACTTTCTCCTCCTCTCACTGTTTTGTCTTTTTCTTTGATTATTTTTCAATCTGTTATTGACAATAATCTTCACTCGGTACTAGTTTGGGAACTTGGTTTGCTTTCGCAACACCCTGCACTACTACCCATAATCCTCGCTGAGCAGGAAATGGCAGCGAGGAGGAGAAACAGCTCCCCAGTCAAAGCGGAAACCTTCCTCTGATGTGATTTCATGAGTGTGTGATGTCAAAATGAATCATTCTGAATCCGGTGCACTCCGGATTCTGAATGTTCAGACGGTTGCTCCATACCCCCTCTTTCCTCTCCTCTGTTCTGTCCCTTACTCCCTGCATGAGCCTGAAATGGTGCCCTATTCTCTATATGGTGCACTACTTTTTACAAAAAACCTACAGGCCTTGGTCAAAAGTAGTGCACTATATATAGGGAATAGGGTGCCATTTTAGACAACTTCTCAGCTTTCTTGTCGCTCTTCTGCTACCACCTGCCTGTTTTGTTTATTTTATCTTCCTCCTGTCTTGTTTGCTCCTCTGTCCACTTCCTCAATGTATTTATTTGTCACGTTGTATCCATTAAGACACTTGAGTGATAAAAATAAATTACAAAAAATAAACTTTACTTGGTGGTCCTGTGTGGGTGACATGAAACATGTGTGCTCAGACATTTTACACTCACATCACCTCTCACAGACAGGGTGATAGTCTGGCTAAAGCTGCAACTTAATTTGGCTGTATTTTCCAGTGTTCTAGATTTGATATCAAATGTTTGATATGAGGACACTGTACAGAATGTCACCTCATCGTTGCTGCACAGCTATTTTCAGGTCTCTCCAGAGATGTTAGATCGGGTTCAAGTCCGGGCTCTGGCTGGGCCACTCAAGGACATGCAGAGATTTGTCCCAAAGCCATTCCTGCGTTGTCTTGTTGGAAAATGGACCTTTGTCCCAGAGGTCCTGAGCACTCTGGAGCAAGTTGTCATCAATGATCTCTTTACTGTGCTCCGTTCATCTTTGCCTGGATCCTGACAAGTCTCCCAGTCCCTGCCTCCGAGAATCATCCCCACAGCATGATGCTGCCACCAACATGCTTCACCGTAGGGATGGTGTCAGGTTTCCTCAAGGATGATCAATGGAAACAGGAAGCACCTGAGCTAAATTGAGTCTCATAGCAAAAGGGCCGAATACTTATGTAAATATGTTTTAAAAAATCGATTTTAAAACATAAAACTATTTGCTTTATCATTATGGGGTATTGTGTGTAGATTGCTGAGGAAATTGTTCTATTTAATCGATTTTAAAATAAGGCTCTAACGTATCAAAATGTGGAAAAAGCCAAGGGGTCTGAATACTTTCCTTAGGCACTATGTAATCATGGAAGCATCCACATTTTATTTTTTTATTTTTTTTATATTTTTTTTACCGTTATTTTACCAGGTAAGTTGACTGAGAACACATTCTCATTTGCAGCAACGACCTGGGGAATAGTTACAGGGGAGAGGAGGGGGATGAATGAGCCAATTGTAAACTGGGGATTATTAGGTGACCATGATGGTTTGAGGGCCAGATTGGGAATTTAGCCAGGACACCGGGGTTAACACCCCTACTCTTACGATAAATGCCATGGGATCTTTAATGACCTCAGAGAGTCAGGACACCCGTTTAACGTCCCATCCGAAAGACGGCACCCTACACAGGGCAGTGTCCCCAATCACTGCCCTGGGGCATTGGGATATTTTTTATTTTTTTAGACCAGAGGAAAGAGTGCCTCCTACTGGCCCTCCAACACCACTTCCAGCAGCATCTGGTCTCCCATCCAGGGACTGACCAGGACCAACCCTGCTTAGCTTCAGAAGCAAGCCAGCAGTGGTATGCAGGGTGGTATGCTGCTGGCGATGTAGAAGTATGTAGTAAACATATATTCTTTACAATAAAATGTACTACAAAATGACTAAATTATTTACAATTAATTTATATTGGGCACAACAATCTGAAACAACCAAAACTAATTGCAAATACTGTCATTATACGGCCCAATTGTGCTATTGTGCTCTTTTTTCACGTTATTTGTAACTTATTTTCTACACAATGCTTCTGCCATTGTCACTTGTGACCGAAAATACCTTCTAGATATCTGGACAGAGATTACTCACCCGTACTGGAAGATTTTTTCTTTAACGAGTCGGACGTGAAGGATTTCCTAAAGACACCCGAGAAGGCCCTGATCCCCGTCATTCGCAGGAGAAAGAGACTGAGATATCGGGGACGTAGGTCTGGGTGCCTTGTAAGGATCCAAGAGCAAATGGGTCATCTGCCTTTACCATCGGTCCTATTAGCCAACGTACAATCATTGGATAATAAAATAGACGAACTACGAGCATGTATATCCAACCAACAGGACAAGTAATAAAAACTGTACTGTCTTATGTTTCACCGATTCGTAGCTGAACGACGCCATGAATAACATACAGCTGGCGGGTTTTGCGCTTTTTTCGGCAGGATAGAACAGCGGCCTCTGGTAAGACAAGGGGTGGCTGTCTATGTATATTTGTAAACAACAGCTGGTGCACGAAATCTAAGGAAGTCTTGAGGTTTTGCTCGCCTGAGGTAGAGTATCTCATGATAAATTGTAGACCACACTATTTACCAAGAGTTATCTATATTCTTCATAGCTGTCTATTTACCACCACAAACTGATGCTGGCACTAAGACCGCACTTAGTAAGCTGTATACAGCCATAAGCAAAGAGGAAAACGCTCATCCAGAAGTGGCGCTCCTGATGGCCGCTGATTTTAATGCAGGGAAACTTAAATCCCTTTAACATAATTTCTACCGGCATGTTAAATGTGCAACCAGACGGGAAAAAACTCTAGGCCACAATTCTATCCTTGTAAAAACTAAAGCAGGAAGCACCAGTGACTCGGTCAATAAAAAGGTGGCAGATGGTGCAGATGCTAAGCTACAGGCCTGTTTTGCTAGCACAGACTGGAATATGTTCCAGGATTTTTCCCATGACATTGAGGAGTACACCACATCAGTCACTGGCTTTATCAATAAGTGCATCGACGACGTCGTCCCCACAGTGACTGTACGTACATACCCTAACCAGAAGCCATGGATTACAGGCAACATCTGTACTGAACTAAAAGTGGGAGCTGCCTCTTTCAAGGAGTGGGACTCTAACCCGGAAGCTTATGAGAAATCCTGCTATGCCCTCCAACGAACCATCAAACAGGCAAAGCGTCAATACAGGACTAAGATTGAATTGTACTACACTGGCGCCGATGGTCGTCGGATGTGGCAGGGCTTGCAAACTATTACAGACTACAGAAGGAAGCACGGCCACGAGCTGACCAGTGACACGAGCCTACCAGACGAGCTAAATTACTTCTATGCTCGCTACGAGGCAAGTAACACTGAAACATGCATGAAAGCATCAGCTGTTCTGGATGACTGTGATCACTCTCTCCGTAGCTGATGTTAGTAAGACCTTTTAAACAGGTCAACATTCATAAGGCTGCAGGGCCAGACGATTACCAGGACGTGTACTCCGAGCATGTGCTGACCAACTGGCTAGTGTCTTCACTGACATTTTCAACCTGTCCCTGACTAAGTCTGTAATACCAACATGTTTCAGCAGACCACCGTAGTCCCTGTCCCAAGAACACGAAGGTAACCTGCCTAAATGACTACTGACTCGCAGCACTCACCTCTGTAGCCATGAAGTTCTTTGAAAGGCTGGTCATGGCTCACATCAACACCATTATCCCAGAAACCCTAGACCCACTCCAATTTGCATACCGCCCCAACAGATCCATAGATGATGCAATCTCTATTGCACTCCACACTGCCCATTCCCAAGTGGACAAAAGGAACACCCATGTGAGAATGCTATTCATTGACTACAGCTCAGCGTTCAACACCATAGTGCCCACTAAGCTCATCACGAAGCTAAGGACCTTGGGACTAAACACCTCCCTCTGCAACTGGATCCTGGACTTCCTGACGGGCCGCCTCCAGGTAAGGGTAGGTAACAACACATCCGCCATGCTGATCCTCAGCAAGGGGGCACCTCAGGGATGCGTGCTCAGTCCCCTCCTGTACTCCCTGTTCACTCATGACTGCACGGCCAGGCACGACTCCAACACCATCATTAAGTTTGCCGATGACACAACAGTGGTAGGTCTGATCATCGACAACGATGAGACAGCCTATAGGGAGGAGGTCAGAGATCTGGCCGTGTGGTGCCAGGCCAGCAACCTCTCCCTCAACGTGATCAAGACAAAGGAGATGTTTGTGGACTACAGGAAAAGGAGGACCAAGCACTCCCCCATTCTCATCGACGGGGCTGTAGTGGAGCAGGTTGAGAGCTTCAAGTTCCTTGGTGTCCGCATCACCAACAAACTATCATGGTCCAAACACACCAAGACAGTTGTGAAGATAGCACAACAACGCCTATTCCCCCTCAGGAGACTGAAAAGATTTGGCATGGGTCCTCAGATCTTCAAAATGTTATACAGCTGCATCATCGAGAGCATCCTGACTGGTTGCATCACTGCCTGTTATGGCAACTGCTCGGTCTCCAACCGCAAGGTACTACAGAGGGTAGTGTGTACAGCCCAGTACATCACTGGGGCCAAGCTTCCTGTCATCCAGGACCTCTATACCAGGCTGTGTCAGAGGAAGGCCCTAAAAATTGTCAAAGACTCCAGCCATCCTAGTCAAAGACTGTTCTCTCTGCTACCGCACGGAAGGTGGTACCAGAGCGCCAAGTCTAGGTCCAAGAGGCTTCTAAACAGCTTCTACCCCCAAGCCATAAGGCTCCTGAACAGCTAATAAAATGGCTACCCAGACTATTGCCCCCCCCCCCCCCCTCGTACACTGCTGCTACTCTCTGTTAATTATTAATGCATAGTCACTTTAATAACTCTAACTACATCTACATATTACCTAAATTATTTTGACTAACCGGTGCCCCCGCACATTGACTCTGTACCGGAACCTCCTGTATATATCCTCGCTATTGTTATTTTACTGCTGCTCTTTAATTATTTGTTACTTAGATTTTTTACTTATCTGTTTTTTACTTAACACTTCTTGCGACTACAGGGGGTGCTGTTTTCTCATTAGCATAATTGCATTACAGATTAAACGGCTTCCTACTAAATTCTTGCTCGTACAATATGCATATTATTACTATTATTGGATAGAAAACACTCTCTAGTTTCTATAGGCGTTGGAATTTTGTATCTGAGTGGAACAGAACTCATTCTACAGCAATTTCCCTGACATGGAGTCAGATTTCACACATTTTGGCCCCTGATCTGGAGTCAGTTTAAAGGCCACTGTGAACGCTATCAGGATACGGACACTGCTTACGTCTTCCCCTGGATGCCTTTACGTGATGACGATTTGAATGGTATCGATTGCGCAATCACAGCCCCTATAAAACAAAAACACGTGTAGGTAGGAACTCCTTTCCAGCTGCGTCGGGCGCGTGGTGGACACAGACCTGCTCTTTTTCCAAGCATTAGTGTAGCCAGTTATATTTCTCCGGTCATGTTTCTACTCGTTATAGGAGTTAAAAACATCATAAGGTAGTTAATTTAAACCGTTTTATAGCAATTTATATCCGTTTAGTGCGATTTTGGGACATTTATTTCTGTGACACTGTGAATCTCTGGGCACGGTTCCAGTTCATGCCGAACGCAATGGGCATTTCTACATGGCAAGAGGACAGCTTTCGACCAAAAGACGATTAGACCCAAGAAAGGATTCTTTGCCCAAGATTCTGATGGAAGAACAGCTCAAAGTAGGAACAATTTATTATGATAAATCGTGTTTCTGTCGAGAAATGTTAATCGCTTATGACGCCATTTTGTTTGACGTAGCTTCGCTTGGCGCAAACTGTATTGAAAAGTAAGGATAATTTAAAAAATGTAAATGTAAGGGCTGTCTTTCTCCTCATCCTCGGACGAGGAGAGGAGAGAAGGATCATCAGACCAAAATGCAGCATTTGGGAAATAAGCCATCTTTTATTTCAATACGACGATGGCAACACGAAAAACAAAACACTTTCAAATTTACAAAACAAGAAAACGACGTCGACGAAACCTGAACATAAACTTACATAACTACACGTAAACTCACGGACAGGAAACAGACGACATCAAAATAAACGAACAGCCAAACAGTCCCGAATGGTACATACATTCGACGATACAGGAGACAATCACCCACAAACAAACAGTGAGAACACCCTACCTAAATATGACTCTTAATTAGAGGAGAACGCAAAACACCTGCCTCTAATTAAGAGCCATACCAGGCAACCAAAACCAACATAGAAACAGATAACATAGACTGCCCACCCAAAACACATGCCCTGACCTAAACACATACAAAAAACAACATAAAACAGGTCAGGACCGTTACAGTAAATCAGCGATTGTATTAAGAATTAAATTGTCTATCAATCGCTGTCCACCCTATATTTTTTAGTCACGTTTATGAGTATTTATGTATACGACTAGATCACTGTCTAATATGGCGCACGACATTGTCTGACCAGCTGGGCAACTTTTGTCATTGTCTAACCATGATTTTGGTGGCTAAATATGCACATTTTCGAACAAACTGTATATGTATGTTGTAATGTGATGTTACAGGAGTGTCATCTGAAGAATTCTGAGAAGGTTAGTGAAAAAATTAATATATTTTGGCGATGTTTACGTTATCGCTCTCTTTGGCTAGAATCAATGCTCTGGTAACGTTTGCATATGTGGTATGCTAATATAACGATTTATTGTGTTTTCGCTGTAAGACACTTAGAAAATCTGAAATATTGTCTGTATTCACAGGATCTGTGTCTTTCGATTAGTGTATGCTGTGTATTTTTACGAAATGTTTGATGATTAGTAATTAGGTAAACACGTTGCTCTATGTATTTATTCTAGTCCATTTGTGACGGTGGGTGCAATTGTAAACTATGATATCTACCTGAAATATGCACATTTTTCTAACAAAACCTATCCTATACCATAAATATGTTATCAGACTGTCATCTGATGAGTTTTTTTCTTGGTTAGTGGCTATCAATATCTTAGTTTAGCCGAATTGGTGATAGCACCTGATGGAGTAAGAAACTGATGGAGTTAGAAAAGTGGTGTCTTTTGCTAACGTGGTTAGCTAATAGATTTACATATCTTGTCTTCCCTGTAAAACATTTTAAAAATCTGAAATGGTGGCTTTATTCACAAGATCTGTATCTTTCATTAGGTGTCTTGGACTTGTGATTTAATGATATTTAGATGCTACTATTTAATTGTGACGCTATGCTACTCAGTGTGGGGGGGGTGGGGGGTGATCCCGGACCCGGGGTAGATACTCGTGAAAGGTTAACACAAATTGAATAATATTTCTTAACTGTATTGCTGGTTAAGGGCTTGTAAGTAAGCATTTCACTGGCATGTCACAGACAAGGTCTACACCTGTTGTATTCGGCACATGACAAATAACATTTTATTTGATCCAATAAGTATGTAGTCACAAGCTGGATGTAGTCATTGCGCGCTAGGAATATGGGACCAAATACTAAACTTTTGACTAAATGTAATACACACTGTAAGTGAATATGACCAAATACGTATGGCACCTTCAAATGGGGGGACTAGATACATAAAGTGCTTTAATTTCTAAACAGTAAAACATATGTATAAAAATACCCTCCACGTAAAAGGTGACACTCGTGCAAAACATTTGATCTCAAATCTAAAATGTTGGAGTATAGAGCCAAATGAAAATATATTTAGCTTCACTGTCTTAAATACATTGGGGAGTGTAACTCAATATCCTTCAGACTAGGGTTGAACAACTATAATTTCAATGTTGAAATTAAGGTGGGCAGTTATTTGGTCTTGTTTTATTATAACAGGCTATTGGTTAGGCAAGCTAGGTGAACGTCAGCTAGCTAGGAAGCTAACTAGCTAATGTTAGCTAGTTGTGTGGTTTAACCAAAGCTTCTATTATTGGTTAGAAAGATGGTTCTGTACTGAATGTATGTGATAATCATTGCTAAACAATATGAGTAGTGTAGGTAAGAGATGAAGTGAACCTATAGGAGGATAGCTCTCCACGAGGTGGATTGGGCTTGAATTGATGGCAAGCTGTTCAATACTGAGCCATGCTGACTGACAAGTGCCGTGGATTGGTACAGGGCAATTTTGTGGTATTGGAGTGATGCTGAGACTCAGATTTTTCACTTTAAAATGTGTGTCAAACAAACCAATGATTGCACATTGTTAAAAGTAGTCCTTGTGCATAGAGTTGTATGGTTTGTTTTACTTTGAAATCATTGGGTTTTGTTTGACACATTTTAAAGTGAAGAATCTGAGTGTCCGCATCACTCTGTTATCGTGGATTTGCCCTACTCCTGGGCTCAGTCCAGTCAGACATCTTATCACTTATTTGTCAAAATAATCAACCATAGTTTCCTCTTTTGATACAGCAGTGTTAAAAAGCTCCAATTGAACTCTGACATTTCCGGTCACAACTTGTGGACCTGTTTATGTGCTGCTGTGCGGTTTGTTGCCAACTTTATGTTTTTTACTTTTTAATTACCATTTTATATTTTAATTTTTTCCGTCGCTTGACTTTTCATTAAACTTTTTCACCCTGGACGCTTTATCTGGACATGGTTCTACACGACCTCCACCAGTCGAAACTAAGTAGTAACATTAACATTATGCCCTCTAATTACAGTCGCTGTACTCATAATATACAGGAGGACGATCGCCTTATGTTGAGGATAGCCATACTTTCTCATGGCTTCTGGATCGAAATGCTGTAGGAATGCTCAACCGGTGTCGCTCATTCAGCCGTCAAACATTCAACCGGTTTCCCCCATGAAGCAACGAGTCAGAGGCCGAGCCTCCTTTGGTCTGTCCTCCACCCATTACGGGGCCTGAGACGCCAAAGCCTCCCACCATTAGCTATGACAAATTGAAAACCCTAGTCATTGGCGACTCCATTACCCGCAGTATTAGACTTAAAAAGAATCGTCCAGCACTGTTTACACTGTTTACCAGTGGGCAGGGCTACCGACGTTAAGGCTGAAGATGGTGCTGGCTAAGGCTAAAACTGGTGAGTGTAGAGAGTATAGGGATATTGTTATCCACATCGGCATCAACGATGTTAGGATGAAGCAGTCAGAGGTCACCAAGCGCAACATAGCTTCAGTGTGTAAATCAGCTAGAAAGATGTGTCGGCATCGAGTAATGGTCTCTTGCCCCCTCCCAGTTAGGGGGAGTGATGAGCTCTACAGCAGAGTCTCACAACTCAATCGCTGGTTGAAAACTGTTTTCTGCCCTTCCCAAAATATATAATTGGCCCTCTTTCTGGGACTCACCCACAAACAGGACCAAGCCTGGCCTGCTGAAGAGTGACGTACTCCATCCTAGCTGGAGGGGTGCTCTCATCTTATCTATGAACATAGACAGGGCTCTAGCTCCACAATGAGGTAGGGTGCAGGCCAGGCAGCAGGCTGTTAGCCAGCCTTTCAGCTTAGTGGAGTCTGCCACAAGTACAGTCAGTGTAGTCAGCTCAGCTATCCCCTTTGAGACTGTGTCTGTGCCTCGTTCTAGGTTGGGAAAAACTTAACATGGCTGTGTTCGCTCTAGCTATCTCTTTGCTCTAGCTATCCATTCCTGTCATTATTGAAAGAGATTGTGATATCTCACATCTCAAAATAGGGCTACTTAATGTTAGATCCCTCACTTCCAAGGCAGTCATAGTCAATTAACTAATCACTGATCATAAACTTGATGTGATTGGCCGGACTGAAACATGGCTTAAGCCTGATGAATTTACTGTGTTAAATGAGGTCTCTCTTTCTGGTTACACTAGTGACCATATCCCCCGTGCATCCCGCAAAGGTGGGGGTGTTGCTAACATTTACGATAGCGAATTTCAATATACAAAAAAATGACTGCATTTTCATCTTTAGAGCTTCTAGTCATGAAATCTATGCAGCCTACACGATCACTTTTTCTATAGCTATAGCGTTCCTCATTGAGTTCCCTGAATTCCTATCGGACCTTGTCGTCGTGGCAGATAATATTCAAATTTTTGGTGACTTTAATATTCACATGGAAAAGTCCACATACCCACTTCAAAAGGCTTTTGGAGCCATCATCGACTCAGTGGGTTTTGTCCAACATTTCTCCGGTCCTATGCCACAGTCATACTCTGGGCCAAGTTTTGTACCGTGGAATAAATATTGTGGATCTTAATGTTTTTCCTCATAATCCTGGACTATCGAACCAGCATTTTATTACGTTTGCAATCGCAACAAATAATCTGCTCAGACCCCAACCAAGGATCATCAAAAGCCGTGCTATGAATTCTCGGACAACCCAAAGATTGCTAGATGCCCTTCCAGACTCCCTCCACCTTCCCAAGGACGTTAGAGTACAAAAATTGGTGAACCACCTAACTGAGGAACTAAATTTAAACTTGCGTAATACCCTAGATGCAGTCGCACCACCAAAAACAAAAAACATTTGTCATAAGAAACTAGCTCCCTGGCATACATAAAATACCCGAGCCCTGATGCAAGCTTCCAGAAAATTTGAACGGAAATGGCGCTACACCAAACTGGAAGTCTTTTGATTATCTTGGAAGGACTGTACCGTGCAGTATCGAAGAGCCCTCACTGCTGCTCGATCATCCTATTTTTCCAACTTAATTGAGGAGAATAAGAACAATCCCAAATTTATTTTTGATACTGTCGCAAAGCGAACTAAAAAGCAGCATTCCCCAAGAGAGGATGGCTTTCACTTCAGCAGTGATAAATTCATGAACTTCTTTGACGAAAAGATCATGATCATAAGAAATCAAATTATGGACTCCTCTTTAAATCTCCGTATTTCAGTTGTCCTGAGTCTGCACAACACTGCCAGGACCTAGGACCAAGGGAGACACACGTTTAAAAAAAATCCTATATCTCTTGACACATTCATGAAAATAGTCATGGCCTCTAAACCTTCAAGCTGCATACTGGACCCTATTGCATCTACACTACTAAAAGAGCTGCTTCCTGTGCTTGGCCCTCCTATGTTGAACATAGTAAATGCCTCCCTATCCACCGGATGTGCACCAAACTCACTAAAAGTGGTAGTAATAAAGCCTCTCTTGAAAAAGCCAAACCAGAAAATATAAAAAAACTACCGGCCTATATCACATCTCCCATTCCTCTCAATTTTTTTTGAAAAAGCTGTTGCGCTACCATACTAAAGACAATGTATACGAAGCGCTTCAGTCTGGTTTTAGACCCCATCATAGCACTGAGACTCCACTCGTGAAGGTGGTAAATTACCTTTTTAATGGCATCAGACCAAGGCTCCGCATTTGGCGTCGTGCTCCTAGACCTTAGTGCTGCTTTTGATACCATTGATCACCACATTCTTTTGTAGAGATTGGAAACCCAAATTGGTCTACACGGACAAGTTCTGGCCTGGTTTAGATCTTATCTGTCGGAAGATATCGGTTTGTCTCTGTGGATGGTTTGTCCTCTGGCAAATCAACTGTAAATTTCGGTGTTCCTCAAGGTTCCGTTTTAGGACCACTATTGTTTTCACTATATATTTTACCTCTTGGTGATGTCATTCGGAAACACAATGTTAACGTTCACTGCTATGTGGACGATACACAGCTGTACATTTCGATGAAACATGGTGAAGCCCCAAAATTTCCCTCCCTGGAAGCCTGTGTTTCAGACATAAGGAAGTGGAGGGCGGCAAATGTGTTACTTTTAAACTCAAAACAAAGATGCTAGTTCTAGGTCCCAAGAAACAAAGAGATTTTCAGTTGGATCTGACAATCTTGATGGTTGTACAGTTGTCTCAAATAAAACTGTGAAGGACCTCAGTGTTGCTCTGGACACTGATCTCACTTTTGACAAACATATAAAGACTGTTTCAAGGACAGTTTTTTTCCATCTACGTAACATTGCAACAATCTGAAACGTTCTGTCATAAAAAGATTCAGAAACATTTATCCATGCTTTTGTCACTTCTAGATTAGACTACTGCAATGCTCTACTTTCCGGCTACCCGGAACACAACTGATTGGCTCAAACGCATTAAGAAGTAAAGAAATTCCACAAATTAATTTTTAACAAGACACACCTGTTAATTGAAATGCATTCCAGGTGTCTACCTCATGAAGCTGGTTGAGAGAATGCCAAGAGTGTGTAAAGCTGTCATCAAGGCAAATGGTAGCTACCCTGAAGAATCTCAAATATAAAATATATTTGGATTTGTTTTACACTTTTTTGGTTACTACATGATTCCATATGTGTTATTTCATAGTTTTTATGTCGCCACTATTATTTTTACAATGTAGAAAATAGTAAAAATAAAGAAAAGCCTTTGTATGAGTAGGTGTGTCCAAACTTTTGACTGGTACTGTAGCTGTACTGGTGGGCAGATAAGTTGGTCCCGATGATGGGTTGGACAGACCATTACCACCCTCTGGAGAGCCCTGCGGTTGCGGACGGTGCAGTTGCCAAACCAGGTGGTGATACAGCCCAACAGGATGCTCTCAATTGTGCATCTGTAAAAGTTTGAGGGTTTTAGGGGCCAAGACAAATTTCTTCAGCCTCCTGAGGTTGAAGAGGCGCTGTTGTGCCTTCTTCACAACGCTGCCTGTGTGGGTTGACCATTTCAGATCGTAAGTAATGTGTACGCCGAGGAACATAAAGTATTCCTTCTTCACTGCGATCCTGTCAATGTTGTTAGGGGCGTGCTCCCTCTGCTGTTTCCTGAAGTCCACGATAAGCTCCTTTTGTTTTGTTGACGTTGAGGGAGAGGTTATTTTTCTGGCACCACTCTCCTAGGGCCCTCACCTCCTCCCTGTAGGCTGTCTCGTCATCGTTGGTAATCAGGGAAAATACTTTTGTGTCGTTTGCAAACTTGATGACTGAGTTGGAGACGTGCGTGGCCACGCAGTCATGGGTGAACAGGGAGTACGGGAGGGGGCTGAGCATGCACCCTTCTGGGGCCTCTGTGTTGAGGATCAGCAAAGTGGAGGTGTTGTTTCCTACCTTCACCACCTGGGGGCAGCGCGTCAGGAACCAGTTGCACAGGGCGGGGTTCAAAGCCATGGCCCCGAGCTTAATGATGAGCTTGGAGGGTACTATCGTGTTGAATGCTGAGCTATAGTCAATGAAGAGCATTCTTACATAGGTATTCTTCTTGTCCAGATGGGATAGGGTAGTGTGCAGCGCGATGGAGATTGCGATTGCATAGTCTGTGGATCTATTGGGGCAGTTAGCAAATTGAAGTGGGTCTAGGGTGTCAGGTAAGGTAAAGGTGATATGATCCTTAACTAGTCTCTCAAAGCACTTCATGATGACAGAAGTGAGTGCTACGGGGCGATAGTAATTTAGTTCACGTAGTTACCTTTGCCTTCTTAGGTACAGGAACAATGGTGAACATCTTGAAGCAAGTGGGGAGAGCAGACAGGGATAGGGATTGATTATGTCCATAAACCCTCCAGCACTCCACAAATGCAGCTTTAAAGAGTTTGGTCTGATCTAGCTGTTAACATTAGAACCCTCAATTACCTAGTTTATACATGTTTCTAATCAGGAATGTATCCAGTGTCTAATGATTTAATCACTCTAGGTGGTACTAACTGATGCTCCATAGATACATGCTGGTTGACACTGTCAGTGGCCATCTTGTGGTTGGTTTCTGGCACTGCAACTAATAACCAAGAGATTCAAGGGGAAAAATTCTATCCTCACCGACTCTTCCGTCTTCCTCTCCATTTCCTGGAAACCGAAAAGTGGGTAGAGTGGTTGAGGAGAGTCAGTTCGTTAGTAGGCGAACCCGAGGAGTGTCCTCCTCACCTCGATAGCCTGCTCTCCGGAAGGATACTGAAGTGCATCTTCCACGGAAGAATTTGGAAATCTGCCACACACCCTTTGAATCAGCTGTTGTTTAATCAGAGAAAATCATGCACACATTTAAAAACGATACACTTACATAACATATGCCATTTAGCAGACATTTTTAAAGTCATGCGGGCATACATTTTACGTATGGATGGTCACGGGAATCAAACCTACGAACCTGGCATTACAAGCGCTATGCTCTACCAACTGAGCTTCTTATACTTTTCTTAATAACACGTCTTCCACAACTAGCTAAATTAGTATCACTTTACACATTTATTTTGTGGTTCCACCCCTGTAAAGGTAATTTGCCTGATGACGAGTCCATGACGAGTGGAGGAGAGTCTAATATCATACAAGCGCATTTGTTTCAACGTTTCCTTTCCTCGCCTCCGCTCCACAATTACCTCAGACATTTTTCAAAAGCAGACGAGGAGAGGACAGAGTCGAGCAACCAATTGAGATTCTCCCCAAGAGTAGCCTACATTGTTTTACCCAAACAACAAGAGGCTACATCGTTAGACACAGGGGAGAACAGGGTTGTTTTACCAGTCACATTTTATTATTATTTTTTGTACATTTTCAAGTTGTTTTGATAGATGAGTAGTGGCACAGAAAGTCCCATAGCCATTGTTGAATTGAAGGAACTGTAGTTACATGGCATTGTACAGCTTGGAGATAGAGACTTTGTCAAAGATGATGTAGAGTAGTAGAATGAAGAAGAGTCATCCTGGGTCGTATTCAGTAGAGCACAACATAGCAAAACAATTTGCAGCGGAAAATGTGTTTTTATTAGGTAGTCTCTCTGTTTTCAGTCTGTTTTCTTCATTTTGGTGTCTAGTGAATATGACCCTGGTAGTGCTGTACATTGATTAACATATTTTTCTGTGATGAGCAACTGTTAGCTTGGTATCACTGTTGTTTCACTTCATTCAGTCTGGTTTTACCAGGATAAGCACTTGCTGCAAACTCCTATGTTCTGACATGGCCTAGGAGCTCTGGTTGTTTGTTACAGACTAGATAGACGCTTCCTCTAACCACTGACACAGGACCGGATATTTGTCATTAGCCTACTGGTAAAGGTTAGTGCTCTGGGTTAAGCTTATCTGATTCTAGATCTGTGGTTGGGGGAAACTTCTACCTAGAGAGTATCTTACTTGATGATGAGGACCAACTGATCCAATCTCCTGAAACCCTCTGATTTGGTATAATGGAGCTCTAAGCATTGGAGATTTAAAGTGTGTGGAGATTGGTGAAGCCACTGTCGTTCAATGATGAGCACTGGTTATGGCTTGACCATAGTTACAGAAGGAGATCCGTTATCAGCATGTCAGTTATCATGATGTCCAAGATTCCATTCTAGAACCAGAATGTCCAGGCAAGTGGAAGACGCAACGGAATCCAAAGATGCCCATTCTTGATCTACGCCGTAAAAGTAATGAAAAGTCACACTCAATGGGATATCACTTGTCAAGGCCCTGCAAGATGTCCCCTTTATTGTAATACATGATTGAGAACATTTCCCGTCCTATCCTCCTTGTCAGCGATAAACTTTTAGATGAAAGTGCATTTGCACCCTGTCAACTCCCCCTTTCCCTACAATGTTACATTCACATTAAATGGTGCTACCAAAACTCTCTTTGGATCAAGTGGATGATAGCAGTTCATCCTTGCAGTTATTACTACTCAGAGTAGAGAAGAAAGAATCAACGTTTTGGATTCTGATTATCTGATAGCAGGAAGTAGCTTGTAGCGCTGATGACAAAGAGATTGACCTTGAACACAGTGGCTACAAAACATTTTGAACTGAAAATAATATGTATAACATCTTTTGTTTCAAAACAGCAAGTTTTGTCCCTCCACCACCTATTGTGCCAAAGCATTTCATTTCTCAGTTACCAAACCAGAAACCATTTCTCAGTTACATCCAGTGCGCCCAACTAAAGTATGACTTTCAACACAACAGTATGGTCATTCATGATAACGTTATCGAAAGATAATGTGATTATTTATGGAATGAATATCCTTATTTCTAGACTGATTGATATTGAGATATTGAATGCACATGTCTGTTGCCATACTTGTTGTACTGTATCATTAATATGTGTAGTTTAGATGCCTGCAGATGTGGAATTATTGGTAATGTAGTGTTGTTTGGGTGCGTTCTCCCAGCTTCCTGTCTGTCCACTTTTAGCATGGTTTCCTCAGCTAGATTCTGGAATCACTCATAGGCTAGTCTCAAAGGGGACAGTTAAATGTTCAGGTAAAATGTACAGGTAGTGTCGGCCTCAGGTGTGCCCAATATCTCATCGTCCTCCTTTATTGGGTCGTATTCATTAGTGCACACCATAGCAAAACGTTTTGAAACAAAAAACATTATCTTATTCTCCCTCCCCATTTCAGTGCATTTTCTTCCGCTTGGTGTCTAGTGAATACGACCCTGGAGTCCCTTTGTCCACTTGTACAGTCAGATAGAGAGTCAAACAGTCGTTCCCTTACATTCAGTCCCTTTCCAAAATGTCCATAAGGTCCAATATGGCATTGGTTAATGGAGAAGGGCGAGGATTGGAGTGTTAGATGATGGGAGAAGTAGGTATAGAACCACAGAGTTTGAGTTTGGGACCAGACTTAATTTCCCAAAAGGGGAAAGTAAGAGACTCTGAGACCCTCCTCAGTCTCGTTTGAATAACTGAATCAGATAGAAGGCCATATTGACCCAACAAACCTAAGGGGACGTGTGATGCCTTCTGGTCGTATCAATTGTGTTATCGGATTGCATAGTGGAAGAGAAGAGATCAAGGTAGCAGGTGACTAGAGAGCTGAAATAGATCTGGGTGCAGTTCAAGAAAATTACCTAAAGCATGGATGGGCCATGTTTTTTTTTTTAGGAACTCAGTCAGGGTCTCAACTTACTGTTGGGAGTTAGAATAGTAGAATACACAAGGTGCAGTTTTGAATTGTGGTTGTGCATCAGCAGGTTTTCTCTTAAGTCAGTCACTCAATTAGCTATGTCAGCTAACAATTATTTTATCAAATGTTTTACTTGTATCAATCATGGCCGAATACTGACCAGACATGCAGGGCACATGCCCAGGGGCCTTGATCTCCAGGGGGGCCCAATTGATTTTGTTAGTCACTCTCACTCATATATCATATTAACATGGCATAAGTCATGGCAAAATGTGTAGATTTGCATGAAATTCGTTTTAAAACTGCAAAAATGTATCTCCACTTCATGGCAAAATTGATAGAATTGCAGGTAATTAGCTTTAAAACTGCAAATTCTTCTCTCTGCCTCATGGCAAAATGAGTAGAATTGCTTGAAATTTGTTATAAAATGGCACACCTTTTCCCTCCGCACCATGGCAAAATGTGCAGAATTGCAGGAAATTAACTTTTTTCTCTCCGCCGTCAAGACGGGGGCCAGTAAAATGTTTTACCTGTGAGGTAGGAGGATGCCAACCAAATCTCGCTTAGCGCCACCAAAGGGCTAGGGACGGCCCTAGCTACTGGTATAATGCATTTAGTTAAAAGAGTTAAGTAGTTTAACTGCACAAATAGATTGATTGTACAAATCAGAGACAGGTGTGTGGTTTTGTGGGTACACAGACCCGTGAGCCCCTCATGATGAGTTCAGATTTTTTGTGGCCCCCACCCCCATCAAAGTTGCCCATCCCTGACCTAAAGGGAAACCAGGTATTAACTAGGTATTTGTAGCGAAGGGATCCATCATCCATCCAGATAGTAGATCACTCTGAAAAGTGGACACCTTTGAGGACCAAGGAGGATCAAATGAAAACCAGGCAGGGATCTAGTTGTGGGTAGGATCCCTCCATCCAGATGCAGATCAGTAGAGGCAAATGGCTAGACTAGATAGCTGAAATTGATCTGGGTGCAAGTTCAGGAGGACCTAAGGGAAAACAGACTCGAGTCAGGGATCTAGTTGGATCTAGTAGATCCCTCTAGATCAGCAGAGGCAGCGTCGGTCGCTCTTGGTGACCTCCTCGGAGGAGTGGACCACGTTGGGAACGAAGCCGCTCTTCACCCCCTCCCAGCCCTCCTGGATAGTGATGTCACCGCCCCTCACCTAGGGTGAAGATACCAAGGTTAGATGGGACAATGTTGTGTTCACATGCTAGCCTGGTCCCAGATCTGTATGTGCAATCATATCAACTCCTTGTCACTCATTGTCATGCCAAATGTCATGTTTGCCATGGCAAAGAGTTGACATGATAGCACAAACAGATCTGGGACCAGACTATTCACATGCAGAACATTTTGATGATAAACAAATTCATGAGACCAGCTGTTGCCATTGCTAAGCTAGCCAAAGGTTGTACAGGACTCAATTTTAATTCTTGACTCAAACTTTGTATCTTCAACCTAGAGCTCCTCACCAGCTGAAAGATGTCCCTGGTCAGCTCCGTGAAGGCGTGCTCCACGTTTATGGCGTCGCGGGCCGAAGTTTCTACGTAACGCATCCCGTAGGCGCCGGCGAGTTTCTCAGCCTCCTGACGAGTTACCTGGAGAGGTAAACATGCGATAGTATTGTCTGTTTATATGGAAATGTGTTGTGCATTACTTATAATGTCATTAGTAAAGGTAGGGGGGAAAATGTATTTATTTCAATGCTCAATCAAACACACACATCCCACCTACCCCCCTCCACACATACACATAAACTACTGCAATCTGATAGGCTACCTGGCGCTGAGGTTCCAGGTCACACTTGTGGCCGACCAATAGGAACACAATGCTGTGTGGTTGGACGTGGCTCCGGGCCTCCTCTAGCCAATCATGAACATTCTGGAAGGAACGGCGGTTTGTGATGTCAAACAGGAGGAGCCCGCCCACCGAGTTACGATAGTAGGCTCTGGTGATGGACCTGGAAGAGGGGAGGAGAGAGGTGTTGGGAGGAGAAAGAGATGAGAGGGTGTTTATGTTAGGAGATGAGAAAGGGAATAGGGAGAGAAGGAGAGATAGACAGGAAGTAGAGGAATGAGAGGAGAGAGAGTGTTAGAAGGAGAGGGGAGACATACAGTGTTAGAATATTGTTGGGAGGGAGGGAGGGAGGGAGAAATTAAAATAGATATGTGTTGGGAGGCGAGACAAAAGTAACAAGCAACAGATGTGAAAGTGAGAAAGGGGGTGGAGAGTGTGTGTAGTGAGGGAGAGAGAACGTTTGGCAGAAAAGAGGGAGAGAATGTGAGAGAAGGAAGGAGGGAGAACATGAAGGGGGAAAGAAGTGAGAGGGATATGACAGATATGCGAGGTGTGGGTGATGAGGGAGGTGCAATGAAAGAATGGAAGAAGAGGAAGACATAGAAAGAGAGGATGAAGATAGGAGGACAGTGGTCAAATACATATTCAAAGGAAATAAAGAACCAGTTGAAATGAATCACAGACAAAAGAGCAGGGAATGAGGGATTATGATTGAATGCTGACCAAGGGTGTGTGACCAAGCAAGTGTGTGTGTATGTGTGTTTAAAAGCTGTTAACTATTTCAATATGTAAAATAAATGTTTATCTATGAAAAAATGACTCCGGCATACTTGTTTTTCCACTTTTTAGAAACTAAACTATTTATAGGCCTATTCTAACTGTGTCACTGATGTTGCAAAATGTGTCAATATTGATGTAGACTAACCTTTGTACCTTACGCACTGTTTCAATAAGGCACCTTTGAATAGTCAAACAACAATATCAGTAGTGGTATGACAAAAACAGCTTCTGGCAGTTTAGACCTTGGTGCAAATGGCAATTGTGGTCTATCCTATCCTTTGATATCCTTGTATATACTTTGATCAACAATTGTGAATGATAGCCTAATAGAGGGCTCTGAATAAAAATGATGCATACATTTCATGGTTTGGCCAGCTGGACAAGAAGCTTCCTTGATAAACAAGAGCAAGCAAGCGTGATGGATTACACCGAAAGCACAGTTTATGCATAATAATCTGTGTGACAGTTCTTGTGGAGCCCCCCCCCCCCCCCCCCCCCATACCTGAAGCGCTCCTGTCCCGCGGTATCCCAGATCTGTAGCTTGATGCGTTTCCCCGGCTCGATCTCCACCAGGCGAGAGAAGAAATCCACGCCGACCGTCGGGTCACTCACCTGGGCAAACCTTCCCTCCGTGAACCGCCGGATCAGGCACGACTTCCCCACCGTCGAGTCCCCAATGACGATGAGTCTGAACTGGTACAACCATATCGCCTCCATGGTGACTACTGTCTAGCTTCTGTTCCGTGGAATCTTGGTCGGATGGAACACACGCACAGGCACACACACCATGAAACACAGACACATGCAGGGACACACACACAGCGCAAAAGCCTGAGTCAGTTAACCTATAACAACAGTGTTTTCAGAGGCTAGATAGCCTCGGGCGTCCTGGTGCAAGCCTGTGAGAGAGACTTCGCAGACAGAGGGGCAGCTATAACGGAGATTTCAATTGGTTTACTGCCCTCCCTCCTCCACAGCACCGTAGCTTGGCTTCCCAACAGAGCGCAGCCCCTGAATGATAACGAGGCCATTGGATAGAGCACAACACCGCTACTCTTTGTGCCCTTGTTTTGTGTCTAAATTCCCTTTGGTGACAAGTAAAAAGGCACTTCTCTTCTGGATTTGACTATGGCTTTGATCTAGGCCTAAGCCCTCCTGCGGTGTCACAATGCCTACTATAGTCCACATGTTTAATTACAAGCATGTGACTATTGGAAATCCGCTTTAGCCTATATTGGCCAACTTTCAAGTGACTTGATTGTGGCAACTATTTGATACACTGTTAGCCGTCAGGCTATGAATAAAGCCCTATTGAACTTCCCTTTAGGCAGAATTCAGTTATTCCATTCTATTTGTAGCCAGTGGCACTTAGGTCAGTTTACATACTCTATTCTATAATCTATTATGTTCTATTCTATTCCATATTCTATAGACCTATGCTTACTTAAAACCCTACAATGCACGGATTTATTATGGTATTGCATTCTATGTACAGGCCTGGTTATCCAGTCATCAGACTGCCTCCAGTGACATCTAGGCACACCGCCACTACCTCACTCTGGCTGGCCGGGTATCGCACAGTCAGCTTGGTATGCAAACACAACCGTGGACAAACAGATCACCTAAATAATACCTGGAATATCCACCCCCATAGCTGTTGCCTGAGACCGGATATAGGCTTCAGATAGGGTCTCTGGAGCATTGACATGGACAGTAGCCTAGGCTAGATTGTACCCTATTATGGCAACTACTGGTCATCATAATGTCTATTGTATTGTATACCGTGGATATTTCACATCAGGTGCTTTTAGATAAACACAAATATGTTTAATTACATGGACAGTCTATTGTACAGAAGCCGTTACTGTAAAGAAGTAATGGAGGGATGTAGGTTAGATATTTCACATCAGGTGTTTTTGGATTAAATATCAAATTATTTATTCTAGATTCAATGAATAGACCCCTCCATTTTGCCTTATGGTAGGATCATTGCTTATTTTAGTCTTACATGCATCATTTCACCTGATATGTCAGTAATGGTAAATGCAATGGAGAACAGTAGAATAGAATCTCCACGATTATTTGATGCAGAAGTGCATTAGACAACATCACTTCTGTCGCTCTCACAATAGGCTTCCAAAACCAAGTAGTGTCGCTTTTCTTATTTCTCGCATCATTATCCTCAAATAAGAAGGCCTTATATAGTTCACATTTGCTAGAAAGGCCTATTGCCCAAGAGAGAACGAAATGGTTTCATCTTACGTGGTTTGGTTGCGCGGCTCAGAACCCGATTGCTGCAGGTTCCGTTGCATTGAGAAGCTTTCGTAGAACAAACGCCCGAAAGAACGTCTCACAGCAACGCATGAACAGCAGTTTACAATTGCCCTGCGGAAATCTACCAACGGGTCTTCGTTGTGATGTCTTTATAACGGTCTAATAATGACTCCCTAGAAAAATTCACAGCACGCTTTACTCCCCAGAATGCTATCATTTGTGAATGATAGCCTAGGTCTACACTGTTGTTTTGAAATCACACAACTGTAAAATGTGATAGACCTATAGCTAAATTCTGAAGGTTAGTTTAGTTTTCACTCCTCTCCTTATCTCGTTTTGTGTTTTTGAAGGAAGCTAAACGAAATAAATGTTGCTGCTGATGAAATGGCAGCGCGAGCAGCACCATCACAGACCCTGACTCATTCCACCGCCCAGCCCGCATCAGCACCTCTACTACCGTAAACATCAATATCGACGCGCACAAACACTTTATCCGCATATCTAGAAAAAAAACACAGCGACACAAAACTGTGTTAATAAAACCATTAGAGCAATGACATGTAGATCAATGTCCTTGTTCTTAAGTCGTTTTATGAAATGTAATTAATTTGACCTATTGGCTACCATTTTTGGTAGGTTATTGAAATAACCTCTCACCAATAGGCTTTTATAGTCTATCCATCAATATTAGTAGCTAAAAGGCAAAAATATAGATAGGACCACTGACACTAAATATACGAGTTTTACACCCTATATACTGCGTACCAAACATTACACAAATTTTGGACTATAACTGATAAAACGGTTAATAATCGTGCGTGTAAAAAGATACATAATACTGTATGTTTGGTTACCAACAGCTGCTTGTGCGTTGATCCAGATACAGTGTATCAAATACGCTGGACATGTAGTTCGTTTCCTTTCCCCCAGCAGCAAAGTGGTGGACAGAAAGTACAGTGAACTATTGACTTACTGTATGTACACAACTTTATCAGTAAACTAAAGGGCCGTGGTTGCCTAATCTCCAAACAGCTGACGGGCAGAAGCAGAAGCTTCGTGCGCAGATGAATGGCAACGGCTTCCAGACGAGATGTGCGCGCACACACACACCGTAGACTGTTTGACCAACATTGACAGTTTGTGGATGACTTTGCGCTGACTAGTCTTTTTTAGAAGTTCTCATTTTTTTTGTTCTGGATGGAATGAAGGTTGTGTAGGAGAAAGAACGAGGGAGAAATAATGAACGTTTGGTAAGAGAGAAGGGTCGCCAAAAGGATACATTGCATGAAGTGGACTCTGATATAAGGACGTGTATGGAATAGAACAATTGCAAGAAAGGAAGACCATTTCGGAATATTTTTGTGCATGCACATTTTGAATAAAAAAGAGAGAAGTTCCTCTTATTTTCTGTCTTCGTCAATTCATGAATATTGTTTTCTGTTGCTACTAAGATTTTGATAACTATTCACCTTTGACGTACAGGCAACTTCAGGTAACGGGAAAAGAGAGCTGCTGAAAAGTGGACCCATATGAAATAGAAAACTGAAAAAAGAGGACACTGACTTTTGTAATATTAGAATATTAAATTCTATGTGAACAACTAAGTTGTAGCCTATATTTTTTTATATATCAAGCCATAACCCAACCATGCAGCAGGAACGCTTGCTGAAGGTTCTAGTCATCGGTGACCTGGGGGTCGGGAAAACGTCTATAATAAAGCGTTATGTCCATCAGATATTCTCCCAACATTACAGAGCCACCATCGGAGTCGACTTCGCCCTCAAACTCCTCAATTGGGATCACAAGACGGTCGTGCGACTGCAGCTGTGGGACATCGCAGGTTGGTAAACTAATTACGAGTAATCTACTTCGACAGTTCGCCTACCTTTTACTTTTATAACTATTATATTTGATTTGATACACAAGTTTAAAATATGGTAAAAATATGTCACGCACATGGTATGGTGTCTGTAATAGTGGAACATCGCCAGTTGGTAAACTAATTACGCATAGAATAAGAGTAGGCATATTAGAGTAGGCCTATTATAGTAGGCCTATTAGCTCTGCTACATTTCGTTTTATAACTCCTTTATTTGATTTGAGAATGGAACTTAGGTAGTTCCATTCAATAGGTAGTTCACACACACACACACACACACACACACACACACACACACACACACACATTTGTAATAGTAGTAGCATAACCGACCTATTCTTGAGCCTCTCTATATTTCACATGACCTGATAATCGACACATATAACAGACATGACCTGATGTAAGGTCCTGACATACACTGTCCTATAAAACAGTGTAATAGTGTGAGTGTTGGTGTGTACGTGCATGCCTGGCTGTGTATGCATTCATGTGTGCATGCGCGCGTCTGTATGTGTGTGGACTTTACCCCGTCAGTCAATGCACATGCACTAGACATCTTAAGACTCGCACACATCGCACCGAATGTGGCTCTAGCGTTTGTCTGCTGATCGTTCCGCGTAGATTACGTTGTTCAAATCGGTGCTCACTCGGTTCGTGAATTACGTTCAGAGGTAGGAAGTACTCTCCGCCAGCAAACGCTATGGGTGTGTCTGAGTCCTCATGGTGCTGTATCTCTAAACTGTCAGCAGACTTTTCCTCCTTATCATCTCAACGGTAGATAATGACATCATCACACCATGTCTACCAGCCACCCACCCCCACCCCCAGCGGGAATCTTCAAAGTTGCAAAGGAAATGGGGAGGGGGGGTTTGCCTCTCCACTGTGCCCAGGTTAATGAAACATTTACATTACATTTACATTTAAGTCATTTCGCTGACGCTCTTATCCAGAGCGACTTACATTTTACCTTTTTATTTTTTATTTAACTAGGCAAGTCAGTTAAGAATAAACTCTTATTTTCCATGACGGCCTAGGAACAGTGGGTTAACTGCCTTGTTCAGGGGCAGAACGACAGATTTGTACCTTGTCAGCTCGGGGATTTGAACTTGCAACCTTTCGGTTACTAGCCCAACGCTCTAACCACTAGGCTACCCTGCCGCCCCACAAAAACCACAATGTTGACAAAAAGGTATCCAAAAAAGTTAATTAATCCTTACAGCCAAATAATAATTCATAATATATCAATCATTTAGTTTTTTACATATACATATATTTCATATCAATATTAATATAATCCAAGTTTTTCCTCATAATAGTATAAACAAGTGTCAATAATCACCCATTATGTTCATAATAATGGACTATTCCACCCTGAGACAGTCCCCATGCACTGTTTCACAAGATATGATTGCAAACATGACATTCATTGAAATTAAGCTGCAACAATGAAGCGCTTTCAGCGCAGGGCAGAGAAAGGAAAAAGAAAGAAACAAGATGTATGTGTGGCCCATGTATCTGATGCTTTCTGGCCATAAACAGAATGGCATGTCATACTCTGTTTGGCCAGACACAGCATCAGATACATGGACTACATACAGTATATAGTAAGACAGAGGGGCGCTGTTTCGCTCACTTGAATGCTTTCTCCGGTGAGATAGTTTCAGCCACTTGCGAATTGAAGGAAAGTTGAAGGGTGCACAGTGCACTGTTCAGATGCTGGAATTATTTTGGATGAACGTGCGAAGGGTAACCTACTTTTTGAAGTGATTTGTTTGACAATCAGATGAAAAAATCATGACTGGTTGGGTTCATGGCACATTAACAGGTAATACATTTTTACAGTTAAATTAAAGGCCTCAGACTGGCCTCTTGCTGATCTAGGATCAGGTTCACCCCTATCCATTGAGTCTTATTCATTTAGACAATGCATGTAGGCTGTGGAAAGACAGAGATAGACATTGTAGGAGAACATAGCAGGAAAACCAGTGTGATGGTATTTACACAATGCATGCTGGCTATTGGCAGTAACAACCAATGATATTTCAAACTGTATTCTGTACGTTATGTGTTGTTGATAGAAAGACCCTGTTCTCTCTCTCTCCGTCCCTCTGTTTCTCTCTGTTTCTCTCTCGCTCTCTCTCTCAGCTGTTTCATGGTTATTCACTGGTATATTACAGTCATGTGAGAGAGGTTCACTTCCAGGAGAAATGCCATTTATATGTCAACACTCACTTTAACACATACACGCACACATACACACACATATAGATATACACACACACACACACACACTTGAAATTTCTCAACACATTGGAGTATCGCTTTGCTTCTTAAGTCACTTTATTGAGAAATATTCATTGTTGTTATGTTGTTGATTTAGATGGTATAGTTGTTGATGTTGTTGCTGGTGCTGTTGTTGTTATATCATTGTTGTTGTTGTGTTTCCTCAGGCCAGGAGCGCTATGGCAACATGACGCGGGTTTACTACCGCGAGGCTGTAGGAGCGTTGGTGATCTTTGACATGACGCGGGCCTCTACCTTCCAGGCTGTCCTCAAGTGGAAGGGAGACCTCGACTCCAAGGTAAGAGATACATTATTATTTGAACATGCTTAGAACTAGTCATAATGAATCATACATGCAGGTTGTACTATACAGTGAGGTGGTAGTGAGTGCCTGTACCCTGAGTGGCTCAACTAGTACTATCCTCCTTCAAATAAACATCTCCACCGTTGTTACATTTCATAAAGACTTTAAAAAAAACATTTGTTAATCCTTCTCTCCTCTCTCTCCTCTCATCCATCTCACCCCTCACTCCCATTTTCTCTATATTTCCTTGCCCTTACATCTTTCTCCCCCATTTTTCTCTCCAACCCCCCCTTTCTCTCCCTCACCCCACACCCCTCCCAGGTTGCTCTGCGTAACGGGAGGCCAGTTCCGGCCGTCTTATTGGGTAATAAATGTGACCAGCTGAGTATGGGTCTCTGTTCCAAACTGCCCAAACTGGAGAACTTCACTAGAGACCACGGCTTTGTAGGGTGGTACGAGACCTCCGCCAAGGTGAGGTGTGTGTGTGTATGTGAGAGAGCAAGACCATGGTTTCGTAGGGTGGTAAGAGGTCAAGGGTCACGACATGGGGTCGCGGCATAGATAGGGATGGGTCTCTATTGTTGCTGTATGTAGTGTATATCAGGGGATACAAGCTTTGTGTTTGGAAATGTTAAGAGACGTTGTGTGTGTTAGCAGAGAGTTGTATGAGTTAGTATGAGTTGCTTTCTGGAATGTAAAAAGCGTCATTATACCTACTGGCTGCTAGCTGAGTGAGGGATTTTGTCTGTGCAGTGATAAAGACTGTATTTTCTCCTTCCCATTCTCTTGCTCTCTCTATCTGTCCCTCACCCCCTCTCTTTCTCTCTCTCTCATGTTATGTCTCTCTCTCACACACACACACATCTCTCTCTCGTTGCCGTTCAATTCTTTCCCCCTCTCTCCCATCTCCCACCCCCTCTCAGGACAACACCAACATCGACGCGGCCATCATGTGTTTGGTAGCGAGCATCATGGCTGTAGAAGAGGAGAGGCCGCCAGCTGGAGATCCTGGAGACCCTAGCGTCCTGGTCTTACCACGCTTTGACTACAATAGGACAGGGATGGCTGGACTGCCTGGGTGCGATGGGTGTAAAAAGCGACCTCTGCCTGGCCGAATGGAGATGGGGGATATTTGAGGGATGAGAGACGGGGAGAGATGGGAGGGGGTGGGTGTAGGAGAGAGGATAGCGAGCTTTCTAGTTGTGATGGGTGTAATAAGTTAACTCTGCCGGCCCAGAGGGACATGGGCGATATCTGAAGGGGGGATGGAGGGAGAGAGAAGGACAGCGGCTTTTGACTCCAACAAACTCTCTATGCTAGGATGGAAGGGGACTGAGGGGGAGAGATGGTGAGGAGCAGGGGGATAGAGAGACACAGAGAGAGAGAGCGGGGGATGGGAAATATAGTGCGTGTAAAAGAGAGAGCGATAGTAGCATGATGCATTAGATATGGATGGACTGCTACAAAGGGTCATGTGAACTGAGCTAAGCCTGGATGACATGAGAGATCTAATCACATAACGGTGGAGGACAGAAGCATCCACATCGGCAAGGAAACTGCTGTGATGTTATCAAGAGCGTTGCTGTTGCAACGCACTCATCACACGAAGGCTGCTTTCGTAAATTCACTCTGGCCACTACTCCGATTTCAGAGCACTCTCGTCTGAGTGTGTCAGAGCGCAGAACAACTGATGAATTTGCGAACTGTGTTTATTGACCGGTGTCAATAAACGTCTGCAAAAAAACGTCATTCAATTGTTGCCAGGAGCACAGTTACAGTCACCAACGCTCTACATAACATGAAAACAGCCTAACCAGCTCTGCTAGCGCGAGTAAAATGGCCAGTGAGGTGTTCTCTCATATGAGTCTGGAAGTAGCTAGCCAACTTTAGCCAGTTAGCTTGGGTGCTTGATTGCTGTTATAACCATCAACATTAAATTTCTGCCTCTACACAGCTTTGTAAAGTGTAACTAATGTTCAACAAGCTATGGCCAGGTCACACCCATTTTACCAACAGCTTGAGAATGATGCTAAAGCTTACTGAATGCTTCCCAGTCGAAACAGTTTGGACCTGTCTCCTCCCCTTCATCTAGACTGATTGAAATGGATTTACAAGTGACATCAATAAGGGATCATAGCTTTCACTTGGATTCACCTGGTCAGTCTACGTCATGGAAAGAGCAGGTGTTTTTAATGTTTTGTATACTCAGTGTATATATTATGACAACATTTTGTGGCGTTTTTGTTAGTTTTGGTGTTCGGCAGTGTTCAGAAGTTTTTTTTCCGGCGTCTACGCCCCCTTTGTCTGTGATTGGTCAACAGTAGGGATTCCTCAATGAAGTGTTTGTTGTCAATCAACGACAAACAACTAGTTTTCATGCAAATCTTTCCACTTGAGAAAAACTGCACCAAATATCTTAGTTAGTTGTCAAATTGGGTGACTAAGACCTCAGCAAAAATGTAAACATTTGACAGATTTCTTGATTTATCTTAAATAGATTTTTACTATTTTGAGGAAGTGTTACTGTATGTTGTTGTTACGGTGTCTCAAGAGGGTCAAACAGTAATATTTTGAAGGAAATATCATTTTAAGGGAGTATGTTAGGCACTCGCCTAGCTGAGTTCTGCTAGGAGCAAACCAACCTAGCATGCGGACGCCTTTCGTCTGTGATAATGAAATCGGGAGGCTGAAAGGTGTAAGTTAGTCTGTGTCTCTAATTGCACCCTATTCAGCAGTAGTGGTCGGGATTTTCTTTAATACAGTTGCATATCACAATATTATTTTGGCCGATATTATATCGCTACTTTTTTTTTTTTTTTTTTTTTTTTTACGAGGTAGCGTTAGCTAACGTTAGTCAGCTGCACCAAAATTACGGTATTTTTATCCTATAGATTTTTCTCCATCTTCTTTTTAAATAGTGAGACATGTTTTCAGCACTTTTACTTCCATGACTGATCAAAACAAATGTTAGTATGCTCTCTCTTGCATCTCTGCAGCAGACATATGTTTAAAACATCAAATTGCAATGAAATCGCAGTATAGAATCGCAATACATATAGAATAGTGAGAATCGCAATACATATCTTATCGGCATCTAAGTATCATGATAATATCATATTGTGAGGTCCCTGGCAATTCCCAGCCCTATTCAGTAGTGCAGTATGTAGGGAATGGGGTGCCATTTGAGACAACCTTAGTTAGCACGTGCCTTCAGAAAGTATTCACACCCCTTGACTTTTTCCTTATTTTGTTGTATTACAGCCTGAATTCAAATGTATGACATTTAGATTTTGTGTCACTGGATAACACCCCATAATGTCAAAGTGGAATAAAAAAAAAATATTTTTATTTTTACAATTAATAAAAATGAAAAGCTGAAATGTCTTATGTTAATAAGTGTTCAACCCCTTTGTTATGACAAGCCTGAAAAGTTCAGGAGTAAAAATGTGCCTATACAGAATAAAAAATGACAAAACATGCATCCTGTTTGCGATAAGGCACTAAAGTAAAACTGCAACAAAAAAATCACTTTATGTCCTGAATACATAAAAAAGCATTATGTTTGGGGCAAATCCAACACAACACATCACTGAGTACCACTTTTCATATTTTCAAGCATGGCGGTGGCTGCATCATGTTATGGGTATGCTTGTCATCGGCAAGGACTAGGGAGTTTTTAAGGATGAAAAGAAACGGAATAGAGCTAAGCACAGGCAAAATCCTGGAGGAAAATCTGGTTCAGTCTGTTTTCCAACAGACACTGGGGGAAACAATTCACCTTTCAGCAGGACAATAACCTAAAACACAATGCCAAATATACACTGGAGTTGCTTACCAAGACGACATTGAATGTTACAGCTTTGACTTAAATCGACTTGAAAATCTGTGGCAAGACATGAAAATGGCTGTCTAGAAATGATCAACAACTAACTTGACAGAGCTTGAAGAATTTTAAAAAGAGTAATGTGGGAATATTGTACAACCCAGCTGTGAAAAGCTCTTAGAGACTTACCCAGAAAGACTCACAGCTGTAATCGCCGCCAAAGGTGATTCTAGTGACTCGGGTGTGAATACTTATGCAATTGAGATATTTATGTATTTAATTTTCAATAAATTTGCTGCAATTTCTGAAATTATGTTTTCACTTAGTCATTATGGGGTAATGTTTGTAGATAGGTTAGAAAAATAATCAATTTGTAATGAACACGAGGGGAGACAGAGAGCTGGTTTCAAGCACAGGGCGCAGCAGGTGTTTATTGCAAAGGACCACAGGAGGAGGCAGGTAGCTGGGGCCAGGGGCAGGTAGAAGGTTGTACACAGGGGTCCAAAAGGGCAACAGTAGAGGCAGGGAAAAGGCTCGTAACATAGTTCGGGAGATTAGGCAATAGGTAGATAACAGGAAATACAATAGGCTAAAGTACAGGCAGGGAATAGACAAAAAGGTGTTGTTAGTGAGGCAGGCAAAAACTATCATACACGGGAGGAGTAAATCACGGGAAAACAGAGCTCTGGAAGACATGTGTCACAAAACAAACAATACCTCTCAGTGATGGGGTGCAAAGAACTGAACTAAATAGTGAGTGATAATGACATACAGGTGTGTGAACAGGTGATCAGAATTCAGGTGATTGGGATCTGGAGAGTGAGCTGCGTTCAGGGGATCTAGGTGTTTGAGAGTGTGAGCTGGAAAGTGAGCTGAAGCATGGTGGTGGCAGCATCATGCTGTGAGGATGATTTTCAGTGGCAGGGACTGGGAGACTAGTCAGGATTGAGGCAAAGATGAACAGAACAAAGTACAGCGAGATCTTTGATGAAAACCTGTTCCAGAGCAGTCAGGACCTCAGACTGGGGTGAAGGTTCACCTTCCAACAGGACAATGACCCTAAGCACACAGCCAAGACAATGCAGGAGTGGCTTCGGGACAAGTCTCTGAATGTCCTTGAGGTTCCCAGCCAGAGCCTGATCGAACATCTCTGGATAGACCTGAAAATAGCTGTGCATCAACACTCCCTATCCAACTGTGTCTGTGCAGTACATGTTGAGTGCCCTTCTCTAAAGGCATGCTGAACGTCTGTTGACAGTTTGTTTACAGAGAAATAGCATTCTATTTGGTCAAACACCATTTTTAATTGTAATGGTAGGTTGATTAATAACCTGAACTAGATTATAGGCACTGTTCACAGTGAGAAGCTTCCTCTTGAGCAGACAGCTTGAAGGAAACCAGTCAATATTCAGGTCCCCAAGAAAGTAGACCTCTCAGTTTACAACACATATACTATCAAGCATTTCACACATGTCGTTGCGATACTGATTGTCAGCACTTGATGGCCTATAGCAACACCCCAAAAAATGTCTTTAAATGAGGCAGGTGAACTGCAACCATAGCACTTCAATAACACTTGACATGAGATCTTCTCTTAGCTATACAGGGATATGGCTCTGAATATACAGCACATAGCAAGACCTCCCCCATAAGCATTTCTGTCTCTTCTATAGATGTTATATACTTGTATTGCTACTACTGTATCATCAAAGGAATTATCAACACGAGTCTCAGAAATGTCTAATATTGTATCTGAATGTTATCGGATTTTAGCTAAGTTATTGATTTCATTAACCTTATTTCTAAGGCTACATATATCAATATGGGCAATGTTCAGCCCTTTCCTGGGTAGCTTCTCAGAGAAGGACATACTATGGAAAAGATCAAACAAAGCAAGAGACAACAAAAACATGCAGCAGTCCATTAATCAGTTGGGGGGGGGGGAGGGTGCTGCGGGGTTGAAGCTACAAACCCATAGGCGTGGCTCTCTCATTCTTTCCAGGCTTTTGGAAGCGAGGATGGACAATGACCCTGTCACAGCGGATTTAAGCAATATCTCTATGCGCTCTGGCAGCTTTCATGGCCAGGATAAGTTATTTTTTCTTCTGGCGCACAGCTTTTGGATAGGTATGATCGTCGGTTCCAGGCACGCTGGATTCAGTATCTCAGAAACGTCCAGCCTCCTGGGCTTTTCAAGCACAACAGTGTCTAGGGTTTACCGAGAATGGTGCGACAAACAAAAAACATCCAGTCAGCGGCAGTCCTGTGGGCGAAAACAGCTTGTTGATGAGAGAAGTCGAAGGAGAATGGCAAGAATTGTGCAAGCTAACATGCGGGTTCACAAACAGGCAAATAATGGCACAGTACAACAGTGGTGTGCAGAACGGCACCTCAGAACGCACAACTTGTCTGCCCTTGTCTCGGATGGGCTATTGCAGCAGACGACCACACCGGGGCTCCACTCCTATCAGCTAAAAACAAGAAGAAGCGGTTCCAGTGGGCACGCGATCACCAACACTGGACAATTGAGGAGTGGAAAAACATTACCTAGTCCGACGAATCCCTGTTCCTATTGCATCATGCTGATAGGTAGAGTCAGGATTTGGTGTCCATGGCCCCATCCTTCCTGGTGTCAACGGTACAGACTGGTGGCGGTGGTGTAATGGTTTGGGGAATGTTTTCCTGACATACGTTAGGTCCCTTGAATCCAACTGAACAACGTTTCCATGCCCCAAATAATTCAGGCTGCTCTGGAGGGAAAGGGGGGTCAGACCCGGTACTAGATGGGTGTACCTAATAAATTGGCCAATGAGTGTAGTTGTGTAATTATGTACGCGCTTGTGTGTGTGTGAATGTGTGGTACAGATCAAGTGCAGTGACTTTTGTTGTGTATTGTAAGGGTTCTTTATTGTCACATGACTAACACATATTTGTATTCTGTTATGTTTGTGTCGGTTTGTGTGTGTGTGTGTGTTTGTCAGTACGAGTATGCTTAGCATGTAAATTGGTCACTGAGTGTTCACTAATTATCTAGGTAATAACGAGTCGGCCCCCTTGTGTCTCTTTGTATATGTATAATCATGTGTGTGTGTGGTCTGACATCTCTTTAGGTATTAATATATATGCTCCAGTTGAGCTGAGGGATTTACATTGCTAATTACGTAGTCCCTCTCCTGCTGTGCCGAGTCCTCCCTCTGCTTTCCCTATTTCTTTATTTCATTCTCTCAACCTCTCTCTTCTTTCTTTATTTCATTCTCTCACCCTCTCTCTTCTCTCTCTCTCTCTTTTCTCTCTCTCTCTCTTTTCTCTCTCTTTTCTCTCTCTTTTCTCTCTCTCTCTCTCTCTCTCTCTCTCTCTCTCTCTCTCTCTCTCTCTCTCTCTCTCTCTCTCTCTCTCTCTCTCTCTCTCTCTCTCTCTCTCTCTCTCTCTCTCTCTCTCTCTCTCTCTCTCTCTCTCTCTGCTATTTTTCTCATTGTTTGTCTCTCTTTCTATACTCTTCCCTCCCTCTCTCTACTTTCTCATTCTCTCTTCCTCTGTCTGCTTCTTTCTGGTTTCTCTCTCCTGCTTTTATCCTCTATCTTTCTCTCACTTTCTCTCTCTTTACTTTGCCAATTACAAACTCACTGCTGCTGTGCTAGATCCTCCTTTTTCTCTTCCACTCTCCCACTTCAACTTACCCTGCCTCTTTCCCCTCTCTGTACCTCTCACTCACATCCCCCGTCTCCCCCTCTCTCCCCCCTTTCTCCCCTTCCACTCAATTCAATTAAAATTAATTCAAAAGGCTTATATTGGCATGGGGAACATGTTTACATTGCCAAAGCAAGCGGAATAGATAATAAACAGAAGTGAAAGGAACAATCAAAAATGAATACTCATAATCTATACCCTCACAACTGTAGAGGTGTGAAAATAACCACAGCTCCACTAATATAATTAATTGGGATAGATGTTTCCAATGATTCTACAACACAAACACACACACACACACACAGCGACAGCACACGGATGAGTCATGTTGCATTCAATAGTACGATTAGCAAAACAAATCTGCAAATCCAAGGATGGATGTACATAATACCACACATCGTTCAATCATAAATAAATGTTGCTGACTCCTTTTCTGATTGCTTTGGCATTATTCTACTTTGTCTGCATCCAAGATGGCACCCTGTTCCCTTTTTTTACAAGATGGCACCCTGTTCCCTTTTTTTACAAGATGGCACCCTGTTCCCTTTTTTTACAAGATGGCACCCTGTTCCCTTTTTTTACAAGATGGCACCCTGTTCCCATTACTTTTGACCAAGGCCCATAGGGCCAATGAGGAGCCACAAGAATCAACGGCGTACCCTCCAGGCGCACCCTCTCCAACGGCTGAATCAACTCCACAGGAGAAATGTGTAAAGGAGGGTCTGAGGCCACTGGAGTGCCAGTATGTCCATTCACAACGGAGCACTCAGGTCCCTCTTTGAGAAAAACAGACGATAATGTTTGTTTTCTCGCTATGCATAAAGATCTATGTCGGCCCTGCAAACATTTGCCATCTCTGGGAGACCACCCAGGGGTGTAGCCTTCACTCATGGGAGAGAGGGCCCCCCTGGATAGATGATCTGCACCGGAGTTGATGCAATTGGGGACGTGGGACCCCGAAGCGAGAGCATGTGCGCACTGCTCCCCAGCAATGGGGAGCGAGCCAAGGTTAGGAGTGTCTGAGCGTCAGATACACCGTTAGGAGCTCCAGGTAAATGATATGCAGTGCACTCCGCACCACTGTTTCTACCCCCGAATCAAGTTGCCTCTATACCCCCGAATCAAGACTACCTCGAGACCCAGAAATGGAATACGCTGAGATGGAGTTAGACACCTCTTTCTCTAGTTTCCTATGAAGCCTAGAGACTGAATACAGGACAGTATCATGGATGTGTGTAACACTGCTTGCTTCCTCAACTCTGCTGCCACCAGCCAATCGACTCGTGAGCATTCTGAATTTGTAGACTCTGAGGTGCTGTAACGATCGTCTAAGGGAGGAAACCAAAACGCATTATGGGGTTGCCTCTCGTGCACGCCTCCTCGAGCCAACTCCTCGTAGCGTCGCCGCTCCACCTTAGCTGCCTCCAGCTCCTCTTTAGGACGGCGATACTCTCCCGTCTGTGCCCAGTGTCCCTTGCCGTCCAGGATTTCCTCCCATGTCCAACTCTCCAACAATTGCTGCTCCTTCCTACCACTCTGCTTGGTCCTTTGGTGGTGGGTAGTTCTGTAATGATCGTCTAAGGGAGGAGACCAAAACGCAGCGTTGTAAGTGTTCATTTTAATTTAATAAATAAACTGAACACTGAAACACCAAAAAAACAACAAGAGAGTGAACGAAACAAAACAGTCCTGTAAGGTGCAGCAACACAAAACAAAAAACAACTACCCACCCAACACAGGTGGAAAAAAGCTACCTAAGTATGGTTCTCAATCAGAGACAACGATAGACAGCTGCCTCTGATTGAGAACCACACCCGGCCAAACACACAGAAAAAGAAAACATAGAACACACAACATAGAATGCCCACCCCAACTCACGCCCTGACCAAACCAAAAATAGAGACATAAAAAGGATCTCTAAGGTCAGGTCGTAACAGGTGCTTGGTGAGAGCAGGTAGGTTAAGAATGGGACGCAAAATCCCGTCCCCTTTCGGAACCAAGAAATACTGGCTATGTCATCCATCCTGGATCTTCGACATACGAACCACTCGGATTCCCTGCTTCGGTGGACGGGAGGACATTTCCTCCTTCAAAACAGGCGCCGAGGCCTTGGGAACAGTCGACATGATGATGCTGCTGAAGCATGGGGGACACATAACAAATTGTAGCCTGTACCCCGATGTCACTGTTACATGATCCAGGGTGACACCGCCTATGCATACCATTGTGGTCGGAGCAGACAGCGAGCCTCCTGTGAAGTGTCATCTGAAAGGGCGGGATGCCAACTTGTGGACTGGGAGAGATTGGTTATCGTTCCATTTCCAACACTCTTGACAACCGTGTGTCTGAATGTGGGGAAGGTATACTTTCAATGAACTCACATGTGGGAGACACAACACTTTTCGACACTTGTGAACCTAGGGGTTGAAACAATGGGTTTATGCGGCAAGTTTTGCCTGAAGCCCGGCCCCACTCTCGGTACAAGGGCTCCGGCAATCAGTGACGTACCCCGATTGGCAGTGCCACTTGGCGGTACTGTTGTCACCACAAGCCTTACTCAGTTTTGGCAGTAAGATACGTCCAGGTAAAAACGTTATCATGTAGGTTATCATACCCACCAGTCATAGGTACTGGCCACAAAGCACCTTAGTATCTAGCTGGAAATGGGACAGATAGCTCTGAAAAACAGACCCCTTCTGTGCTAACAGTCGAGCGACTTGTAATTGTAATCTAATTCCCAGGCATGAAAAGCGTGGAGCTGGAGAGCGACAGCTCATTTTGGGGTTCATACGAACCACAGAAATTGTGTGTGGGATAATAGCATGGTTGTCTCCAATCCTACTTGTTCCCTTGACTCTGCGACCAACAAACAATCGCCTATAGTGTCCATAACCTCTATCACTAGGCACCTCATAGGGACTAGTGAGCTACAGGCAGGAATCAGTAATGCATCCCAGTAACGAGCCACCTATGGGGACAGGGTGCCTCCTTGTGGACAGAGAGCGAGTTGCTTGTCGTATTACTCTCACCCTGGGGAGAAATACACCTTGAACCCTGTGAGCGCGATGGAACTCGGGGTAACAGAGGGGGCATCAAACATGGATAAACTTCCAACATACCTTATGCTTCTTTGAGACTGTATTTCTTGAATGAAGCCTGGACCTCCATGCGCACTGGGGACTCCGGCAATGGCTGATATAGTACCCCGTTCGGCTGTAACCAAACATGGGGGCAATGTTGTCACAATAATGTTTTTAGGGAGGTGAGCACTGGTGGCTCAGACCTGTGCTCACCTCCTCACTCCAGGGGTTACCCAAGTGCTCGGGGGCTGCTCCCTCATCGAAGGTGCATGCAAGACCCTCCTCACGCAAGATGCTCCTTCCTCCACTCCCTCCAACTCCAGGAATTTAAAATAGGAATGGGTTGCCATAACTCCGGGTTGAAAGCTAGTAAGCTTCATTCACCAGACGTTATTACTGTATGCTAGCCAATGTTAGCCATGAGGCTATTAGTCTAAGTTAGTAGCCAGCTACCTGGCGTTTGCCCAGGGGCTAGTAGCCAAAACTGAGCTAGCACAAAGCTAGCCGAAGAAGCAGCGTGAGTGGCGTCTTCCTTTGTTCTTGAAAATCTCTTTGACCACAGCACCAGTGAGTCAGTTTAGAATAACCAAGTGACTGAACAAGAGAGCTACACAAGCAATTCCACCATGGGGAGGCAGGAATAGCTAGTAGCAGCAGCTGGCTCGCATTGGTGAGTTATCTAACCTGGTTAGCACGCTATGCAGTGCTTCTTTAGCTAGCCTGGTCTCGAAAGTCTACGTAGGACCATCTCACAGAGGTGGGACCAGACCCTTCATGGACAAAGTCTGGGAAGAGAGGCAAGTGGTGCCTGACCCAGGCAGCCGAGAGTACCCACCGAACTTGGCCGCCCTCTACCTTCGAGTAGCCTCCTGTAATGGCAACAGAGCCATAGGAGCCGGGTTGAGCGAGGACAGCTATAGCATGTACCACACCCAGCGGCCAAACCACACAAGACATTTGCTCCGACCAAAGACCCAATCCATCCCGCGTCCTGCAACTGAAGACTCAGCCAAGGTACTGACATCTGGGTGAGGAAGTCCCTAACGGAAACACGAAGCTTCCTCAAGAATGCTACACGATTGCCAAGATAACCTGTGTGCAGCCGTGGACCAGAGGAACAGTGCCAGCCGAGGGCAAGCCACTGTTACTGACACCGTTCCCTAGTCCCGCACAAGAACTGATTCAAGCGAGGGCAGCCAGAGCATGACCCAAGCTGAGACATATTAGACAACAGACGTGAGTATCTTTTGGGAGCGACCCAAACCCTACTTGCTACCCCTTGTCGTTTTAATCACATTTTTATAGCCAAGCCAAACAATCCAAAGAATAACTGATTGGTTTGTGGTTAGGAAACTAGGAAAACAAATACAAACTCGTCCAAAGGGGGGGAACACGTACAAAGGGGGATCACGCTCGACCACAAAGGGACAGTTTAGTTGGCACAAAATCACACAGTCTCGTGTTCCAAAACGTTTGTTTTTAGTAGTGTGAATCGTTCCTGCTCAGCTCGAAGTGGAGAGCAGAAGAATTGATGGAACGAATCCAAGCTTCAGCATTATCACCTGTGGAAGTGGGGGCTTCCAGCGAGGCACGGTTTTCATTGGTCTTGTCAGGCGTGAGTATAGTTCTTCGGTGGACAACGCGAGAGCACCAACTCCCCATAGTGATGTTCTCCTGAAAGGGAACCGATCAGATTTTTCAAATGTTTTCTTTCTGTATAAGTTATGCATGTTCCTTGTAAGTTGAACTTCTGCAGCCCTCTGCTGTTGCAGTCCGAGGGGGGCATCTATTAAAGTGCAATTGAATTCATACCTGAGTTTTTCTTTCTGGCATGCGCATTGAATAAGTTAAAGGGTAGGAGGCTCTGTTTCCTTGTAAATTTAACTTTGAATAGATGCTCCCGTGTTGTGAACAGGCGTGGAGTGGACACACAATATTAGACTACAAATGGCTGATATGCATGTATGTAAATATAGGCTATCAGTAGGGGAGAATCAAAATGAAGTGTGTACAAAGTGTACAACGTGTGTAGCCTATAAAATGAATGAACTGTGCACACAGCTAAAAATGTGCTACAGCTAACATGAATGTGGATCTTAAAAGTCTTATTGAGACAAAACAAAAAAGTGTTTTAGGACCTTGAGGAGGAGGTGAGAAAACCCATGCATCAGCCCACCTGCAGGCAAAAGCATAGGGCACTTAAACCTGCCCCGAGGCTGTATGGCATAATCCAATACTTGTGTTAGATTACTAGTCGTTTGTATTCAATTATTCACACCCATATCTCTCCTCCTCCTTGCCTTTCCTTGCCTGTGAAGCGCAGCTGTGCTGTTGGTAAATACAACAAAATGCTCTGGCGGATAACGCGGGTGGGTAGAAGATTGTGAGGGCTTGATGTGGTAGGCTATAGCACTTGAAGGGCAGATTTCTTGTAGATTTTTCACATAGCAAAAAAGAGGACTAATTGGACCAATTTACATGACTAGGCTACCTTGATTCTAGAAACGAGGTGGAAAGTGGAATTGATGTGACAGCAGAAGAGACAGTGGAAAAGATACCAAAAACTGATTATTTTTACTGTTGTGAGTATTTTAATATACACATTTTGCTGTTGATACTGTATGTCTATTGGTCTGTCTCAGTCTGTCTATTTCTAATCTTTGATTTCCAACAATATTTATAAGTATATCCTTTTTATATTGATCGAGTCATCTGCATAGCTATAAATACATCTACATACTAATATTTTGTGTATGAAAAATGATTCATCTCTTCAGATGTAATTGGTCAATTTTTAATAATATATCAAAAAGAAAGGAGGACCAAGGCATTCTTCATATAATTAATTAAAATGCCTTTATTTGTATGGCATGTTCAATAGAAACATAGTTTTAAAAATCCAATGCGTTTCGGCTGCATGGCCTTCGTCAGGGAGTACAAAGAAATTATAATACAATATCCTCGTTTGAACAGCTTTTTCCAAAAAGCCCTAATTAGAAGAGGGAGTGGTTACAAAATTGATTGGACAACACCTAATAAGCAATACTATACACATTAAAAAGTGAAATACCGTAGATATGTTATCAAAACATTTTTACTCCAAGCTAGAAGCATCAGAACGCCTAGAAAGATAGTTCTAACCTTAAATAAGACTGGGCAAAGTGCCAAGAAAAGGAAAGCAATCTATTCCATAGTACACTAGAACACAGCAAACATGGACAACAACAGTCTAAACATAGCTGTGGGCAATAGAGCAAAATGTCCACTAGATGACAGCAAATGGACCTATCACGACCGTACAGAAAAGGTCAGAAATCCATATCTTCATTTAAACCAGGGTACTTAGTGGCCTGTAGTTTGTAAATCCAAAAACTTTCCCTTTGGTTTAGCCGTTTAAGACGGTCCCCTTTTCTAATTGAGGCCGGAACATGATCAATACCCATAGCTTGTAGGGAGGCAGGGTTGCCATGGTGTAAGGACTTGTAGTGCCTTGCCATGAGGTAGTCTTCATTGCCTACCCATATGGCACACTTGTGTTCCGCTAAGCGGTCTTGAAAGTGTCTCTTTGTCCGTCCATTGTAGAACACCTTGCACTGCGGACATTCCAATCTGTAGATTGACATGAGTGGTTTTGCAGTTAATGAAATGCTTGACGTGATACTCCATTTTGTAGAAGCTGTGTCAACAAAATACTTTTCCGTGCAATATTTCTGCAATGGTTGCACTTATAAGAGCCCATGGGTTTGTGGTCAAGTCAAGTTTTTTGAGAGTCATCAGGAGGATAGCTGTGGACTAATTTGTCATTTAGGGTAGGACATCTTTTAAAGCTTATGACTAGTGGCTCAGGGAAGACTTGGCGTAGTAGCGTATCGCTGTGGATGATTCCCCAATTATTTTGAATTATTATTTTTAATGTTCTCTGCTTCAGTGCTGTGTTTTGTAACAAAGTACACTCTCTCTGATGTATCACGAGGCACTCCCCTTTGCAACAAGTTCTCTCTGTCAAGTAATCCACCCCTTATACCTGCATCTTTCAGGACCTGAGCGCTGTAGCCCCGATTCAAGAAGCAATTCTCCAATTCAGCAGATGACACTGTAGTCTGTTTCCTTATCGCAAATTATGCGGATTCTTTGGAACTGGTCATATGGAATGTTCTCATTTAGCCTTTTGGGGTGAAAGCGGTCTGCCCTCAGAATGGTATTCCCATCTGTAGGCTTCCTAAAGATTGATGTGTGCAAACAACCTTTGTCATTTTTACTGATGTCAAGGTCCAAAAAAATGAATGTTATCCTTGCTGCACTCCATAGTTAGTTTGATGTTTGGGTTAATGCTGTTAAGGTATTGGTGGAAGGAAATAAGGTAATCTTCTGAGCCGGACCAGAACAGGCAAACATCATCAATATAGCGGCCCCACCATATAATCCGGTCAAAGAAATGGTTATTAGAAGGATCCAAAATTAAATCATTTCCCCATTTCCCCAAGTACAAACCAGCGTAGGAAGGGCTGTAGCAAGCTCCCATGGCACATCCTTTGACTTGTTTAAAAATACGGTCCTGAAAGACAAAGATGTTATTATTAAGAGTCCATTCAGTCAGTGAGACAATTAATTCTGTTGGAGGCATCTCAGTCTCAGGCCGGGTACTCAAGAAATGGTGCAGAGCTGCCAATCCTTGTTCATGTTCATTGGTGGTGTATAGAGACTCGACATCCATGGTGGCTAAAAAGGAAGCTCTACCTACAGTTGAAGTCGGAAGTTTACAACCACTTAGGTTGGAGTCATTAAAACTTGTTTTTCAACCACTCCACAAATTTCTTGTTAACAAACTATAGTTTTGGCAAGTTGGTTAGGACATCTACTTTGTGGATGACACAAGTAATTTTTCCAACAATTGTTTACAGACAGATTATTTCACTTATGCAAAAAACAAATTTTTAAAACACAAAAAAACAGTATTCACTTGACTCCATGTTAACCCCACAGAACAAAGTTATACAAGCAGAAACTGCATTTAAACCATTAACTTGTATTTGCTGAATAACAGTAATGTTTTAGCTAGTTGCTTTTGTTTGAATTTACACTAACGAAATACAAAGCAGTTGAATCATTGCATTGTATTGCACTGTATTATAATTCCAGTGGGTCAGAAGTTTACAAACTAAGTTGGCTGTGCCTTTAAACAGGTTGGAAAATTTAAAAAAAATCATGTCATGGCTTTAGAAGCTTCTGATAGGCTAATTGACATAATTTGAGTCAATTGGAGGTGTACCTGTGGATGTATTTTAATGCCTACCTTCAAACTCAGTGTCTCTTTGCTTGACATCATGGGAAAATCAAAATAAATCAGCCAAAACCTCAGAAAAATAATTGTAGACCTCCACAAGTCTGGTTCACCCTTGGTAGCAATTTCCAAACGCCTGAAGGTACCACGTTCATCTGTACAAACAATAGTACGCAAGTTTAAAAACCATGGGACCACGCAGTCGTCATACTGCTCAGAAAGGAGACGCGTTCTGTCTCCTAGAGATGAATGTACTTTGTTGCGAAAAGTGCAAATCAATCTCAGAACAGCAGCAAAGGACCTTGTGAAGATGCTGGAGGAAGCAGTTACAAAAGTATCTATATCCACAGTAAAACGAGTCCTATATCGACATAACCTGAAAGGCCGCTCAGCAAGGAAGAAGCCACTGCTCCAAAACCGCCATAAAAAAGCCTGACTACAGTTTGCAACTGCACAAAGATCGTACTTTTTGGAGAAATGTCCTCTGGTCTGATGAAACAAAACTAGAACTGTTTGACTATAATGACCATCGTTATGTTTGGAGGGAAAAGGGGGAGGCTTGCAAGGAGGCCTACAAGGAGGCTTGCAAGGAAGCCTACAAATCCTGACTCAGTTACACCAGCTCTGTCAGGAGGAATGAGCCAAAATTCACCCAATTTATTGTGGGAAGCTTGTGGAATGCTACCCAAAACGTTTGACCGAAGTTAAACAATTTAAAGGCAATGCTACCAAATACTAATTGAGTGTATGTAAACCTCTGACCCACTGGGAATGTGATGAAAGAAATAAAATCTGAAATAAATCATTCTCTCTACTATTATTCTGACATTTCACATTCTTAAAATAAAGTGGTGATCCTAACTGACCTAAAACAGGGAATTTTTCCTCTGATTAAATGTCAGGAATTGTGAAAAACTGAGTTTAAATGTATTTGGCTAAGGTGTATGTAAACTTCCGACTTCAACTGTATATTGTTCAATTCCTTAATTTTGTTCAACACATCTATGGTATCTTGAAGATAGACTGGGAGTGACGGCAGAAAAGGCTTAATAAAGTAATCAATGTACTTGATTACTGTCTGTCAGACTTTCATTACCACTAATGACTGGTCTGCCTGTGGGTTTTTCAATATTCTTGTGGACTTTTGGAAGAAGATAAAAAGAAGCCATACGTGGACTGCCAATGAAAAGAAATTTGAACCTATTGTCTGAAATGTAGCCATTCTCCTTAGCTTCTGTGAGGATCCCTTTCAATTCAGTGTTTAGGTCGTCTGTTGGGTTGAAGGTAAGAGATTGGTAGAATTCATCATTGTCTAATTGACGGTAGGCTTCTGTCACATATTTGTCTTTACTCCACACTACTGTAGCGCCACCTTTTGTCTGCTTTTTTAACCACAATCCGTTCATTTTTGGACAATGATTCAACTGCATCCCTCTCTGTCTTAGAAAGATTACGTTGTGTTTGGTTGGAGTCAATTTTACCCTTAAACAGATTCTCCACATCAAAATTCACCTTCTTTGCAAATGTATTTAGTGTGGCATTCTGGACGACGGGACAAAAGGTGGACTTAGGCTTAAAAGGTGTTTTTGAGGGAACAGAAACTGCCTGACCTGAGATACTGGCGTCTGTCGTTGGAGAGATGTTTTGCTTGTACCAGGCCTTCAGATGTAGATTCCTGTAGAAACGAAATAGGTCAATCTTTGTATTGAATTCATTAGTTGAGTATGTGGGGGCAAAGGACAGTCCTTTAGACAAGACCCTTACACAATCATCAGAAAGGGGTTCTCCAGAAATGTTGATCACAGCCTTGTTGAAACTTGGGTGGAGCTGGTCTCTGAGTGTCTGGGGTGATCCTCTTCGTCGCTGCTCGTAAAGTTGAAACAAACTGATCTAGGCTTCCTCCTCTGCAGATGTGATTCTGAATTCTTGCAGGTTGGTTTTTTTCCAGGCAAAGACCTTGCCATCTCTGTAGTCTACTTCACCTCTTCTAAATTTTCTTAACTTGTCTTGCTTCATTGTCAGAGTGAATGTGTCTACTTTCTCTTTCCAGATCTCATCACATTGTGCTTTGTTAGAATTGTCACTGAGTTCTGTGATTTTCCTTTTTACTTCTTCAATTTCTGTTTGGGCTACTTATCTGTCCTTTATAGTTTCTTCTATTAGATGAAGGAAAAAGGAAACCGCACACTGCTCTTGATAGTATCACTGATCTTTAATAAGCTTACGTATCGGGCCTCGCGGCCTCACGACGAAGGCCGTGAGGCCGATACGTAAGCTTTTTAAAGATCAGTGATTCTATCGAGAGCAGTGTGCGGTTTCCTTTTTCCTTCATCTTGTTCAACTGTTACCATGCACCTGCAAAAAAGATTGCTCAGATGTGCGAGTGGCTTTTGAATTTTAAATTATTCTATTGGAAGTACCATTAGGTCAAAGGACACTTGTTGAGAATAGCCTTACACGATGGCAACCCTGCCTCCTTACAAGCTATGGGTATGTTCCGGCCTCAATTAGAAAAGGGGACCGTCTTAAACGGCTAAACCAAAGGGAAAGTTTTTGGATTTACAAACTACAGGCCACTAAGTACCCTGGTTTAAATGAAGATATGGATTTCTGACCTTTTCTGTAGGGTCGTGATAGGTCCATTTGCTGTCATCTAGTGGACATTTTGCTCTATTGCCCTCAGCTATGTTTAGACTGTTGTTGTCCATGTTTGCTGTGTTCTAGTGTACTATGGAATAGATTGCTTTCCTTTTCTTGGCACTTTGCCCAGTCTTATTTAAGGTTAGAACTATCTTTCTAGGCGTTCTGATGCTTCTAGCTTGGAGTAAAAATGTTTTGATAACATATCTACGGTATTTCACTTTTGAATGTGTATAGTATTGCTTATTAGGTGTTGTCCAATCAATGTTGTAACCACTCCCTCTTCTAATTAGGGCTGATTGGAAAAAGCTGTTCAAAAGAGGACATTGTATTATAATTAATTTTTACTCCCTGACGAAGGCCATGCAACCGAAACGCATTGGATTTTTGAAACTTTGTTTCTATTGAACATGCCATACAAATAAAAGCATTTTAATTAATTACATTAATTACCTTTAACCAAAGAGCACCTTCTGTCTACCAAAATCTACTATTGTATACCTTAGCAGCGCTTCCGTTCCTCCTTTTTTTTGTTCTATGTTAATAATATGTTTATATATCTGTAATATAATGTTTATATCTGCATAGATAAAAGTATTTCTCCAAGATGTTGTCTAAGGGGGTGAGGTTGATGCTGATGATGATTCTGCCATTTAATACAGGTGAGTCTGTGCATCTCTTATAACTTTAGTGCCAGTCTGTTTGTGCCAAATGTCAGTGCCATCTCATATAGCCTGAGTGCCAGTCTGTTTGCTATCATGCCATCTCATATAGCCTGAGTGCCAGTCTGTTTGTGCTATCATGCCATCTCATATAGCCAGAGTGCCAGTCTGGTTGTGCTATAATGTAAACTCCTTGTCACTCATTGTCATGCCGAACATGTTTGACTCAAAGGAAAAATCCACAAAAAAAACAATATATATATTTATATATAGGGAAAAGGGTGCCATTTGGTATGTTTTGTTCCTCTGATATACTGCCAGTGGAAACAGTGAGAGCACACACATCTTCTAATTACGCAATGCTAATAGAATTGATCTACTACACTAACCATGAGATAATTGTTAAAATAAGAATGTAGTAGCCCATGTCCCTGCCCAAATTATTTTCTGTGCCTCAATGTCTGTTTTTTATTTGTTACCTCTTGACCACCAACCTCAATTTCACATCCTTTTCTCTCTTGCTCGCTTTTCTACTTATCCCCCCTCCTCTCTTTATTGTCCCCTTCCTCTGTTTCTCCACTCACCCCCCACCCCCACCCACAATGTTTTCAATTTCCAACCTCCTCCCCAAACTTTTATCACTTTATTTTTTCACCAACACATTCATTCTTTTTATTTTCCCTTTCTTCATTTACTTTTTCTACTGTTCTCTCTTGTTCCCATTCTCTCTGTTTCTCTCATTTCACCCCACCCCAACCCATTCTCTCTCTCTCCCTCTCTCTTCCTTCCATTCCCTCCCTACCCTTTTCTCCTTTCCCAGCACAAAACAATGACCTTCCTCCACCCATTCTCGACATCAACAACGACATCTCACTCCCCCTGACCCAGATGCCGTCTGGGCAACCTGGCCCACCTACCCAGTCTTACCTCAGTCTCCTGCTCCTGTGTCTAACCGTGGGACTATCTGGGATCGTCTACCTGTGCGTGCTGCGTTACATCTGTGTAGGCTGCTGCCAGCCCATAGTGGTTGGCCCCGAGTTGGAGGCTTTCTCAGGTGTAGTGTAAATTCATTTGACATTTGGTGCCCCTGCTATTTTGGTGCCCCTGCATATTGAAGCATATGCCTGTTGAGGCTCTCTCCAGTGTTGTGTATATTACATGGACATTGTGACAAGTGGAGTACTGCAGTTTCACCTGGACCCCTGCAAGGTCTGAGCAAGTCCACCCCCCCAGCTAATTTCCTGCAATTCTACACATATTGCCATGGGTTAGAGAGTAAATGTGCAGTTTAATATCATGCTATTCTTAAACATTTTGTATTTTTAAAGCACATTTTCTGCTATTCTATACATTTTGACTTTGCAGTATTACAGCTCATTTCCTGTTATTCTATAGATTTTTGGCATGGCTTATGACCTGTTCATATGCTATCTGGGGTAGGGGGTGCCGACTAACTAACGAAATTACAGTTAATGACAATGTATGCTTAATCCAGTATAAACAAATGTATCAAGTCTTTATACAAAATTCACATTCTACAGCACAACGGCAGAGTCATGTCTTATTAAGTGTAAAACTACTCTAATAATGACTCAATAATCCCTACTTTCTGGTATGTCTGGTATGACAATGTAAACGTACTTTTAATCCGTCTGTCTGCATATTTCAAGACATGGCATATGGGGGTGTAGTGAGATACCCAAATGGGCTGGACTATTCGCTTCTCATCACCCATCTTGAAAAAACGTATACTAAAACCATGGAATCCAATGAATCCGCCATAATTAACACAATGGAAAAATCGTGTTATTTTTTTATTGAAATACCATGGGCGACCGAGGAAAAACAAATTGATACAGCTTGGGTCTGGGAAGATGAGATGTAGTCATTGTTTGTGTGCGTCTGTAAGTTGTTGTTCATATATATACGTTTGTATATGGAGTGAAAATAAAAAATAGAACAAAAATAAAATATTTTAAAAAACATTTCGAAAATAGGGAGCCCGGTTTTGCTTCTGTGAATGGTATCAAAACGATGCTCATTGAAAACAAGGGTTTTAAAAGACTGAGATACAAACGTACAGTTTTTTGGTACATCATCCACAACTTCTTTTGTTCTCAGTACATATTGAGGCGTAGGCTACGGAGACTCTCCAGTGTGTAGTGTTGTTAATTAATGCACATTGTGACATTTATCGCCCCTCTTCTGGTCTATCTATTGATACATTGATGCGGACCTTAAGTGATGGAGAGTACTTGAGTACACTCTTAGAAAAAAAGGTGCTATATAGATTTTTGGCTGTCCCCATAGGAGAACCCTTTGAATATCCCCTTTTTGGTACCAGGAAGAAACGTTTTGGGTTCCATGCAGAACACTTAAGATGGAACCCAAAAGGGTTCTACCAGAGAACCCAAAATAGTTCTGCTATGGGGACAGCCGAAGAACCCTTTTGGAACCCTTTTTTATTTTTTATTATTAAAAAAAACAAATTATCCCCTTTTCTACCCAATTTTCGTGGTATCCAATCGCTAGTAATTACTATCTTATCTCATCGCTACAACTCCTGTACGGGCTCGGGAGAGACAAAGGTCGAAAGCCATGCGTCCTCCGAGGCACAACCCAATCAAGCCGCACTGCTTCTTAACACAGCGCGCCTCCAACCCGGAAGCCAGCCGCACCAATGTGTCGGAGGAAACACCGTGCACCTGGCCCCCTTGGTTAGCACGCACTGCGCCCGGCCCGCCACAGGAGTCGCTGGAGTGCGATGAGACAAGGATATCCCTACCGGCCAAACCCTCCCTAATCCGGACGACGCTAGCCCAATTGTGCGTCGCCCCACGGACCTCCCGGTCGCGGCCGGCTGCGACAGAGCCTGGGCGCGAACCCAGAGACTCTGGTGGCGCAGTTAGAACTGCGATGCAGTGCCCTAGACCACTGCGCCACCCGGGAGGCCTGGAACCCTTTTTTCTAAGAGTGTAGGCCTATTCATGAGGATGCATGAATGGCTTGATAATCAAGGTTGGCGCTGAAGTTACTATGAACAAAAATATAAATGCAACATGCTACAATGTCAAAGATTTAATGAGATACAGTTCATAAAAGGAAATCCATTAATTGAAATAAATTCATTAGCCTCTAATGTATGGATTTTACATGACTGGGAATACAGATATGCATCTGTTGGTTACAGATACCTTAAAAAGAAACTAGAGGCGTGGATCAGAAAACCAGTCAGTATCTGGTGTGACCACCATTTGCCTCATGCAGCGCGACACATCTCCTTCGCATAGAGTTGATCAGACTGTTGATTGTGGCCTGTGGAATGTTGTCCCACTCCTCTTCAATGGCTGTGCGAAGTTGCTGGATATTGGCGGTGTCATGACTGTCCTGTGAGGATCAGAACGAAACAGAATGGGGAGGGGGGAGCTGCTGAATACCAGTAACCAGGCCTCTCTCTCTCTCCCACAGAGGGGCGAGGTGGAGCTGCTGGATGGTTGACCGTTCACACCCTGTTGTAAATTACAAGAGAGGGAGACTCTTCTTTCTCTTTTGTCCTCAAAAAGTGTATAATGGAACAGTAATTCTAACATAAAGAATGGGGGGAATGGTCAGTGGGGAGATGTAGGAAACTAATGTCATATTGTGATGTCATTAAAAGCTGCATGGACAAAATACTGTAACTTGGAAAGGATACCCCTTTATCTGTCAAGTTTTCATCCAATACGTTGTGCATACGATATGAAACACAATGAAAGTATTTTTGTTAAGATATGAATGTGGTTTTAGGAGTCATAAGAGATAACTTCTAATCATATCCTTTGCACATTAAATAGCCACGCCCCGAGTGAGGTCAGAAGAGCGTGTCAGTGTGATGGAACCGTCCCTTTCGACCAGAGTGCTTAAAAGGACTCCTGTGTGTGTAAAGTGGTCTGAATCCTGAATAATCAACACAAGGTGTAGGCTACAAGTTCACTTCCCAGACAATCACTGGTATGGCTGTTTAGCTGCCCTAAGTCAGATATCGAGAAAAGATAATTGAAGTGGAACCATCAGACTATGCTGCAAACCATGCCATCCTACTATGAGTTTCAAATCACTGTATGCTCCTAATCTCATCACAGAAGGGAACCGTTGACACGGCTGGCTAACCATCACCATAGGAGCATCGTCCAGAGTGAACAGACGTAAGATGGAAAAGGGGGGATCCCCCTTTTGGACACCAGAGCCTTACAAGCGTGCCACTGAAAGGCCAAACCAACATTCTTCTGAAGGAGGGCTAGTTCCGACAGAGAAACAGTGAACAGCATTAAAACGTAAATATATTAATGATTCTTATTCCAAACGGGTGGCGGTTCGTGTGAAAAGAAAATGATTAATGTGAGACCAGTCCTAGAATGCATTCACGATAAGTGTCCTTTTATAAGTATATATTAGTGTATAAGTCACCATATTTTGTCAGTCCACTAGGGACCTTTTGTCTCATGTATTAAGTGTTTGCAGTACCTTGCAAAAGTATTAATTCCCGTTGGCATTTTTCCTATTTTGTTGCATTATAACCTGTAATTTAAATAGATTTTTATTTGGATTTCATGTAATGGACATACACATAATAGTCCAAATTGGTGAAGTGAAGTTTTTTTTAAATAACAGAAAAGTGGTGCATGCGTATGTATTCACCCCCTTTGCTATGAAGCCCCTAAATAAGATCTGGTGCAACCATTTACCTTCAGAAGTCACATAATTAGTCCACCTGTGTGCAATCTATGTGTCATATGATCTGTCACATGATCTCACCTGTTCTGAAAGGCCCCATAGTCTGCAACACAACTGAAGGGACACCATCAACCATAAACAATTAATGAACATGCACCTGTGAAACGGTCGTTAAGACACTAACAGCTTACAGACGGTAGGCAATTAAGGTCACAGTTAGGAAAACTTAGGACACTAAAGACGCCTTTCTACTGATTCTGAAAAACACCAGAAGAAAGATGCCCAGGGTCCCTGCTCATATGTGTGAGCGTGCCTTAGGCATGCTGCAAGGAGGCATGAGGACGGCAGATGTGGCCAGGGCAATAAATTGCAATGTCCGTATTGTGAGACGCCTAAGACGGCGCTACAGGGAGACAGGACGGACAGCTGATCGTCCTCGCAGTGGCAGACCACATGTAACAACACCTGCACAGGATCGGTACATCCGAACATCACACCTGCGGGACAGGTACAGGATGGCAACAACAACTGCCCGAGTTACACCAAGAATGCACAATCCCTCCAACAGTGCTCAGACTGTCCACAATAGGCTGAGAGAGTCTGGACTGAGGGCTTGTAGGCCTCTTGTTAGGCAGGTCCTCACCAGACGTCACCGTCAACAACGTCGCCTATGGGCACAAACCCACCGTCGCTCAACCAGACAGGACTGGCAAAAAGTGCTCTTCACTGACGAGTTGCAGTTTTGTCTTACCAGGGGTGATGGTCGGATTCGCGTTTATCGTCGAAGGAATGAGAGTTACACTGAGGCCTATACTCTGGAGCGGGATCGATTTGGAGGTGGAGGGTCTGTCATGGTGTGTCACAGCATCATCTGACTGAGCTTGTTGTCGTTGCAGGCAATCTCAACGCTGTGCGTTACAGGGAAGACATCCTCGTCCCTCATGTGGTACTCTTCCTGCAGGCTCATCCTGACATGACAATGCCACCAGCCATACTGCTCATTCTGTACGTGACTTCCTGCAAGACAGGAATGTCAATGTACTGCCATGGCCAGCGAAGAGCCCGGTTCTCAATCCCATTGAGCACGTCTGGGACCTGTTGGGTCGGAGGGTGAGGGATAGGGACATTCCCCCCAGAAATGTCTGGGAACTCTTGCTGGAAGAGTGGGGTAACATCTCACAGCAATAACTGGCAAATCTGGTGCAGTCCACGAGGAGGAGATGCACTACAGTACTTAATGCAGCTGGTGACCACACCAGATACTGACTTACTTTTGATTTTGACCCCCCCCCCCTTTGTTCAGGGACACATTATTCCATTTCTGTTAGTCACATGTCTGTGGAACTTGTTCAGTTTTTGTATCAGTTGTTGAATCTCGTTATGTTCATACAAATATTTACACATGTTAAGTTTGCTTAAAATAAACGCAGTTGACAGTGTGATGACATTTCTTCTTTTGCTGAGTTCAGTAACCAAAAAAGTGTTAAACAAATCTTCAAAGTCGCCACCCTTTGTCTTGATAACAGCTTTGCACAATCTTGGCATTCTCTAAACCAGCTTCATGATGTAGTCACTTGGAATGCATTTCAATTAACAGGTGTGCCTTGGTAAAAGTTGATTTGTGGAATTTTATTCCTTCTTAATGCGTTTTGGCCAATCAGTTGTGTTGTGACAAGGTTGGGGTGGTATACAGAAGATATCCCTATTTGGTAAAAGACCAAGTCCATATTATGGCAAGAACAGTTCAAATAAGCAAAGAGAAACGACAGTATATCATTACTTTAAGACATGAAGGTCAGTCAATACAGAAAATTTCAAGAACTTTGAAAAAAAACATCAAGCGCGATTATGATACTGGCTCTCATGAGGACTGCCACAGGAAAGGAAGATCCAGAGTCACCTTTGCTGCAGAGGATAAGTTCAGTAGAGTTACCACTCTCAGAAATTGCAACCCAAATAATTGCTTCACAGAGTCCATGTAACAGACACATCTCAACATCAACTGTTCAGAGGAGACCGGGTGAATCACGCCTTCATTTATAAAAATGTTTACCTTTATTTAACTAGACAAGTCTGTTAAAAGAACAAATTATTATTTACAATGACGACCTACCCCGGCCAAAACTTAACCCAGACGACGCTGGGCCAATTGTGCACCACCCTATGGGATTCCCAATCACGGCCAGTTGTGATACAGCCTGGAATCAAACCAGGGTATGTAGTGATGCCTCTAGCACTGAGATGCGGTGCCTTAGACAGCTGCACCACTCGGTCGATTTGCTGCAACGAAACTACTACTAAAGGACACCAATAATAAGACGAAACTTGCTTGGGCCAAGAAATACAAACAATGGACATTTGACCTGTTCTTTGGTCTGATGAGTCCAAATTTGAGATTTTTGGTTCCAACCGCTGTGTCTTTGTGAGACGCAGAGTAGGTGAATAGATTATCTCCGCATGTGTGGTTCCCACCGTGAAGCATGGAAGAGGAGGTGTGATGTGTGGGGGTGCTTTGCTGGTGACACTGTCAGTGATTTATTTAGAATTCAAGGAACACTTAACCAGCATGGCTACCACAGCATTCTGCAGCGAAACGCCATCCCATCTGGTTTGCGCTTAGTGGGACTATCATTTGTTTTTCAACAGGACAATGACCCAACACACCTCCAGGCTGTGTAAGGGCTATTTGACCAAAAAGGAAAGTGATATAGGGCCGCATCAGATCACCTGGCCTCCACAATCACCCGACCTCATCCCAATTGAGATGGTTTGGGATGAGTTCGACCGTAGTGCGAAGGAAAAGCAGCCAACGAGTTCTCAGCATATGTGGGAACTCCTTGAAAGACTGTTGGAAATCATTCCAGGTGAAGCTGGTTGAGAGAATGCCAAGAGTGTGTAAAGCTGTCATCCATTGAAAAGGGTGGTTACTTTGAAGTTTCTAACATCTAAACTATATTTTAATTTGTGTAACACTTTTTTGGTTACTACATGATTCCATATTTGTTATTTTATAGTTTTGATGTCTTCACTATTATTCTACAATGTAGAAAATAGTCCAAATAAAGAAAAACCCTTGAATGAGTAGGTGTGTCCAAACTTTTGACTGGTACTGTACATTATATCAAGTGAATATAGTGCTAGCTATAAGATAATGAGCAGTGGATATACAAATATACAGTGGTATGAAGCTATGATCTTCACCCAAAAGACATTCACCCAAAATATATTATTATCATTATTAGTTTTATTATCCTTTCCATCAATGTTGTGTATGTGTATTTCAGGATCCTGTAATCATTCCTTTTTCTTATAATTTCCATAGTTGAATTTGTTTTGATCATTTCACCCAAGCAGTCTATTTAATTGTATGTCAGTGTGTTTTTCATGTGTGTAGATAGGCATTGGTTAATGTGCTAAGTTCAAGCCCCTCCTACCAATTAGGCCTGATCATTTGCAGGTGGATAAAGGTGTGTAGGAGCATGTCATTGTTAGGTTAGATAAGGAGGATGTTCGGGCCTTGTATTGATTAGGTTTGCTCACCTTCATCCTCTCTCACCTCCTTTGAAAAGGTCAAAGTTAATCGAGGAGAGTCGGTGAGGAGAGAGTGTCCTACCCCATGGATGGAAATGCGCTCACTTGAAATAGACTTTCCTTCTCGACTCACAATGAATTCCTAGGTCGCAGTTGTAAATGAGAACTTGTTCTCAACTGGCCTGCCTGGTTAAATAAAGGTGGAAAAAAATTAAATAAGTAAATGACGTCTACAGGGGTGGATCCCAAAATAAACGTGCACAGTGATCAAAACAAATTAACTTAGTTGTGCAAGACATTTTATAGATAAAACAATAAGGAGCATATGGTTTTCAAACTTGTGCATGCCTTTCAAAACGTTGCAGATTTCAAAACTCTTTGATGAAAGGTGGCTATCAAGAAGGATAGGACACTCTTCCGTTTGCCTACTAAAGAATTTACACACTCCTCGACCACTTATCGGCTCCCAGGTCAAGGAGGAGAGAGGACGGTGGAGAAATGACGGAGAATGGCCTTTTGCCCAAACGAGAAAAACCCTAGGAGTACGTCTTGGCCAAAAAAAGCTATAGCTTCTTTACATTTCATTTTAATCCTTGTTTTTAGCCTCCTTAATTCTCCTGTTTTAAGTCAGTTGTATGTATTATTATTTATTCCAAATAAAAATCTGAATTTTTTGTAAATACTGTTCCAGTCTACCTTTTCAAATTGTTTATGTGACAAGCAACGGCCGGCTTCATCACAAGTGGATATAGAGTTGATATACACTGGATGTACAAATTTACAGAATCAGTATAAATATATCTAAATGCAGATGGATGAACAGAGTGCATATTTTGTGTACAGTTCACAGATTGCTTGATGCGGTGAGCAGCGTAGAGTGCATAGTCATTTATTCTCCATGGGCCAAATGGCCGGTTGGTGAGGGCCACAGCACGGGGAAAGAAACTGATCAGATGGCAGGTGATTTTGATCATGATTGACCCTAACCGCCTGCCAGAGGATAGTTTTTGGAAAAGGGGGTGACCGGGGTCGGCGATGATCTTTCCTGCACGCTTTCTTGCCTTGGAAGGATTTCAAGTATTTCACTGTTAGTCCACACCGGTAGTTTACAAAGTATGTGATTAATAAAATCTTATTTGGAGTCGTGCATTTGTAGTTGATTTGGAGTCGTGACCTCGATGGAGGGCAGGTGGCAGCCGATGACCACCCGGGGTTTTCTGAAGTCAACCACCATCTCCAGAGTTCTGTCTGTGTTGAGTTCCAGATTATTGTGACTGCACCAGGCCACCGTGCAGTCAAGTGTCATTAAGTTGATATTGTTGACATACCAGTATGACAGAAGAACATAAGTGTCCTATTTAGATGCGAGTGACAGCTACCTATACAATTCTCAGAGGATGTAACCTGACTGCTGCTGCTTGTTGCCATGGGCTACTGGCGCACATGTAGTTGCCATGGAAATGTTCTACCCTCATACCTCTAGATGGCTTTGTCCTCCAACTGTTTGGGGGAGAATGGACCTTTGGAATGGAATTTTAGAAGAGAAAGGAAGAAACATTCAACATTAGTCTGATACATTTTTGTATTGGTTGAAGGTGAAATGTATAATGTATTTATGTGTATTCATTACTTTTGAAATATGTGTTATGTAAATAGCAGTAAACATTGACATTATCATAAATTATCATTACCCATGTGGTGGGTGCATGTAACGCTTATCAAACCAATGTTCATATTGAATAATATAATAATAGTTTCAATGTTTAAATTTCTACATTTCCTTATCCACTTGTTTAGTGGAATACTAGAAACAGTGTTAAAAATGTTCCATTTCAGATTTTTCTACCCTGTAAAATTGAGATTTTGCATATTGCTCTTCCAATTTTCAAATGTACCTTGTCGTTCGAAAAATGAAAGTAGAAATATTGGTGCGGTTAGGAAAACTGGGTGATTTCTTAATACGTGGTTCCAGTGGACACTATTACATTTACAGTGTGCAGGGTGAGACCCTGTTCATCCAAATATCTCACACACGTTTCACCCTGGCAACTTCAGACTATCGGCATGCACTCTATTAAAATGACCATGATGCGTTATGAGCACGCGCAACCAAATTAAGAAACTACTTTACTGCAAAATGACCTGGGACTGAAATTATTCAAATTTAACAAGTGTGTTAGATCATCAGACTGATAAGCGTCACACGGACCGGTGGTGATATGGCCTTTTTATTTTACTACTATAAATAGCTACATTCAAATCGGTTCCATTTGAAATGAAAATGATTAAAATACTCCCAACAAGGTTACTCTGTGATGTAAGCTTGTTTGTGCTCTGTAGTTGGTAACTAACTTTCCGAACAGAAGAACTCTGCCTACGTCCCAAATGGCAGAGCCATGTAAGGGATAGGGTGCCATTTGGGATGCACCCTGTTTGCACCACCCATCCTGACCCATTTTTCTTACTGCTAACCCAGAATTTGGCTAATCATTTCTCATACATGCATTTCCTGGATATATTCTCTCTCTGCTACAGTACACACCTCTAGGTCAATGTCACACACACATGACATTTAGCAGATGCTTTCATCCAAATCAACTTAGTCATGCGTGCATACATTTTATGTACGGGTGATCCCAGGAATTGCACACACACTAGGCTTGGGTGGTATACCGTATACCAGGGTATTTGGAAAACTTTTTTCAATACATTTGAATATTTGTAGCTACTTTAAGTTAATACCTGTAGTCAACTTGTGCAATACGTTAGGAGATAAAGCAGATTGTGTTCTTCATTTCACCGGTCACATTATTTTACATTATGAAGCTTGCCATAGTTCCCCAGAACAGTTGAGTCAGTCGCATGTGTTTGTAAAACAGCACAATGAGAGATGGCGGGAGCTGGTGAGTTCATGTCGGCGAGACTCTGCTCTGCGGCACACATGAGGTGATGACGTTACACTTGTATGCAACTCACAACTACATTTTTGCCATCAGATATCTTATAATGACTTTCGGCCAGAAGTCACAGAGCTCTGGATGAGTTGTCTGCACCGCTGCCATTTTTTACTTGCTTCTTACGAGCTATTTTTTGTCTTCTCCGTTCTTCTTCCCTCTGCTCCGTGTACACATGCTGCTCTTCCTCCAGGAAAGTATGCATCCCGACTTTGTTCATTTTCACAATTTCTCTCGTTCACTTTCGCTTGTAAAAATGTTCATACTCACCGAAAACTACATTTGGTAGCTGCTAGCTATGCTTGTATAACTTTATCAGCTGGATATGCCTGTCTTTGCAATTAGTTTGTTAGTTTTCGCCCCTTAGCATTTAGCTATAGCTATGTGATTTTGCTATTATTTAGTGCTAATTTTCTTAGCATTCTGGTAATAGAGGCCCAATGGGCTTTTCTTGCGTTACTAGCGCCCCTTGTGTGCAATGCCGGGAATACCGGACAGTATGACAATATGAAAATATAGATACCTCTGAAGCCTAACACACACATTTTATAATATTGATCTTAAATCTGCAGAACGGTCCATACTTGCCGGGAGCATGTTACAGGTCCCAGGTGGCGGAGACTAATGTGCAGATATTGTTGTGTTTCTGTTAAACAGAAGAAATTAAAAAGGGAGACAGGAGGAAACAGTTAAAGTTATCAGATGCGTCTTCCTCTAGTGTTAGAGGGGAGACGTCACAAACCGCTGCACTTACGCTCCTACCTCACCCCCTGCTGGCGGCAGCAAGCATAAACAATTTCCAATGGAAATCCATGACATTTAATTTTATTTATTTAACTAAGCAAGTCAGTTAAGAACAAATTCTTATTTATAATGACGGCCTACTTACAATGATGACCGACATAGAATGACCAGGTGAATCCAGGTGAAAGCTATGACACCTTATTGATGGCACTTGTTAAATCCACTTCAATCAGTGTAGATGAAGGAGAGGAGACAGGTTAAAGAAGGATTGTTAAGCCTTGAGACATTTTTTTTATTTGACTAGGCAAGTCAGTTAAGAACAGATTCTTATTTACAATGACGGCCTAGGAACAGTGGGTTAACTGCCTTGTTCAGGGGCAGAACAACATATTTTTACCTTGTCAGCTCGGGGATTGGATCCAGCAACCTTTCGGTTACTGGCCCAACGCTCTAACCACTAGGCTACCTGCCGCACAATCTGACATGGACTGTGTATGTGTGCCATTCAGAGGGTGAATGGGCAAGACAAAAGATTTAAGTGCCTTGGAACAGGGTATGTTAGTAGGTGCCAGGAGCACCGGTTTGTGTGTCACGAAGTGCTCACCATCCAAAGGACATCCAGCCAACTTGACACAACTTTGGGAAGCATTGGAGTCAGCATGGGCTAGCATCCCTGTGGAACACTTCCAACACCTTGTAGAGTGCATGCCCCAATGAATTGAGGCTGTTCTGAGGAAAAAAGTGGGGAGGTGCAACTCAATATTAGGAAGGTGTGCCGAATGCTTGGTATACTCAGGTGTATAGGGTAAGTGTAAGGTGTGGTAAGGTGTTAATGGTAAGTATGAAGGTGAATAGGGTGTCGAAGGTGGTTGGATATAGTGAGACGGGAATCCCTAAAATGGCATAGGCGGTGCCCCATAAACCCTGACAGTATTACCTTGTGTGTGGTTGGAATGATGGCTGGCCTAGAAACTCGTATGTGAGTGTCTGAATGGGTCTTTGGTCTCATGTAGGTCTTCTGACTGGGTAAGTCTGAGGGTAATTTGTTCCGGGGGGGTCGTTGTTAGACTGTCTTCCTGTGTAGGTCGGGTACATTCTCCACGGTTGTTCTCTGGGCATTGCTCGCTCAACAGGTGCGTATTCTTCCTCTGATTCTCTCTCAGGTTGGTCCTCTGGTTTCGCTTGTTTTGTTTCTCTTACAGGTGCATTGATTCAGGTAGTTATGATTTCTCTGGATGCTCTTCTACGGATTGGATTAAATCGGCGGTCTACTGGTAGGTTGGGAGTGTTCTGTTCTCTCTTCTCTCCTTGCAGGTATCCTCAGCCAGTAGTGTGTGCTTTCATTTTCAGAGTCTGTTGTAAGACTTTTCTGTGTTGTCTCCCTTTCCCTTCTGACTCTCATGTTTCTGTTTCTCATCCTTTTCTCTCTGGGTGGTGTCTTCGTTGACTGTGACCGAGCAGGCTGTGCAGGTAAGTCAACAGGTAGGTCATTAGCAAGGTGGAGCAGTTTTCGATGTAGAGTGTGGATCTTCATGCCACCAGACTCTGGACTTACTTTGTACACAGGGTTGTCACACACTTGCTCTTTGACAACGTAAACGGTTCTCTCCCAGTAGGACCTTAGTTTTCCAGGACCACCTCTTTTGTTCAGGTTCTGGACAAGGATTTGATCACTGGAGGACGACACTTTTAATCTGTCGGGTACCTTCTCCCTCTTGCACTTGACTGCTTGCTGTTCTTGGATGCTATTCTGTATGTTTCAGTCTTTCTCTCAGCATTTGTGTGAGTTTGTCTCCTTTTTAGTTATCAGGCCAAACAGCAGGTCTACTGGCAGGCGCGGATGTTGATCGTAGAACAGATACAAGGGTGAGTATCCTGTGGACTTGAGCATCATCCTTCCTTCTCCTCAAGCGTTCTCAGCATCTCGAGCAAAGTTCTGTTGAATCTCTCTGCTGGGTTGCCCTGGGGATGGTACAGTGATGTTCTTGAGTGACCCACTCACGTCAGTTGCTGAAGTGTTTTGAAAAGCTTGTTCTCAAATGCTCTACCCTGGTTGTGGTGGAGCTTCAAAAGGGTATCCAAACCTTGGTAGGAGGTCCTTGAAGATTCTTTCAGGCGCTGATCTTCCGGACTTGTTCTTTGTCGGATAAGCTTGAGCCAACCTTGTGAAGTAGTCTGCAACCACCAGGATGTATTCAAAACCACCTCTGCTGGATTCCAGGAGTATGTAGGTCATAGAGGCCAGTTCCAGAAGGGGAACTTGATGTGATACTGCCCATAGGTGCTCTTACATGTGTGACTTCTGGTTAACACAGGGACACCTCCGTAGCATGCTCCTCTATATCCCTCCTCATGAATTGCCTTAGAACCTTACCTTTGCCAGGATGAGGACTCTCTCTGTTCCTACAGTACTTCAGGACTGTCTGCTTGTAATTGACAGGTAGGACAGGCTGCCTTCTTTGATTGGTCTTCCGATACAGGATTCCATTGTCGATGTACAGCTTTCCCCACTCATGCGTCAGTTTTCTGGTTTGGCCACTCACTCGTCTTCCATCGCTGGGCAGGGTTCTGTTTGTCTCTTTCAACCTCATGAGCTCTCCGATGGCTGGATGGACTCTGAGCCCTTTCTAGCTCGTTGTGGTTGGTGGTTGACTGTTGATGGTTCCTTTTATTACAAGCAGGCTTAACTACTGTAGTGCTATCGTCTGGTCTACCCAAGAAAGCCATTGGTCAACTACAAAACACACAGAATGCTGCAGCACGGGTACTGACCAAGACCAGACGTAGAGCACACATTACACCAGTTTTACTGTCTTTGCACTGGCTGTTTTAGAATTCATTTTAGGATTCTTCTATTGCTTTTAAATCAATCCACAATTGTGCACCCCAATACATGTCAGACATGCTTTTAAGTTATGTACCCAGTAGGTCCCTCAGGTCCTCTGGCACTGGCCTTTTAACTATCCCAAAGCCTAGGACCAAGAGGCATGGAGGCGCAGCCTTTAGTTATTATGCCCCCAGCCTCTGGAATAGTCTGCCAGAGAACCAGAGGGAGGCCGAAACTGTGGACATATTTAACAGAGATCTTAAGACTTTTTAGCTTTGCTTTTCCTCAGGGTGCTTTTTAGTTGTTCAGTTTGTTTAGGTTTGTTGTGTAGTAAATATTTCAGCTTTTAGTTTCTATCGTTTTGTATTATTTTTTACCTGTAAAGCACATTGTCTGAAATGTGCTGTATAAAAGCTTGATTTGATTTGACAAGGGTTCGCTGGGGTGGTGTTGAGGGTCGCCATCCAAGCCATATCTTTCCTTTTTGCTGCTTAGCTCCCTTCCCATGTTGCACGGACCAGTTCACCTGGTAGCTCTTTGGTGCATTCTGCCATATCCAGGGGACGACGAGAGAGGGTGTCTGTGTCGTCATGGACTTTGTCTGGTCTGTATCTGATGTTGAAGTGGAAGTCAGTGAGTTCTCCAACCCATCTGTGGCCCACTGCATTCAGCTTGGCTGTGCTCATGACGTATGTCAGCGGGTTGTTGTCCGTGTAGATGGTGAAATGTGGGGCGTATAAGAGGTAGTGTCTGAACTTCTCACACACAGCAATGAACTTTAGTTTGTCGGAGTGAAAGTGGTAGTTCTCCGCAGGAGTGAGGGTTCTTGAACCATACCCAACGACTTGGAGACCCCCACTCTGCTGTTGGTAAAAGACAGCGTCAAGACCTTGTGCTTTGTCTCCCCAATTGGTAGTTGCAGTCTTGTCTCATCACTGCAACTCCCGTATGGACCCCCCTAACGACGCTGTGCCAATTGTGCCCCTCCCCATGGGTCTCCCGGTTGCAGCCGGCTGAAACAGAGCCTGGACTAAAACCAAGAATATCTAGTGGCACAGCTAGCACTGCCTTACACCACGGCACCACTCAGGAGGCCTCAAGAACTTGTTCTGAGACCTTGGTGTAGAGTGTGATGGGTTGGTCAAAGTTTTTTTTGCTTTCCTAACTGCCTGTGTATATTGGTTCCTAACTTCCCTGAAAAGTTGCATATTGTGGGGGCTAGTCGATGCTAATGCAGTACGCCACAGAATGTTTTTGTGCTGGTCAAGGGCAGTCAGGTCTGGAGTGAACCACGGGCAATATCTGTTCCTGGTTCTGAATTGTTTGAATGGGGCATGCTTATTTAAGATTGTGGAAAGTTTGTGATACAATGTGACAGTATAAAGATAGGAGACAGGCGCAGGAATCCAAAATTCGTTTTTTTATTTCTCTACACAAAATAGCGAAGCCCAAGACAAACACGTGTATATAACAGGGCTGCAACCCAAAACAAAGAGTAAGGTGTAAACCTCTGGGACGAGACCCTTAATAATGCGGTAACACGCAAGCCGATACAACAGAGCACAGGTACTCACAAGACCAGCGGACATGGAACAATAATCAACAAGGACAATGAGGAACATATATATACACACATACTAATCAGGGGGAATGGGAACCGTGTGTGTGTAATTAGACAACAGTCCAGGGTTGGTGGTAATGATCCAGTTCAGTGACGCCTAGAAGGCGGTGACGTAGACATCCTGAGCTGGTGAATGGAATGAGCAGCAGTACCGGGGGAATCTGTGACAGATATTTGTCCTTTGATGTGTCAGCAGTGTCATGTACATGAGATGGCAATGATGGCTGTGCAAGCAACTCAACAATAACCTCTGTAAAAAAAAATAGAAATATATTTAACCTTTCTAATAGCTACATCCAGTCATCTCAATACTGCGCCAGCTAGCCACTAAACTGGGACATATGGTAATATTATGAAACTGGACTTCATGGTGGATGCAATCAACTGATTCATCAGAAAAAAAGCATTGTTAAAAATGTAACATGTCTGGCCTAGCTTAACAGGCGAGTGTTAGCGCCATAAACTTAGCATATTTAGTTTCTCTCTAAACGCACAACTTAGTAATATATATATCACACTTCGTTGGGGAGATATCAGGGCCTTTACAATCTAAATGAAGTAGAAAAGAAACCACAATATAATCTTAGAGCTATAAATCAACAAGTTCAAAACAGAATATTAGCAGGGGCCATTTTGTCTAATGTTAGTCTAATGGCTAACCTAGCTTAGCCGCAAACCCATTAATCTCTATGAGATCTATGATGAGAAGAGTTCACACGATCAATTTACATACAATATAAGTGTGTACATTTATGTTTAAGTATCACTCAGATAACCATTTAAACTAACATTCCCTATAGATAATGATTGTGTACACTACATACCACGACAATAAATAAAAAATGGAGACAGGAGGAATCGGTTAAAGTTGTCACAGACGTCTTTCTCTAGTTAAAGAGGCTCCATGGTCAATCTGATATCTGCATTGGCCGTGCAGCATTTACGACGATATGGCCTCTGCAGAATCCAGGGCATGAATACTTCTTGTGCTTCGCCAAGCAGCGCAGAGCTGTTGTGAAGCAAGTTGTCAAGGAAGTTCGTATGTGTTTCAACAGGACCTCCCGCCCTCACCTACCATCATGTCAATGCGGAGCCCTCATCGTTACAAAATCTGAGAAGCGCACGGCGATGCGGTACAGAGCTCAATTTGCCTATGCATGCCTCCAGAGGATCCACATTTCCATCAGACCATCCATATGGCGCCTCCAACCACATTTTTGGATCAAGCATAAATTGGTTCTTAGAGGGAAGACAAAGCAAACCGCTGCACTCCGCCCTCTGTTGGCGACAACAAACAATTCCCAATGGAAATCTTTGGAGGACTCGCCCAAAATAAGAGTGGATTACAACAATATCCAAAACATGTTCTACATAAAATGTGATATAATCTTATGGGCATCACACATGCACAAACACGTGCATTCAACACACTCACACATTTTGTAATATTGGATCTGCACAATGGTCCATATTTTCCAGGAGTAAATGAATCCAACCTTGTTCAGGAAACACAGTAAGTCTTTGCAATGTGTACTCCAACATACTTTGATATTCAATCAAGCAAAAATAAACAATGACCTAATATCAATAATCATCCCATAAATAGACATTCGCCTCCAGTATGTAGGTGTGTGGGGGGGGGGGGGGTTCTAATAGTCAGGAAGAAAAAAAACATTGAGGCTGCGTGATCATTTCTTGCATCCACTGTAACATACAACCAGGGAAATGACCAATTGCCAAAACTCACTGGGCACACACTGGTTAAATCAATGTTAATCCATTCATTTACATTTGTTATTTTACCAGGGAAGACATTGAGACCAAGGTCTCTTTAAAATGTGTCCTGCACAATACAACATAAATGTACACAAAATATACATGTACACATTAAAATACATAGTCATGGGAAGCAAAAGTAAATAACCCAGAAACATTCCTCCACATATGTCCACAATCAATACTCTAAACTGTCCAAATAACACCAGAACATTTTGATTGCATATTGAATTTTGTTCCAGCAATGCAGTGCTTTAAAACTAAAAGCTGATTTACCTAGCTAGGTGGAGACCCTAGGAACCTCAAGAGTTAACCAATCCTCTGAATGGGTTAGGCAACTCCGGTGTCAATACTTCAACAGCACAGTTAGCTAAGACAGGCATTGATGAAGTAGGGCCTTGTAAACAAAAAGGGAGTAATGTAGAGATACTGGTCTTTAGCGAAGTCCAGCCAACCTTCTGATGATACAGGATGTAGTGATGAGTATCAAAACTGTCACCTGGAACAAAACAAAGGGCACTATGGTAGAAAGCATCCAAATGTTTGAGTAGTAGCAGCTGCAGTTTGCTAAATAATGTTTCTGTTCTTGATTATGGTAATAAGTTTACTGAATAATATGCTTCCTACTGCTTAGAGAAACACACAATCTGTTTGTAGAAAAAGCCAACTTTAAATCTCAGCTTCTTAACCAGCTCCTCCATATGTTTCTTAAATGTGAAATCCATATCAGACATCAATGCCTAAGTATTTGTGTGAACACATTCAATTGGATAACCAAATTAAATCACTTGAACCAACGTGGAATATACATTAAATTGAAGTCCTTGCCCCAGTGGGAATACAGTGCCTTGCAAAAGTATTCATCCCCCGTCACATTTTTCCTATTTTGTTGCATTACAACCTGTAATTTAAATGGATTGCTATTTGGATTTCATGTAATGGACATACAAAGTAGTCCAAATTGGTGAAGTGAAAGAAATTACTTGTTTCCAAATAATTCAAAAATAATATAGAAAAGTGGTGCATGAATATGTATTCAGACCAGATCTTATTTAGGGGTTTCATAGCAACCAATTACCTTCAAAAGTCACAAATTTAGTTAAATAAAGTACACCTGTGTGAAATCTAAGTGTCACATGATCTCAGTATACACATGTTCTGAAAGGCCCCAGAGTCTGCAACACCACTAAGCAAGGGGCACCACCAAGCAAGCGGCACCATGAAGACCAAGGAGCTCTCCAAACAGGTCAGGGACAACGTTGTGGAGAAGTACAGATCAGGGTTTGGTTTAAAAAAAGATATCAGAAACTTTGAACATCCAGCAGAGCACCATCAAATCTATTAAAAATAGAAAGAATATGGCACCACAACAAACCTGCCAAGACCAGGCATGGAATTAAGAAATAAGACCAGGCAAGGAGGGCATTGCGCAGCAACTCACTGCCTTTCTGAAGACAAACAATGTATACGAAATGCTTCAGTCTGGTTTTAGACCCCATCATAGCACTGAGACTGCACTTGTGAAGGTGGTAAATGACCTTTTAATGGCGTCAGACCGAGGCTCTGCATCTGTCCTCGTGCTACTAGACCTTAGTGCTGCCTTTGACACCATCGATCACCACATTCTTTTGGAGAGACTGGAAACCCAAATTGGTCTACACAGACAAGTTCTGGCCTGGTTTAGATCTTACCTGTCGGAAAGATATCAGTTTGTCTCTGTGAATGGTCTGCCCTCTGACAAATCAACTGTACATTTCGGTGTTCCTCAAGGTTCCGTTTTAGGACCACTATTGTTTTCACTATATATTTTACCTCTTGGGGATGTTATTCGAAAACATAATGTTAACTTTCACTGCTATGCGGATGACACACAGCTGTACATTTCAATGAAACATGGTGAAGCCCCAAAATTGCCCTCGCTAGAAGTCTGTGTTTCAGACATAAGGAAGTGGATGGCTGAAAACTTTCTACTTTTAAACTCGGACAAAACAGAGATGCTTGTTCTAGGTCCCAAGAAACAAAGAGATCTTCTGTTAAATCTGACAATTCATCTTGATGGATGTAAAGTCGTCTCAAATAAAACTGTGAAGGACCTCGGCGTTACTCTTGACCCTGATTTCTCTTTTGACGAACATATCAAGACTGTTTCAAGGACAGCTTTTATCCATCTACGTAACATTGCAAAAATCAGAAATTTTCTGTCCAAAAATGATGCAGAAAAATTAATCCATGCATTTGTTACTTCTAGGTTAGACTACTGCAATGCTCTACTTTCCGGCTACCCGGATAAAGCACTAAATAAACTTCAGTTAGTGCTAAATACGGCTGCTAGAATCCTGACTAGAACCAAGAAATTTGATCATATTACTCCAGTGCTAGCTTCCCTACACTGGCTTCCTGTTAAGGCAAGGGCTGATTTCAAGGTTTTACTGTTAACCTATAAAGCGTTACATGGGCTTGCTCCTACCTATCTTTCCGAGTTGGTCCTGCCGTACATACCAATACGTACGGTCACAAGACGCAGGCCTCCTAATTGTCCCTAGAATTTCTAAGCAAACAGCGGGAGGCAGGGCTTTCTCCTATAGATCTCCATTTTTATGGAACAGTCTGCCTACCCACGTGAGAGACGCAGACTCGGTCTCAACCTTTAAGTCTTTACTGAAGACTTATCTCTTCAGTAGGTCATATGATTGAGTGTAGTCTGGCCCAGGAGTGTGAAGGTGAACGGAAAGGCTCTGGAGCAACGAACCGCCCTTGCTGTCTCTGCCAGGCCGGTTTCCCCTCTCTCCACTGGGATTCTCTGCCTCTAACCCTGTTACAGGGGCTGAGTCACTGGCTTGCTGGTGCTCTTTCATGCCGTCCCTAGGAGGGGTGCGTCACTTGAGTGGGTTGAGTTACTGACGTGATCTTCCTGTCTGGGTTGGCGCCCCCCCTTGGTTTGTGCTGCGGTGGAGACCTTTGTGGGCTATACTCGGCCTTGTCTCAGGATTGTAAGTTGGTGGTTGAGGATATCCCTCTAGTGGTGCGGGGGCTGTGCTTTGGCAAAGTGGGTGGGGTTATATCCTTCCTGTTTGGCCCTGTCCGGGGGTTTCTTCGGATGGGGCCACAGTGTCTCCTGACCGCTCCCGTCTCAGCCTCCAGTATTTATGCTGCAGTAGTTTATGTGTCGGGGGGCTAGGGTCAGTTGGTTATACCTGGAGTACTTCTCCTGTCTTATCCAGTGTCCTGTGTGAATTTAAGTATGCTCTCTCTAATTCTCTCGTTCTCTCTTTCTCTCTGAGAACCTGAGCCCTAGGACCATACGTCAGGACTACCGGGCATGCTGACACCTTGCTGTCCCCAGTCCGCCTGGCCTTGCCGCTATTCCAGTTTCAACTGTTCTGCCTGCGGTTACGAAACCCCTACCTGTCCCAGACCTGCTGTTTTCAACTCTTAATGATCGGCTATGAAAAGCCAACAGATTTATTCCTGATTATTATTTGACCATGGTTGTCATTTATGAACATTTTGAAAATCTTGGCTCTCTCTAATTTTCTCCTTCTCTCTTTCTTTCTCTCGGAGGACCTGAGCCCTAGGACCATACGTCGGGACTGCCGCCCGTGGTGACTCCTTGCTGTCCCCAGTCCGCCTGGCCTTGCTGTTATTCCAGTTTCAGCTGTTCTGCCTGCGGTTATGGAACCGCCACCTGTCCCAGACCTGTTGTTTTTCAACTCTTAATGATCAGCTATGAAAAGCCAACTGAAAATTATTCATGATTATTATTTGACCATGCTTGTCACTTATGAACATCTTGGCATAGTTCTGTTATAATCTCCACCCGGCACAGCCAGAAGAGGACTGGCCACCCCTCATAGCCTGGTTCCTCTCTAGGTTTCTTCCTAGGTTTTGGCCTTTCTAGGGAGTTTTTCCTAGCCACCGTGCTTCTACACCTGCATTACTAGCTGTTTGGGGTTTTAGGCTGGGTTTCTGTACAGCACTTCGAGATATTAGCTGATGTACGAAGGGCTATATAAAATTAAATTGATTGATTGATTGATTAATCATAGAGGCAACAAAGAGACCAAAGATAACCCTGAAGGAACTGCAAAGCGCCACAGTGGAGATTGGAGTATCTGTCCATAGGACCACTTTAAGCTGTACACTCCACAGAGCTGGGCTTTACGGAAGAGTGGCCAGAGAAAAGACATTACTTAAAAATAATAAGCAAACACATTGTGTTCACCAAAAGGCATGTGGGAGACTGCCCAAACATATGTAGGAAGGTACTCTGGTCAGATGGCCAAAAAGCTCAATTTTAGTCTCAAGGAAAACTATGTCTGGAGCAAACCCAACACCTCTCATCTCCCCCGAGGACCTCTTCCCCACAGTGAAGCATGGTGGTGGCAGCATATTTTTCATTGGCAGAGACTGGGAAACTGGTCAAAATTGAAGGAATGATGGATGGCGCTAAATACAGTGAAATTGTTGAGGGAACCTGTTTCAGTCTTCCAGAGATTTGAGACTGGGACGGAGGTTCACCTTCCAGCAGGACAATAACCCTAAGCATACTGCTAAAGCAACACTCAAGTGGTCGAAGGGGAAAGATTTAAATGTCTTGGAATGGTCCAGACCACAATCCAATTGAGAATCTGGTATGACGTAAAGATAGCTGGCTAGATGTGCCAAGATTACAGAGACATACCTCAAGAGTAGACCACTGTTCCCCCGGGTGGCGCAGTGGTCTAGGGCACTGCATCGCAGTGCTAGCTGCGCCACCAGAGTCTCTGGGTTCGCGCCCAGGCTGGGCTGGGTTCGCGCCCAGGCTGTCGCAGCCGGCCGCAACCGGGAGGTCCGTGGGGCGACGCACAATTGGCATAGCGTCGTCCGGGTTAGGGAGGGTTTGGCCGGTAGGGATATCCTTGTCTCAGTATGTAAAATGTATGCACTCTACTGTAAGTCGCTCTGGATAAGAACGTCTGCTAAATGACTATAATGTAAAATGTAAGATACTTGCAGCTGTAATTGCTGCAAAAGGTGGCTCTACAAAGTATTGACTTTTGGAGGGGTGAATAGTTATGCATGCTCATGTTCTGTTTTGTCTTATTTGTTTCACAATAAAAATATTTAGCATCTTCAAAGTGGTAGGCATGTTGTGTAAATCAAATGATACAACCCCCCCAAAAAGAGCAATTATAATTCCAGGTTGTAAGGCAACAAAATAGGAACAATGCCAAGGGGGTGAATACTTTGGTTGCCAAATCAAATCACATTTTATTGGTCACATACACATATTTAGCAGATGATATTGTGGGTGTAGCGAAATGCTTGTGTTCCTAACGCCAACAGTGCAGTAATATCTAACAATTCACAACAATACACACAATTCTAAAAGTAAAATGGAATTAAGAAATATATAAATATTAGGACAAGCAATGTAGGAGCGGCATTGACAAAAACACAGTAGTGTTCTACAGAGTGCAGTCCATGAGGAGGAGATGCACTGCAGAACTTAATGCAACTGGTGGCCACACCAGATACTGACTTACTTTTGATTTTGACCCCCGCCCTCCTCTCTCTTTGTTCAGGGACACATTCCATTTCTGTTAGTCACATTTCTATGGCACTTCTTCAGTTTATGTCTCAGTTGTTGAAATGTGTTACTCAAAAGGTTCGCTGAGTACAGGAATAGGAAACCGTGGTACCGCCTTAATAGCTTGATTAGGTTTACCAGTTAATTGACAGGTGTGACAGGTTTTGATGAACTCCAAAATATCCCTCTTTAACCTAGGCAAAAATAAATGTCTTAATATGCGATTGTAGGTTTTCCTCACGCCTATATGTCCATCAACATCGTTGTGGGAAGTTAAGCTTCATGATTTGGCACTAACCGGTACAACAACCTGACTAATAGCCTCCCCCACAAAACAACCACCATGAGACACCCTCTTTCTCATCAGGACATCCTCCTGGAAAGAATACCCATGGGCGACATCACCCAACTGTTCCAGATGCACAATTTGGTCACGCAACTCTACTAATGTGGGGTCAGCCCGTTGCTCCTTGATTAGATCGGAGCGGGGTACAGATAACAGGATAACAGGGAGAGTAGTGACAGATTTCTTTAGGCCATTCTCGTTAGCCTGTGCAGTGACCAGGTCGCCACAGCTCATAGAACGCGTCACTGCACACGCAGAGAACACCTCTGGGAAACTCTGCGCTCTCTCATCAGGAATCCCTACAAATGATGGCTTAGCGGAAACCACGAGTGTATGAAACACGACAGGCCATACACGCTCACCAGCCAAGTTATTCCCAAGGTTAACGTCAATAGAGTGTTCAAACCTATTCCCTTAAGTAAAACCCTATTCCCCGAATCAGTCTCAGCAGAGAAGGGTAACAGACTCCAACGCAAACAACTCAGAGGCACCTGCATCTCACAGAATCTGCACGGGCACTAACATTGACACAAAACCCTTTGTAATAAAATACGGACTTTCATATGCCCCTGGGCATCAGACCGTGTCAGGAGTAAGCTGATGTGGGACAGGCGCTGCTAACCCGGTAGGCTTAGGTTTAACGTAAGTGCAAGTACTGAATTTACCCTTAGCCCTGAAAACATTCGTTTTTCCAATGACCTGAACCCTGACAGTAGTGACACTCTTGACCAAAGTCAGCGTTACCACGGAAGTCAGACAACCCTGGTTGAATGAAACTCTGCCCGTGAACCAGAGTATCTTAGTGAGCGAGGCCTAAATCTCTCCGAACACCCCCACTCACTTCGAATACAGGTCTCTGCAAAGACACTTGAGTCAAAACATACTCGTCTGCCAAAACCGCAGCTTCAGAGACAGTCTTCACTTTTCGTTCGTGTACGTGGCTATACAATCAGGGATTGTGTCCTTAAATTGCTCTAGCATAATCAGATCACACAGCCCATGGACAGTTATAACCACAGAGGCGGAACACCAGTGATTAAACTGAAGATAACTCTCGCACAAACTCAACATGAGTCTGTTTTTCAGCCTTTTTAAAGTTCTATTTCGTTGGCAGTAAGCCTCAGGAACCAATTCATAAATCTGTAACAGCCATTTTAACCTTATAACTGACACTGTCAGCTACACTAAGAGCTGCATTTGCTTCCTGTGCTTTACCAGTCAACACACACTGCAACATTAAAGTGCGATCAGAATCAGGCCAACTCCTAGTGTCAGCAACACCCTCAAACAATGAAGAGAACGTTTCAGGGTCCTTCTCATAAAATTTTGGCAACTGTAAGTTTCCAACAATATCAAATTAGTCTGGGGCACGACCGAGAGAGGAGCAACCCCTAGGTAAATCTGGGTCACCTTCCCAGAGCAAACTCTACCCCGAGAGCTTACCTTCCCTAACCAACTCTAGCCACTCTTGTTGCAGCTTGATTTTGGGACCCTCCAAATCCTGTTTAAAGTCCAATTCCTTTTCATACTTTACACGTTCATGGTCTAGCTGTAACAGAAGCAGTCCTTTCTGCTGTTCAAAAAGACGACTACTAGGGCTAACAGATGGAGCGGCCATTGAAACAAAATGGGGTGATGACTGGGGAGGTGGCAAGTCCTGAGGCTGCCCCAGTGTTTACTTCAAGAAGACCACTCTCCATCAGATTGGCCTTCAATATCAACCTAACAGAATGTTTTAGACGTTGATCACTAATCGCAAACTTGTAGTGTTTTGCAATATTCAAAAACTGTTCTTTAGTACATCATTCTAACAGTTCCTCTGATAGACGAGTTAATTCACTTTCTACGTAAGACGCCATAGTCACAAGTAAATACAAAAAAAACAACCTTGAGCTTCCCCTCTGCTGGGCACACCAGACCACAAAAGAAACACCAATCACACTGGGCACCACAGGAGAGAAATTAGATATATATGGAGCGTCCCCAAATCCTACAATAACTCAACCCTAGTCTTCATGCGGATTCGCGGTGGGTAATTATACACTGTAACCTGCTGGCAAGGGGGGGGGGGCACGCTGGGAGATTCCCCCCAAGCCACAGATGTGCCCCTGAGACAACTGCTCACAAATAACAAATAAAATAACCATGCCCAACATATTTCAAAGTGAAATATGTCGCTATGCTTAACAGGGGGAAAAAGAGGCTACAGCGCCGGGTAGCATGTAGCACTACCCTACCCAAATGTCCCACTGAGGTACACAGCAGATTGTACTCACCTCAGACCGAAGTCCCAACAGCAAGTAGATCAAGAGTTTCCAGCCTGGGCAGGGGCTTGGAAATTAACCAATGTACTTTCTCCAACACAGCACACAACCAACTATCCACCGCAGTGGCAAGTTTACCAAAGAAAGGCAACCAACACTGGTTGTGCTGTAACAAAAGACGCAAACAAAACACCTACAGAGTTCTCAAACATTAACTCCACATTAACTGCCAAACACAATACACATACTAGCCACAAAAATACCACAAAAAAAAAAATATTTATATATATTTTTTTAAACAACAACAAAAAAAAAAAATTAAAATTAAAAACCACAACAACCAAAACCCAACAGTGTGTCAGCATGGAGAGAATCTCCTTAATTAAGGGGGAAAATGTTTATCTATTCCAGGACACACCCGAACCCAGGTGTGTCCCATTTCGCTGACGACCCTCCCGGCTCCGCCCACCAACATCCTATTAAGGAAAGCAAGAGCAAAGAGAAAGAATTTGGCAGACAGATATGAGAGGGTCATCACATGTTCATACAAATATTTACACATGTTAAGTTTGCTGAAAATAAATGCAGTTGACAGTGAGGGACATTTCTTTTTTTGCTGAGTTTATAAAGGGCAGCAGCCTCTAAGGTGCAGGGTTGAGTCACCGGGTGGTAGCTGGCAAGTGATGGCTATTTAACAGTCTGGCCTTGAGATAGACACAGTTTTTCAGTCTCTAGGTCCCAGCTTTAATGCATCTGTACTGACCTCACCTTCTGGATGATAGCGGGGTGAACAGGCAGTGGCTCGGGTGGTTGTTGTCCTTGATGATCTTTTCGGCCTTCCTGTGACTGTGCTGTAGGTGTCATGGAGGGCAGGTAGTTTGTCGTCGGTGATGCGTTGTGCATACCGCACCACCCTCTGGAGAGCCTTTTGTTTGAGGGCGGAGCAGTTCCCGAACCAGGCTGTGATACAGCCCGACAGGATGCTCTCAATTGTGCATCTGTAAAAGTTTCAGGGTTTTGGGTTTCTGAATGCTTTTACAGATGGCACATTTCAGGCAGGCTGATAATGCAAATGTTTTTGTTTCTCACGATTTTAAAGCGTAGGATGTGCCACATTTAGAGCTCAAGAGTCACTCAAGGACAGTCTGAGAAATAATTTAGACCTTAAATTTGTAAAGATGACGATGCAAAAATTATATTTACAGCGCATATATTACCTCGAATGACAATGTCAGATTTTGATTTGGTAAAAACACAATAATAAAAAAATTGTCCAATAAAACGAAGTAATTTCTGTATTTGTCTCAGACATTCCACAACTATCGCCACATTTCCACCTTAAATTTCAGACACATTGGGTGAGTTCGTTTAGCATGGCTCTGTGCCCCGGTTTCTGGAGATCCCATTCAAGGACCAATGGAATTAGGCTTCTTAAACGCGTTAAGGCCGCTCAGCTGGGGCACCGGGCCAAGCAAAATGAATTCGCCCACTCTCCAAGTCCCATCCAATCAACTATTTCTCAGATCAGCTGATTCCTTAGCTGCCATTTTGTCTGCCGGACATAGGCAGAGAGAGAAGCCAAGCAACAGCAACTACACATCAAAGAACTGGAATAACGAAAAAGCAGACGATGTGAGTTGGCTGTCAAGTCCCATCGGTAAACGTTACTGAGATTTGGGGTTTGAAAGAAAATTGGATCCAATTTAATGGATATATCGGTCTAATTACGTAAAACAAAGGAGTCTTTCACTCCTGGCACGAAACTCGAAGGAAGCGAGTTGAGAAAGAACCCCGAACCCGTCAGCTAGCTAGCTTTTAGCAGAAGTGCTAGTAGGAAGGCTAGCCAGCGGTCTTCTGTTTTGTCTCCCTTGGTTCCGTCTGCGTCAAGTCTGAAGCTCAAGACAAATTGGCAAGTTTGGCAGTTTAATGTTGGTTCCCCATCGTCGTTATGTGTCGCTCGAAACCAAGGGACTGCTCTGTTCAATGTAGCCCAAACACACAAAACGTCAGTGGAAGTTAAAGTCAAGAACTCGGAAGAAGGATTTGGTGTTAACTAACGTTAGATAACTAGCTCGCTATTAACAGTTATCTAGCTAACTTAGCTGAACTTTGATTTGAATTCCGGGCACATAGGTAGCTCGCCAGGCAGTGGACTGTGCTTTGTCTCGCTAATTGAACGTTGGTATCTAGGCTGCTAGTTATGTTTATTTGTAGCCATCGAGCAAACATTAATGTTTACAAATTGCACAGTGGGACTCTTTCCTGGATCGAATGCTCCAACGGAAATATAAGTTAACACAAGCTAGCCCATATTTGTTAGCTAGTTGTTTTATTATACAGAATATATACCTTGCTAATTATATAGTTATTTAACTGCTCACTGATTTGCCATTTCAAGAGGATCGGGGCAGATAAAGCTAGTTGAAAATTATTATTGTGCGCTGGATTTGAACTACCTTAGGTAACGTTAGCTAGCTGAAACACATATTGCAACAAATAATTTTCAACGACAATGGACTAGACGTCATACCATTTTTGTTGTTGTCAAGGAACCGATTGACGTGGCCTGAAACCGTCACACACTTGTCATCACTGGTGTTACGTGCGTCAGCTAATATCCAATCATTGGACCGTGTGTGTGGGTTGATCATCTAGCTAATTATTGTGGGGTTTGTAGCGAAACATTGAAACACAATGTCAGGACAGTCTATAACGGATCGGATCGCCGCGGCACAGCACAGCATGACCGGGTCGGCTATTAGCAAAGCCGTGTGCAAGGCCTCGACGCACGAAGTCAGCGGTCCCAAGAAGAAACACCTTGATTGTGAGTATCGTGTGTGTGTGTGTGTGTGTGTGGGGGGGTCTGTCGCTGCCTGCATGCATGCGCGCGCGCGTGTGTTGTCTGTACGTTTCTGTGTGTGAGCTTTGATCAGAAGCAGACATGCCAATAATGTAGCTAGCTCGCTACATTGTTGCATTCCATTATAGTGAAGCTGCTTCCCTAGCTATAATTCACTGTAGCAAGCAGACAGGCAGACACTATCTTAACTGACATCTGGCAATGCATTTCTGCGGATGATTATGGTGCATCCCCTGCTGTCCATGTCTGGACAGTACACACTGGTAATTAATTTTGTTAGCATGGTGGGTGGGTAGCTTGGGTAGCTTATACTGGTCTCCCATGTTTTCTTTGCCATTCCTTCCTGGTCATAACATTTTCAAATGTGTGTCTTATCCAGAGCGACTTACAGGAGCAGTTAGGGTTAAGTGCCTTACTCAAGCACACATGGACAGATTTTTCACCTAGTCGGTTCGGGGATTTGAACCAACAATCTTTAGGTTTCCGGCACAAAACTTTAACTGCTAGGCTACCTGCCGTATGATGGAATATGTTTCTTGTTTCATCTGCCTTTCTGTAAATCCAATTTCCCCCAGGAACAATACATTTTAATTTGAACTTGAGGTCTAGTCGTGTTCCAGGCTATTGGCTCATTATTTGTGCTGTAATGTCACCATTGTCTATGTGAAGACACTAAAGGTCATTGAGGAAGCAGGATCAATGAAAGCGAAGTTCAAGTATAAAAAGATAGTTGATGAGTCAAGCCTCTGGATAGATGTTACAGGAAGCGGAGGAGGATACTTCTTCTTTGCAGCTGTTAGAATGCTAAGGATTGCTTTATAGTGTTGTCATAACTGGTGTCCCCACACTACTCTGCTATAGCAATACAGGATGTTGCTCTGTTAAAATGCTTAGAACAACTTTAGACTGGTGTTGAATGCTTAGTACAATGCTAGACTGGTGTTGTATAATAACTGGTCTCCACTCTGCTGTCAAGATTGTTTAGCAAGCTTTAGCTAGGCTATATTACATTGTATCAACTGTAGTATCTTAACTGGTGTCCCCACACTTATCAGTTGCAGGCAGAAGCCATATCATCAGCCTAGCCTGATGTATACACGCCATTGGAGAAAATAAATTGTGTTTTGAAGCCATTTCCTAGAGAGAGGGTTGGCACAATTACCATATAACTGTTTAACTGACAGTTGTGAATGAAGAAAGTCACGGAAATAAAATAACCCTCATTACCCCAAAACTTTTTTGTTGGTGTGTGTGTGGTACACACAGCTGGCTGAAGACAGGATGGCCGGGCATTTGTGTTGTTGAGTCCATTTCTGCGGTAATATGGAATGTTCTGGCCATTTTTTTTTTTTACCTCAAAATCGTTATCCAGATCATGTTACGAACTAAGGATGCAAATTCCGGTCAGTTTTGCTGCCGTCTAACCAACCCTCATATTAACTGGTCAACAAACGGTTACATTTTTTTCAAACAATAACATGGGGTGACTACAGAGAATACCAGATGGAGGTGCTTTCCATTCAGCACCACAGAGCTCCGCTGACTATACCTGTTTCGGATGAGCTTTGGCTCTGCATTTGAGTTGCTGTCCATTCAGAGGTGATGAATCCAGGCGCAGCATTGCATTCGCTGATATTGGCATTTGAAGCCGGCCTTGTTGTGACTTCATAACTTATATTTAGAGCAGGAATCATCAACTAGATTCAGCTGCGTGCACTTATATATTTTTTTCTTAAGTCGATAGTCAGGGAGCCGGAACATAATTAGAAATAATTTGTAGACTTCAAATTGACCGCAAGAAGCCAAGACTGATATAATATTTGACTAAAACATAATCATTTCAAACCTTGCTTAAATTTGTTTACGATCACATAGATGGGTTAGCTGACAATGTCACAAAAACGATGTGCTTGCTTCCTTGGGGCAGAAGTCGGTGTGTTGTGATTCTGGATGGCCAGATTACAAGCACGAAGGACAAGAAAATGCGATGTACGGAATAGAGGTCGACCGATTAATCGGAATGGCCGATTAATCGGGGCCGACTTCAAGTTTTCATAACAATCGGAAATCGGTATTTTTGGGGCGCCGATTTGCCCTTTTTTTTTTTTACACCTTTATTTAATCTTTATTTAACTAGGTAAGTCAGTTAAGAACATATTCTTATTTTCAATGACGGCCTAGGACAGATTTTTAACCTTGTCAGCTCGGGGGATCCAATCTTGCATTAATTAGATTGCACTCCACGAGGAGCCGGCCTGTTAGCGAATGCAGTAAGCTAAGATAAGTTGCTAGCTAGCATTAAACTTATCTTATAAAAAACAATCAACCAATGACTGTCATTGCTCCAACGTGTACTTAACGATAAACATCAATGCCTTTCTTAAAATCAATACACAAGTGTATATTTTTAATCCTGCATATTTAGCTAAAAGAAATCCAGGTTAGCAGGCAATATTAACCAGGTGAAATTGTGTCATTTCTCTTGCGTTCATTGCACGCAGAGTCAGGGTATATGCAACAGTTTGGGCCGCCTGGCTCTTTGCGAACTAATTTGCCAAAATGTTACGTAATTATGATAACATTGAAGGTTGTGCAATGTAACAGGAATATTTAGACTCATGGATGCCACCCTTTACATAAAATACGGAACGGAATAAACGTTTTGTTTTCGAGGTGATAGTTTCCGGATTAGTCAAAGGTATATGGTTTAGTGAGAAATAGTCGACGCGTTATAATTCCTATAATAACTTGCGGCTGAATTTGAAAGGGATTCCTTCGTTATTTTACCGTTCATGTCTTCCATAGAGAATGTCTTGATCTACTTCAAATAAGGTCTGTGTTTCGTGCAGGCTTACACCGCCTCGACGTTTTGATACCCGTGTAAATCTCACTAGGATTAGGTAACGTTTGTCAACATATTTTCATAAATCCACTCTAAAATTTTTTTTTATCTTCGCTTATATTTAGACAATATTGATCAGAGTTACCTTGTCCTATGGATATCTACACAGTTATAAAATTGGCATGGTGATGTAAGCCTACACGAAACACAGACCTTATTTTAAGTGAATCTAAAAATATCCTATGGAATAAATGAAGGAACCGCTTTTCAGATTTTGCTAGGTGTCATGGGAATTATGACTCGCACTTTGGTTGTCAATTCTTACCATGCCCATTATTAAAATAGGATTTCCTGCATATAGAAATGACAGTTTTTGTTTTCAACATTCTTCACAGGTAACTTAAACTCTATTTTTATTCAAACAGTTGAGACTATTTGTCTCGTAAGCAGACTCTTCAGTATCATTGTCACTTCAGAGCTGTGTGTATTTATGTATTATATTAAGTTAAAATAAAAGTGTTCATTCAGTATTGTTGCAATTGTCATTATTACAAAAATGTGTTTGTGTATGATATATACACTGCTCAAAAAAATAAAGGGAACACTAAAATAACACATCCTAGATCTGAATGAATGAAATATTCTTATTAAATACTTTTTTCTTTACATAGTTGAATGTGCTGACAACAAAATCACACAAAAATTATCAATGGAAATCAAATTTATCAACCCATGGAGGTCTGGATTTGGAGTCACACTCAAAATTAAAGTGGAAAACACACTACAGGCTGATCCAACTTTGATGTAATGTCCTTAAAACAAGTCAAAATGAGGCTCATTAGTGTGTGTGGCCTCCACGTGCCTGTATGACCTCCCTACAACGCCTGGGCATGCTCCTGATGAGGTGGCGGATGGTCTCCTGAGGGATCTCCTCCCAGACCTGGACTAAAGCATCCGCCAACTCCTGGACAGTCTGTGGTGCAACGTGGCGTTGGTGGATGGAGCGAGACATGATGTCCCAGATGTGCTCAGATGTGGATTCAGGTCTGGGGAACGGGCGGGCCAGTCCATAGCATCAATGCCTTCCTCTTGCAGGAACTGCTGACACACTCCAGCCACATGATGTCTAGCATTGTCTTGCATTAGGAGGAACCCAGGGCCAACCGCACCAGCATATGGTCTCACAAGGGGTCTGAGGATCTCATCTCGGTACCTAATGGCAGTCAGGCTACCTCTGGCGAGCACATGGAGGGCTGTGCGGCCCTCCAAAGAAATGCCACCCCACACCATGACTGACCCACCGCCAAACCGGTCATGCTGGAGGATGTTGCAGGCAGCAGAACGTTCTCCACGGCGTCTCCAGACTCTGTCACGTCTGTCCCATGTGCTCAGTGTGAACTTGCTTTCATCTGTGAAGAGCACAGGGCGCCAGTGGCGAATTTGCCAATCTTGGTGTTCTCTGGCAAATGCCAAACGTCCTGCACGGTGTTGGGCTGTAAGCACAACCCCCACCTGTGGACGTCGGGCCCTCATACCACCCTCATGGAGTCTGTTTCTGATCGTTTGAGCAGACACATGCACATTTGTGGCCTGCTGGAGGTCATTTTGCAGGGCTCTGGCAGTGCTCCTCCTGCTCCTCCTTGCACAAAGGCGGAGGTAGCGGTCCTGCTGCTGGGTTGTTGCCCTCCTACGGCCTCCTCCACGTCTCCTGATGTACTGGCCTGTCTCCTGGTAGCGCCTCCATGCTCTGGACACTACGCTGGCAGACACAGCAAACCTTCTTGCCACAGCTCGCATTGATGTGCCATCCTGGATGAGCTGCACTACCTGAGCCACTTGTGTGGGTTGTAGACTCCGTCTCATGCTACCACTAGAGTGAAAGCACCGCCAGCATTCAACAGTGACCAAAACATCAGCCAGGAAGCATAGGAACTGAGAAGTGGTCTGTGGTCACCACCTGCAGAACCACTCCTTTATTGGGGGTGTCTTGCTAATTGCCTATAATTTCCACCTGTTGTCTATTCCATTTGCACAACAGCATGTGAAATTTACTGTCAATCAGTGTTGCTTCCTAAGTGGACAGTTTGATTTCACAGAAGTGTGATTGACTTGGAGTTACATTGTGTTGTTTAAGTGTACCCTTTATTTTTTTGAGCAGTGCATATATATAAAAATAATAAATCGGCCGATTTTAATCGGTATCGGCTTTTTGTGTCCTCCAATAATTGGTATCGGCATTGACAAATCATAATCGGTCGACCTCTAGTACGGAATCATAAATGGCTCGATTAATCTTTTTCTTGATACTGTGTCTTGTTTTGCAGTATTTTGACTGATTTCATGTCCAATGCTAAAATGGGCAAAAATTTGCTAGCTAGCTAAACATTAAATGTAATGATGTATTTGAGAGAGAAGTGCTCATTGTGCAAATGTTTTTATGTTTTCAACAAACATTGGAGATGAAATAATGTTTACATGTTGTCAACAATCTAATGTTTTACTGTGAAAACACAACATATATTTATGTTAGATCACCAAGTCCAAAAAACACACAGCCATTTTCCCAGCCAAAGATAGTAGTTACAAAAAGCAGAAATACAGATAAAATTAATCACTAACCTTTGATGATCTTCATCAGATGACACTCATAGGACATCATGTTACACAATACATGTATGTTTAGTTGATAATGTGCATATTTATATCCCAAATTCTCAGTTTACATTGGCGCCATGTTCTGAAATGCCTCCAAAATATCTGGAGAAATTGCAGAGAGCCACATCAAATAATGGGAAATACTCATCATAAACTTTGATGAAAGATACATGTTTTACTTAGAATTAAAGATACACTTGTCCTTAATTCAACCGCTGTGTCAGATTTCAAAAACACTTTACGGAAAAAGCACACCAGGCAATAATCTGAAATGGCGCTCAGAAATACACAACATTTCTCCGCCATGTTGGAGCCAACAGAAATATGAAATTTACATCATAAATATTCTCTTACCTTTGATCTTCATCAGAATGCACTCCCAGGAATCCTAGTTCCACAATAAATTGTTGTTTTGTTCGATAATATCAAATATTAATATCCAAGTAGCTACTTTTGCTAGCACGTTTAGTTCACATGTCCAAACGCTGGCGCCGGTCCAGGCGAACTCGGACGAAAACTTCAGAAAGTTATATTCCAGGTCAAATAAATTGGTCAAACTAAGTAGAGAATCAATCTTCAGGATGTTGTTATCATATTTATCCAATAACGTTCCAACCAGAGCATTCTGTTTTGTCTACAGAAGTAATGGAACGCATGGCAATATCATGAGGAATGCGCGTGACCAGGAACTGGCATTCTGCCAGACCACTGACTCATAGCTGCCATCCGGCCCCACATCACACTAGAGGCTTGATTCAACGTTCTACAGACTGTTGACATCTAGTGGAAGGCGTAGGAAGTTCAAACAGATCCATATCTTACTGGGATGTGAATAGGTGATGAGTTGAAAATCAACCAGCCTCAGAATTTCAACTTCCTGTTTGGAAGTTTGCCTGCCATCTGAGTTCTGTTATACTCACAGACATTCAAACAGTTTTAGAAACTTCAGAGTTTTCTATCCAATAGTAATAATACTATGCATATATTAGCATCTGGGACAGAGTAGGAGGCAGTTCACTATGGGCACGCTATTCATCCAAAGTGAAAATGCTGCCCCCTATCCCTAAAAAGTTAAAACAAAAGAAATGCTCAACTTGAGGGGCCAGTGGATGTGGAAGGTTCCAAGCATGTTCTATGTTGTATAGAGCCCTCTACAATTAAAATATGTTTTCATGCCAAAGACAAGAAAATACACATGCACTAATTTAACCTATAGACCAATAAGCCTGACCGGTCCAATTTATTTTCGGCAGCTAACAGTTAACCGTTAACTGTTAGTTATCTCTATTATGAAAACATCTTCCAAATGCGTTCTGTAGGTGAAAAGCTAGTGTAGCACTGAGTAAGTAGCTGATATACGCCACCTTTTTTATAGAGTTAAGGTCCTCTGATAATTACCCAAAACTATATCAACAACCTATAATAGTTTTTTTACCAAGCAGAGAATGAAGTTGCAAATAGAAACTTGTTTTTTGCAGCAGCATAGTTTCAGTTACATGGTCACACAGCCTAATAATAAACATCGAATTGCACCACACATATAATATAACACCATCTTCGGCGCTGTCGGTCGTACAGTCATTCTTGCACAATTATTTGCTTGGTATTACAAGAACATACAAAGTGCATTGTTGAGGGATGCGTGCCGCAGGGAGGAGAGTGGATCCTGGCTGAAAGGCACATACTTAAGATTAGGCAAGCAGGCTGCCACTGGAATTTTGACTAAAGATTTCATTCACTGCTCTCGTCCCTAGACTGGAACTGGGAAACACAGGCATTTGATAAGGCAAACCCCACCCCCTAATTACTGGCCAAAATCACAGTTAAAGGCTCTGCAGTGGCCGTACAGCATTTACTGCGACGCAGCCGCCGCAGAAATCAAAGCATTCATACTTGTTTCGCAGTGCAGTTGTCAAGGTAGTGAGTTTTTGTTGATACAGGACCTCCCACCCCCACCTACTGTCAACCAAGCATGTAAATGCGGAGCTATACGGAGCCCTCCGCATTGTTCTAAAATTTGGGAAGCACACGGCGATGTACAGAGCTCGATTTTAACCTCCGGTGACTCTGCAATTGCGTCAAACCCTCCGTACGGAGCCTCCGGAAAGCATCCCCGGAGCAAGCATAAATTGGCTTTTAGGGATTTCATGAGCATGTTGTTTAGACTGATGGCAGACACCACAAATAAACTGAGTAGGGTCTAAGCTACAACATGCAAACGTTTTTTAAAGTGTTTTTAGATATAAAGGTTAAAGAATTTTTATTAAATGTTTTTCCAGAAATGATAGAGTTGTCAAACTATTTTAAGCTTCTAAACAATGTAAATTTATATTTTCCAGTGATGACTACATGGATGTCTCGTGGTGGGGTATGCAAAATGGATCAACTTTGAGCACCTTTCTATTTAATGATTTGGCATTAGAGTCCAAAAAGTCACTGAGTACTTCTACAATGGGCAAATACTTTTATATATATATGTAGTGTATGTGGACACCCCTTCAGATTAGTGGATTCATCCATACCTGTTGCTGACAGGTGTATAAAATCAAGCCCACAGCCATGCATAGATAAACATTGGCAGTGGAATGGCCTTACTGAAGAGCTCCGTGACTTTCAACGTGGCACCGTCATATGTTGCCACCTTTCTAGCAATTCATTGTGTCAAATTTCTGCCCCGCTATAGCTGCCCCTGTCAACATTTAAATGCTTTTATTATGGAGTGGTAACGTCTAGGCGCAACAACGGCTCAGCTGCGAAGTTGTAGGCCACACTAGCTCACTGAACAGGACCGCAGAGTGCTAAAGCGCCTAAAAATTGTCTGTCCTCAGTTGTAACACTCACTACCGAGTTCCAAACGGCCTCTGGAAGCAACGTGGAAACACGTTCTCTGAAAAATGTCGCCGACAGATATGGCAGCCGTGCTTCTAGCTCCTAGGCAACTTTGCAGTATTTCTGATTGAACTGATTCGAGGCTCATCCAAAACACCGCCTGCGGAGAAGAGGTATTCGAAGTGGACTTCTAATCTGACTCAGGAGGCGCTCACACTACCAACCGCTTCCAATTAATATGAGTATATTACTCGCTAATGTTCAGTCATCAGGGATTGTAACATACTCTGTCTCACGGAAACACGGCGCTCTCGGGATATACTGTCTGACTCTGTACAGCCAGTTGGGCTCTCAGTTCATTGCGCAGAGAGGACTAAATATCTCTCTGGGAAGAAGGGCTGGGGTCTATGTTTCATTAACGGTGTGGTGTGATTGTGATAACATACAGGAACTCAAGTCCTTTTGGTCACCCGACCTAGAATACCTCACCTTCACATGCTGATCGCATTACCTCCCTTGAGAATTGTCTTCGGTCATCATCACATCCGTATATATTGCCCCTCAAGCCGATACCACGACGGCTCTCAAAGAACTTCACTGAACTTTATGTAAAGTGGAAACCACATATCCTGAGTGTGCATTTATTGTCGCTGGGGATTTTAACAAAGCAAATTTGAGGAAAATGCTACCGAAGTTCTACCAACACGTTGACTGTAGTACTCGTGCTGGGAAAACACTCGACCACTGCTATTCTCTCTTCCGGAAGGCCTACAACAAGGCCCTCCCCCTTCGGCAAATCAGACTACGATTCCATTTTGCTCCTCCCTTCCTATAGGCAGAAACTCAAACAGGAAGTAATCGTTCTAAGGTCTATTCAACGCTGGTCTGACCAATCGGAATCCATGCGTCAAGATAGTTTTGATCACGTGGACTGGGATATGTTCTGGGTATCCTCTATGAATAACATTTCCGAATATACTGATACGGTGACTTGAGTTTATCAGGAAGGGTATAGGAGATGTTGTTCCCAGTGTGACTATTAACACCTACCCTAAACAAAAAACGTGGATAGATGGCAGTATTCGCGCAAAACTGAATCCGCAAACCACTGCATTTAACCATGACGAGGTGACTGGGAATATGGCAGAATACAAACAGTGTAGTTATTCCCTCCGCAAGGCAATAAAATGGGCATAACGTCAGTCTCGAGACAAAGTGGAGTCTCAATTCAATGGTCATATATTTCTGATTTGCACATCAGCTAGCCGTTAATGTAGGTAGACTTGGATGACATGTGCCAGAGATGCCACACCCATCTAGCTTTGACTCGCCTCCCCCTTATCTGGCTTCCAAACGCAAAAGCACCATGGAAGCTGTCGTAATCTCATTTTAACAAATTATTTCCTGGTTCGATAAAAGGCTGTTTTTAACGCTTATTTGCTCTAATTTGTCAAAGTGGATAAGTAGGGCAACTAACATCTTACTGTGGACTCGTGGATACAATATGTGGAACGTTCCTTTAACAACCAACTTATTTGCTCCTTGCTAAAACAAGCAAGGTGAACGATTCTTCCGTTGCCTATTCAACACTCCCCTCCCTGCAGCGGCAGCACACATTAGAAATAGAATGAATAGAACGTGATTGGCACCTCTAACCCTGGCACTTTGGTAAACTTATGGGTACAATCAATCTCAATGGCTGCCTGTTGTTGTGATACAGTAATTTCCATGGTAATGTAGAAGGTTCATTCAAGTTATGTTAAAGGTCCAATGCAGCTGTTTGTCTCAATATCAAATAATTTCCGGGTAACAATTTAAGGGTGAGTTTGTAAATTCACTCTGGCCATCTACTTCGATTTCAGGGCACTCTACTCCGATTTCAGGGCACTCTAGTCTGAGTGAGCACAGAATAGCTGATGAATTTACAAACGCTCGGTAAACGTTGGCAAAAAATTATTGTTGCCAGCATCACAGTTAGTCACCAACGCTCTGGATAACATAAACAGCCTAACCAGCTCTACTAGAGTGTGTAAAATGGTCAGTGAGGTGATCTCTCATTTGTTTGGAACTAGCTAGCCAACATTAGCCAGTTAGCTTGGGTGCTTGACTGTCGTTGTGAGGTCAGAATGATCCGATCGACACTACTCCTCGGCCAGAGCGTCCAGTGTGCGCTTTGAACGCTCTGAATTTACGAACTGACAATCTGGCAACAATCGGATTTTACAAAGGCCCAGAGGACACTCTGGCACTCCAGATTGAATTGACGAACACACCCTAAATACCATACTATGATTTGTTTTAAATTAAAATGGGCAAATATAGACATATAGCTTCTTAGCCAAGGGCAATTTGTCAAGCAATAATTTTTTCTAATGGAATGGTTATTACACTGACCGTGGTCATTTGGCTGGCCAATAAGTCACCCAAAATTCCTTGACTGTCATAGCCCTGCCAAGAGAGGATGCTGTGTAGTAGGCCTTGATTGTTTATTGTCATGGTTATAACTTGAACTGGTATGATTTGTTAGTGTCTCGTGACAGATTTATGTAGGTTTATTCGAATTAAAGAGGGTTCTAACAGGGACACCTTGGTGCGATTTCTATTTATATATGTACATAAACTTCTCAATTTACATTAGCAACGGTCTTTCATGTGCTGAGAGTTTGGGTATTTGGCAACGGAGTTTCTTGCACTGCAGTTTAAAATGTATCATACATATCCCAGTAACGTTAGCCAGTAGCTAAGCATGCGTACAACAATCCGATTGAACTATGCAAGCAACTTTTCATTTGAACTATATTACATTCTTGAATAATGCAACCAAAACCACATTACGCGCTTGAATAATGCAGCAATTCACAAGCATGTGCGTTTTCTCTTCAGTATACTAAAGCCCATTTACTACTAGCTACCCCTCATACGAATATTAAAGTTCAGTAGGTCTACCTTACAACATTGGAACAAACCAAGCTTCATTTTGATCAATATCATGCAAATCATTACATGTGTTAAAAGATAATTGCGACTGAAAACATGGGTAATTCACTGCGAGTTGACATCAGCCAGCCAGCCATAGTGCACAGCTGACTGTTATATTTTTTTATAAAGATACGATCGTTTCAGAATGTAATAGGCTGTAAACATTAAAGCAAGTCTAAAATATAAGGAAAATGTCTACATTTCAGCTGTTTCAAAAACATTGCTCTGCTAGTTTTACTGTAGGAGTGTTGGGCTCAATGAGACAGTTCTGTTTACACTGCCCTGCTCGGAGGGGGGTGACTTGAGGAAGGCTTGCCCGTGACCTCCGGAGGTAGCGAGTTTACATTACAGTAATGTCTCTGGAGAATCGAGAACTCTCGAATCTCGTCAATGTAAAAAGAGCCTGAGAGTGCAGGCCTAGGTCATAGGCTGCCCTATAGCAAAACATGACCAGATAACTGTGCATTCCCTTTGAAAAGAAGGGTTGGCAAAATGCTTGATTTTGTTGCTACAATTCTGATATTTTGCATGACAGTATGCAATGATTTTGTCCAATTGATTGTGACAATGCACTGACGAGGGAAGAAGTTTGTTGACATGTGGCTTGATTGAACCATATTATGTGGTGATTGGTTGAAATTGCGAGCCTTCTTTTTGTGCTGTGGCAATAATATTGTTTATGATTTGACTCTTATGCAGAAATAGTGCAGTGATTAGTCAAATTTGCAAGCCCTCGCATAGCCTAATTCTATATCTCATTGCATGTGACTTATGACTACTTGCTATGCTGCCAGAATAGTTCTTCTCAACCATGACAAATGACACCCTATTCCTTATATGGACCCTGGTCAAAAGTAGTGGACTATAAAGGTAATAGGAGGCCATTTTGGATGCAGCTACAGGCTAGCTTGAGTCCACTACTAATGCAGCTTATCGTTGACCAAGGAACGGGCTGCGTAGAAGTGTGTGTGTGTCTCTCCAATGAGGTCTTTTGTGTCTTTAGCACCTTCTCGGAAATGAAGTAGGGGGGCACCTCGAGTGTCCCTTTCTCCATTGATAATGTGTGTGTTGCTATTGCGACACTTTGTTAAAGGACAGAAATGTAACATTGGTTCATTTGGCTGACGCTTTAAAACGCATTTCACTGCATCTATCCAGTGTATGTGAAAATGTATTTTTATTTTACATTCGTTTTATGTATTTGATATGTGAACTATTGTGATAGTTATTTTTTTTGCAATGGGGACTCACTGTCTGCAGAATCACTGTCCTAACCTTAACCTGTATGTGAGCCAGAACAAGGTTAATTTTGGAGCCAGCTAGGTTTTAGCAAGCAGCCAAGTGCTGGGCCCTAAAGACAGTGGAAAAACACTTTCAAACACAGGTCGGAAAAGGATACTGCTCTGTAGTAGTCCAAGTGTGTATAACGTGTGTGTATGTGTTTCTTTGTAGTGGACTCCTGCCTAACTGTCTAGGAGCTGTGTGGAACATTTCAGTGCTCCTGTCCTCTACACGTGTTCACGTTAGGGTATTTTTAGCCTGGCTCACAGGGTCCTTTGGCCGTGTCTGTGTCTGTCGGCTTGTTGTGTTCCTTTTAGACTACATTCCTCCCCCTCCCCTGGCTCTCTCTCACTGTCCTCTACAGTCGTATAGAGTGGAAGGAGTAAGGTTGGGTGATTTTTGTAAAAAAAAAATTATATCAAATTTGATTATTAAAAATTCCAAATGCCTATACTGCAAAAAAGTGTTTTTCGTTTGTGCGTTCATGTCCGCTTGTTCTCATGTTGTATTTTTGCTCTCGTCTCTTTCGTTTCTCTGTGCTGTGTGCACCTTCCCATTTACACCAGAGATCTGTATATTATGTCTTCGCCCTAACAATGGGAGTTGTTTACCCAAAGGTGGGAAGGCAGGCGACAAGCTTAGATCCAAAATAAGCCCATAGAAATGCATTGGCTTTATTTTGGACAGATGTTAGCTAGAGTGCTTCGCCTCTTCCTCTATGGTTTACACACACACCAAGACCTTTTCCACAGATATAATAATGAGACTGATATTTCACCTGATGCATAAATGTGAAACATCCGTTTGGCGTTTCCTCTCACTACCATATTTGGAGGAAGCCCAGTGGCCGGCAGTGGGAGAAGATGGAGCGAGATGGATTTCGGCCGACACTCTGCACATTTTCTCATCAATGAAACATTTGAACTCCATACAGTTTTCTGTTTCCGAAACTAGAGTCTGTAACAGAGTGCACAAAGTTTGGTGGAATTGACATAATTATTTATAGAGATGACTTTGTTTAGGACGAGTTCACAAGGTAGTGGGCGTTTTCCTAATGAACAACGTTATGCACAAATGGTCCTCGTCTCTTCTTGGCGGTAGCTAGCTAGCTTGTCCCAAGGAGATCTATTGGGTTAGTTAAAAAAATATATATTTCCCTTCCCCCTGTCTCTCACACCAACAAAGTTGAGAGGTCACATATTCCTCTCTGACGAGCGGTTTCAACTCGCTATTTGCATTTGAAGTTTGGTCAAACTGAATTGGTCATATGGGCACACACACATTGAGACATTATTTTACTGTAATAGGGAAGTTTTTTTAACGATACCCTTTTTATGTCTCGACTAACTCAAATTGCGCGCAGAGCAGACACTCCTAAAACGAGAGTATCCAAATGAATGCTCCGTTTGTTGCGTGCGGTATTTGGATGCCACGTACTGCTAGCAGCATTTTAGCCAAAGACTGTTATAATAGCTGTTTAATCTGTGTTTGATAAATGTGCAATAAGCCTAAAACATTATTATATAATGAATTGGCAACACATTTTCATTCTGAGAAATAAGGTAGGCCACTATTTCAACATCTGAAGAAAGTGGACAGACTAACTTGCTTTTCAAACAGTTGAAGACAGACAGAAGTTATGGGTAGGTAAGAACACATCCGCCACACTGATCCTCAACACGGGGGCCCCTTAGGGGTGCGTGCTCAGTCCTCTCCTGTACTCCCTGTTCACTCATGTCTGCACGGCCAGGCACAACTCCAACACCATCATTAAGTTTGCAGATGACACAACAGTGGTAGGCCTGATCACCGACAACGATGAGACCTGGGGAGGTCGTCAGAGACCTGACTGTGTGGTGCAAGGACAACAACCTCTCCCTCAACGTGATCAAGACAAAGAGGATGATTGTGCTCTACAGGAAAAGGAGGACCGAGCACGCTCCCATTCTCTTCGATGGGACTGTAGTGGAGCAGGTTGAGAGCTTCAAGTTCCTTGGTGTCCGCATCACCAACAAAATAACATGGTCCAAGCACACCAAGATAGTCGTGAAGAGGGCACGGCAAAACAATTCCCTTCTCAGGAGACTGAAAACATTTGGCATGGGTCCTCAGATCCTCAAAAGGTTCTACAGCTGCACCATTGAGAGCATCTACAGAGGGTAGTGTGTACGGCCCAGTACATCACTGGGGCCAAGCTTCCTGCCACCCAGGACCTCTATACCAGGCGGTGTCAGAAGGCCCTAAAAATTGTCAAACTCCAGCCACCCTAGTCATTTGACTTCTCTCTGCTACCACATGGCAAGCAGTACTGGAGTGCCAAGTCTAGGTCCAAGAGGCTCCTTAACAGCTTCTTACCCTCAAGCCATAAGACTCCTGAACGTCTAATCAAATGGCTACTCAGACTATTTGTATTACCCCTTGTCTTTTTTATACTGCTTCTACTCTCTCTTATCTATGCATAGTCACTTTAATAACTCTACCTACATGGACATATTACCTCTACTAACTGGTGCCCCCGCACATTGACTCTGTACCGTTACCCCCTGTATATAGCCTCGGTATTGTTATTTTACTGCTGCTCTTTAATTAATTAATTTTGGAGGGTATTTTTATTAACTGCATTGTTGGATAGGGGCTTGTAAGGAAGCATTTCACTAAGGTCACACGCGCCGAATACAACAGGTAGACAAGAAGGTTGTGAGAAGGTTGTGTTCATAACAATTAAACTGTTCAAACTTATTAGCTAAAAAATAGATTCAAGTTAGCTTAACTTAAAATGTAAAGCTTCGCTGGCTAATCACCAGCACGTGGGCTTGAGATATTGTTGATGAGACCTGTGTTAATTTCTTGCGGCTCATTGGGACGCTAGCGTCCCATCTCGACAACTTCCGGTGAAATTGCAGAGCGCGAAATTCAAATGACAGAAATAGTAATATTCAACATTCATGAACATACAAGTGCCATACATCTGGTAACTTCACTAGGGTAGGGGGCAGCATTCGGAATTTCGGATGAAAAGCGTGCCCAAATTAAACTGCCTGCTACTTAGGCCTAGAAGCTAGGATATGCATATAATTGGTAGATTTGGATAGAAAACTATAAAGTTTCTAAAACTGTTAAAATAATGTCTGTGAGTATAACAGAACGGATATGGCAGGCAAAAACCTGCGAAATCCAACCAGGAAGTACTATTTGAAAGGCTGTTTTTCCATTGAAAGCCTATCCACCATACAAAGACTTAGGACCCAGTTCACGATATCTATGGCTTCCTCTACATGTGGCCATTCTTTAGTCATTGTAATAAACCACAAAGTACGCGCATTCACCAGAATGCGTAACAAACAAAATGAGAGCCACTTAAAACTACAAATTCTAGCTCATTTTTCCAAAAACAATCCTGAAACTCTTTCTAAAGACTGACATCTAGTGGAAGCCCTATGAACTGCAATCTGGGAGGTTTTCCCTTCATATAAAAAATGACAGCCATAGGAATCAATGTTGGGCTGAATTTCTTTTTTTTTCTGGATGGTTTGTCCTCGGGTTTTCGCCTGCCATATCAGCTCTGTTATACTCAGACATTATTTTAACAGTTTTAGAAACTTTATAGTTTTCTATCCAAATCTACCAATTATATGCATATCCTAGCTTCTAGGCCTGAGTAACAGGCAGTTTACTTTGGGCACGCTTGTCATCCAGACGTCAAAATACTGCCCCCTAGCCCAAAGAGGTTAAACCTATGGGTTTAACCTTCTGAATTAATGATTTATATTGAAGATGGAAGCAGCCTCTTAATGAGTTCCAAGAGCCGATCTGTTACCCAACTATTATTATTTTTAATCCTGCATTATAATTATATGAAAGACCCTTAGTCTATTTTTTTTTTTTTACAGTAGTGATGGACAGCTGGAGACAGTTTGTTTTTCACAAGCGTAACAGCCTGTGAATTTGGCAATTAACGTTTCCAGGATGGGCTATTAGCAGTACAATTAGACTCTTCAACCTTTTTAGAAAAGGGTAGTCTAATAGCTGGCTCCTGTTGGTGTGAGGGGGAAAAAATCCCCCAGACGTTGTCAACTTCAAACCTCATACAACTGCAAAATGTCAGCTCAAACATATACTGAACAGAATTAGTTTTCGTTTAATAAAATATTGATAAAAATATTATTTCAAAATGCCGATGTTTGTTTATTTCAACTATCAGCAGGACAATAGGGATTAAATAACACTAAATGACAGAGCATGGGGACTGGTCTTGATAAATGGGGACTGGTTTGAGTTTTATTTGGGAATGTTAGGATATTTATTATTATTTTACTCTGCACTTGCAGTCACTTAGTAGCTTAAGCATACATCACTCTCGACCAATCCCTTGTACAGCGCCATATTTTCCTTTCTGAAACCCTTAATTAAATCGCTTTAACCCTGATTGGACCAATGCATCATCTGATTAATTTTACAGAGCCAGGTGGTATTGGCTGAGAGTCGGGCGGAGTTTGACGCTTTGAAGAGGGCGAGGAACGAGATGGAGTCACAATCCATGCCAAGCACACCTGTGAGCTCTGGAACTCCACCTCCTATTTGTGGACTCTGCAAACAATGTGTCCTTGATGGGCAAGAAGCCATCCACCCTTGATGGGCTATCAGCAGGAAAAGGGACTCTAGCAGAGTTTAGGTACTTTAAATGTACACTATGCGTAGCCCACCAAATGTGCTTTTTCTAACCACATCTGGATGGATCCATAACGAATTACCATGGGAATATCACTGAATGACAGAGCATGGGGACTCATCTTTATAAATCAATCAGATTATGTGGAAATGTAAGGATTATTTTGCTCTTCGCTTAGTAGCCTAGGCCTACTCCCAACCGGTCACGTTGTACAGCGCCATATTTTCCTAACTGAAACCCTTAATTTAATCTCTTTAGCCATGATTGTAAAATTAATCAAGGCTCCCTTTTTGTTATTAAGTCTTAGAACGACAATGCTTGACTTTATTTAGAGACATGGATGACTTGTGATGACATGCACAAATTGAAGAGTGATTGATTGATGTACTGAATATTTAAGTAGGACTTTATGCCAATAAGTAATTTACTTTGAAACCGCCACAGTAACAAATGCATTTTCATTTTCTTGGAATAGAAACACAAGGTCCTGTGCCATATTTTCTGAACGGAAACCCTTAGGCCTGAAGTACATCGGCTACAGTAATACAGCTGTGTACATTCTTGGAATAGAAAAACCATAATATTCATCAAATTAAGTTACGTTTCCAAAAATCAATCCCATATAGTCTGTTCTATTCCAGGCGCCCTTTGACTCTTAGGCCTACAGTGCCATGTCATTTCTAGCTTAGCTTCTCAACGATGCCCTTTGGTGGGCAAACTAGCTCTAACTACCATTAATGGCAACAATGGCTGACACTTAAATAACGTGCCATAGAATTGAGGCAGCCCGCAAGCTGTGCTGCAGTACAACGCAACTTTTAAAGGAAGAACCACTGTAGATCAGCACTCCTACTCCCCTGGACTGAAGTGGTATTTCTTGGTTTGGCCTAAAGTCTTCAGCAATTGTAACCTGCTGCAGAGATTCAATAGGAGAAATGTAGTTTATTCACATCATAGGCGTAATTCGATTTGAATACATGATTCAGTTGGATTGTTAGGAAGGCATACAGAACAGCAGTGGCTCCAGTTTAGAATGGATTTTGCTTCTTTCTCAGCAGCTCCATGCTCTGGTTTCTTTTTTCGCTCGCTCGCTCACACACACAACCCTCCCCTCCCTTGATGTATCAGAACTGAAAATAGATTAGCTTCAATAAGCAATTGATCATTTCACCAGCGCCTGTGGTAGCAGAATTATTGTTTTGGTATTATGGAATGTTCTTCCATGTTTCATCCTTCTACACAGACAGAAATTCCATTGTGTTGTGGAGGAATCTAGAATCTCTTCCACGCAGATGTGGTTTTTAACTCGATCACGATCATGCCTGGGTCGTCATGAGAACGGAAACGCTGGGTAATCTAAAACAGCGAAAGACGGAGACACAAAAGGAGATAAAAAGGGAGAGGATTATCTTTATAGACTCAAGCTATTTCTAAACCATCTGTCTTTCCCTCTATCTCTCTCGTAGAGGGATTTGTGTATTCAAGCAGGGGAGTCCTCTTTTCGGTGTGTTTGAGGTAGGCAGGCAGATAGGCAGCAGGAGATTAAGATATGCAAGGTGCTTCTCTTTTAAAAAAATATAATCTTCCCACTAGATAGCTTAGATAGATGACCGGATGTAGTCTGCCTTCCACCTGGTACCCTCCTTTCTCCCACCTGCCCCGCTGTCTGTCTTTACTTCTTCAGCTGTCTGACCCAGTGTACCTTCAAGAAATATGTGTAGCAGTGGGGGGTGGGAAGGAGGGTTACAGGTGGAATGCTGTTGTATGCTATTAGCAAAAAGCATTGTCACCTGTAGCCCAACTGATGCACCATAGTGGCAATAAATAAATGTGCTTAACCTGTTTGTGCTGCAGCCCGACGTCGGTATACTTATGACAACATCCAGCTCAAGTGCAGGGCGCGAAATTCAAAAGATCTTTTTTTTTTAATATTTAACTTTCACACATTAACAAGTCCAATACAGCATATGAAAGGTACACATCTTGTGAATCCAGCCAACATGTCTGATTTTTAAAATGTTTTACAGGGAAGACAAAATATGTAAATCTATTAGCTAACCACGTTAGCAAAAGACACCACTTTTTTACTCCACCACTTTTTTACTCCATTAGTAGCTATCACAAATTCGACCAAATAAAGATATAAATAGCCACTAACCAAGAAACAACTTCATCAGATGACAGTCTGATAACATATTTATTGTATAGCATATGTTTTGTTAGAAAAATGTGCATATTTCAGGTATAAATCATAGTTTACATTTCAGCTACAATCAGAAATTGCACCGAAAGCAGCCATAATATTTACAGACACCAACGTCAAATACCTAATTACACATCATAAAACATTTCTGAAAAATACATAGTGTACAGCAATTGAAAGACAGGCATCTTGTGATTCCAGACAATATTTCAGATTTATTAAATGTTTTACAGCGAAAACAAAATGTAGCGTTATATTAGCGTAGCCACAATAGCCAGAAACACTTGGGCGCCGACGACCAGTTCACATGCACGACAGATATTAGAAATAGCATCATAAAATGTTTCTTACTTTTGGTGATCTTCCGTCAGAATGTTGGACAATGTGTCCTTTGTCCAGAACAGTCGTTGTTTTGATCTGGAACGGCAAATTTCCCTCTTCATTTAGCATGGGCACTTGCCAAGTGGCACGGATCTCTCCAACGTCAACAAAGTCAGAGAACGGAACACGGCAAAACTCCCGAAAAAATTTCAATAATCTGATTAAACTATATTGAAAAAACATACTTTACGATGAAATGGTCACATGTATCAAATAAAATCAGAGCCGGAGATAGTAGTCATCCATAACGGCAGCTAAACAGAAGGCAATCCCACTGTCCACCTGGCGCTGCCAAGAGTACCGGAAATGAGGGACACGTCATACAAAGAGCTTGTATTCAAATTCAGATCAAGATAAACACAAAATTTCTTCTCTCACAGCCTCTTGACATCCAGAGGAAGGTCTATGAAGTGAACGTAGACTCTTACGTATCATTCCCATGTATAGGCAGGAAGTTGAACAGAGCATCGATTTCAGACATTCCACTTCCTGGTCAGGAAATGTGCTGCAGAATCAGTTCTGTTTCACTCAGAGAAATAATTCAAACGGTTTTAGAAACTGGAGAGTGTTTTCTATCCAATAGTAATAATAATATGCATATTGTACGAGCAAGAATTGAGTACGAGGCCGTTTGAAATGGGCATCTTTTATCTGGCTACTCAATACTGCCCCTTGCAGCCCAAACAGGTTAAGCATGGGGTTGCCTATATGTTTTTACCCTATTGGGCTAATCATTAGCCAGATCTCAAATGTGATCTTTTAGAATTCATCAATCTGTCTCTAACTATTTATGTCTGAAAACTTGCATAATCATTGAATATAATTGTAGGCCTACCTGTTAGGGTGAATTTCGGGTAACCCACCACCCAGGGTAACACCCCCTGCCTGTACCTTTCACAGAAACCACTTTATGTCCCCCTCAACACTTTCCCTGGTTGCCACTATTGTTTTATTTCGTTTTCTTTGCAGAGCTAAAGTAAATGTGGACTTTTCTAGCATCTTCAAAGTGCGCCATGTTTTCATGGTAATTTTTTGGCGTGGGGGCAATGATTTTGAATTAGCGCAGCGCCACAGCAAAATGACTGCAGCGGAAACACTGGTCTGACCAAAGGTCAGGCTAGCCACCAGGTCCTAAAATGAGCACCCGCTACCTGCCAAATGCAGGTAGATTTGGGCTTTGGCAGGTAGGAATGTCTAATTCACCAGCCACATTGGCGGGTGGTCACACTCTCTGGGCTCTACAGTGCAAGTATTTCATAAAAATAGTCAAGTATGGGCAAGTTGCAAGTTGCAAGTGCAAGTTGTGATTTATAGCCAAATAAATGCTGCATTAGCTGTTTTAAAAAGTGTTTCTGACATTTTCTTTCATATTTGGTATTGCACAAAAATCTGAATTGTAACGTTATAGCTATCCCATCTTGCGCAGCAACACTGCCTGTCTTGGGGCAGATTAAAATAATCTCCTTGCATCTTACATAAAATAGAGTCTCCATATTATTTAGCTATTTACACAGAATATTTACATTAGAGCTTTATCGTACAGGCATTGCCAGGCAGCCCTCCGCGAAGGTCGTGACCCAGGGATCCTGAGAGAGTTGCAGGCGAGCAAGTGTTGTCAGCGTCACTTGGTCCAGTTGTTCAACTCAAGCAATCAGCATATTAGAAACTATGGTGCAGTACAAGTGGCCATGATGATGGTACCATGCCTATAGAATAAAACGGGCCTGAGTGAAGTGCTGAAAGTAAAATTTTTAGGAGCAATGCGCACAGGCATAGAAGTCTAGTTTACTTAAGTCTACTAAAGTGAGACTTATTCCTTTTTTTTATATTTACATTGTTTTCACAAGCTAGGTTGCTTTTCAATGTTTGAGTTTGCTTCCACTGCTAGCAAAAAGAGACATTGTCGGCCTCTACTAGTGAGATTCTCACAGGCACAGGTGATGACTGGAGTCATTAAATTGAGCATTATAGCACATTATGTCTTAGTAATACATTTCTTGTTTTAGAAACATTAAGGATGCTCATCAATTATTTAAAAAAAAAATGTGTTTGATTGGAAAAAAAGATTTGGGCTTTAAATTTAAAAAAATGTATCTACCTGACAGTGTTTGGTATACAAACATTTTAATTGTAGGCACTGCAGGCTACTGTGGGCTACAATTTACTATACCTCTTCATCTACTCAACTCTCACGCTAGGGTTGCATCTGAATAGTCTTCAACAGCTTCCCGTCCTTGTCCCCTGACTTTCCTTCATGTTGATTTTGAGCAAGATTTTTTTTATGTACAGTGTTAGGTAGAGGCTTTATCCTGTCTAGGATCAGCGTGGCGCTAGCGGCACCCCCCCCCCCCCCCCACTGAAAAACCAGTGCCGCGAAATTCAAAAAAAATATTTTTTTAAAATATTTAACTTTCACACATTAAAGTCCAATACAGCTAATGAAAGACACAGATCTTGTGAATCCAGTCAACATTTCCGATTTTTAAAATGTTTTACAGGGAAGACACAATATGTAAAGATGTACATCTATTACCTAAAAACACATTAGCATAATCCACCATCTTTTATTTGTCCACCAACACCAGTAGCCATCACCAATTCGGCTAAACTAAGATATTTATAGCCCCTAACCAACAAAAAAACTCATTAGATGACAGTCTGATAACATATTTATGGTATGGGATAGGTTTTGTTAGAAAAAAGTGCATATTTCAGGTATATGGCATAGTTTACAATTGCACCCACCATCACAAATGGACTAGAATAATTACAATGAGCAACGTGTTTACCTAACTACTAATCATCAAACATTTCGTAAAAATACACAGCATACACGAATCGAAAGACACAGATCCTGTGAATACAGACAATATTTCAGATTTTCTAAGTGTCTTACAGCGAAAACACAATAAATCGTTATATTAGCATAGCACATAGCACATAGCAGCCCAGCATTGATTCTAGCCAAAGTGGGCGATAACGTCAACATCGCCAAAAATATATTAATTTTTTCACTAACCTTCTCAGAATTCTTCAGATGACACTCCTGTAACATCATATTACACAATCCATATAGAGTTTGATCGAAAATGTTTATATTTAGCCACCAAAATCATGGTTAGACAATGTGAAATTTAGCTCAGCTGGTCAGAAAATGTCCTTGCGCCACTTAGACAGTGATCTACTCTTATACATAAATACTCATAAACGTGACTAAAAAATATAGGGTGGACAGGGATTGATAGACAATTTAATTCTTAATACAATTGCGTTATTACATTTTTTAATTTATCCTTACTTTTCAATACAGTTTGCGCCAAGCGAAGCTACGTCAAAAAACATGGCGTCCTAAGCCACTAAAATGTTTCGACAGAAACACGATTTATCATAATAAAAATGTCCTACCTTGAGCTGTTCTTCCATCAGTATCTTGGGCAAAGGATCCTTTCTTGGGAGAAATCGTCTTTTGGTGGAAAGCTGTCCTCTTGCCATGTGGAAAAGTCAACTGCGTTCGGGATGAACTGAAAAGCGTGCCCAACTTTTCACATCGTTGCAAAAATAAATGTCCCAAAATCGCACTAAACGGATATAAATTGCTATAAAACGCTTTAAATTAACTACCTTATGATGTTTTTAACTCCTATAACGAGTGAAAAGATGACCGGAGAAATATAACAGGCTAAACTAACGCTTGGAACAGGTGCGCGCCGGTGTCCACTTTGCTCATGACGCAGCTCCCAAAGAATGACTAGCTTCAGGGTTTTTTCATTTGTAGGGCCTGTGAACGTGCAATCGACCCCGTTGGAATCGTCATCACGTAAAGGCATCCAGGGGAAGACGTAAGAAGTGTCCGTATAGTCATAGCAACGACAGTGCCCTTTTAAATGACTTCAGAAGAGTGGCCAACATTTCTCAAATCTGACTCCATGTCAGGGAAATTGCTGTAGAATGGGCTCTGTTCCACTTAGAGACAAAATTTCAACTCCTATAGAAACTATAGACTGTTTTCTATCCAATAATAATAATAATATGCATATTGTACGATCAAGGATTTTGTGGGAAGCCGTTTAAAAAATTAGCCACATTAGCATAAGTAGTCTAAACAGCGCCCCCATCCCCAACAGGTTTTAAGGAGACTTCAAATGTTTCCTTTGAAAGAGGATGACTTGACTGACTTGATGTCCATTGATTGGCCTAGCTAACCTTCGTCTCCAGTTTGCACTGTCTCTCTCACACCACAGTCCTTTGCCTCTCCCTCACCCAGCCTATTGTCCTTTACCGTGTGTGTGTGTGTGTGTGTGTGTGTGTGAGAGATATGAGGTAAGAGCCCGAAGTTCAGGCCTGTACCAGGAGCTGCCCATTATGAGTACTGACCACTGCTATCCAGAGGGAAAAGGTCATGCCAGCCCTGTGGTGCCCTGTTGAACCATGCTGGAAGGAACAATACAGCTGTGTACAGACACACACACACACACACACACTCCCCTCTTTGTCTCTCACTGTTTATCTCTCCACATTTCCCCTGTTGTGGAATCTCTCTAGTGTTTTCAAACTGGGGTCTGCGGGGGTACTGCAGGGGTTTTGCTGCCAGATCTGTTTTTATATATAGTATTTATATACAGTACCAGTCAAAAGTTTGGACACACCTACTCATTCCAGGGTTTTCTTTATTTTTACTATTTTCTACATTGTAGAATAATGGGGAAGTCATCAAAACTATGAAATATCACATGGAATCATGTATTAACCAAAAAAGTGTTAAACAAATAAAAATATATTTTATATTTGCAATTCTTCAAAGTAGCCACCCTTTGCCTAGACAAGTCTGCCTTGTTAAAAGTGAATTTGTGGAATTTCTTTCCTTTGAGCCGATAAGTTGTTGTGAAAAGTTAGGGTTGGTATACAGAAGATAGCCCTATTTGATAAAAGACCAAGTCCATATTATGGCAAGAACAGTTCAAATAAGTAAAGAAAATGACAGTCTATCATTATTTTAAGATATAAATTTCTTCAGGTGCAGTCGCAAAAACCAAGCACTATGATGAAACTGGCTCTCATGAGGACCGCCACAGGAAAAGAAGACCCAGAGTTGCCTCTGCTACAGAGGATAAGTTCATTAGTGTTACCAACCTCAAACTGCAGCCCAAATAAATGCTTCACAGAGTTCAAGTAACAGACTCATCTCAACATCAACTGTTCAGAGGAGACTGCGTGAATCATACCATGGTTGAATTGCTGCAAAGAAACCACCACTAAAGGACACCAATAAGAAGACTTGCTTGGGCCAAGAAACACAAGCAATGGACATTAGACTTGTGGAAATCTGTCCTTTGGTCTGATGAGTCCAAATCTGAGATTTTTGGTTCCAACCGCTGTGTCTTTGTGAGACGCGGTGTGGGTGAACGGATGAGCTCCGCATGTGTGGTTCCCACCTTGAAGCATGGAGGAGTAGATGTGATGGTGTGGGGCTGCTTTGCTGGTGACACTGTCTGTGATTTTATTTAGAATTCAAGGCACACTTAACCAGCATGGCTACCACAGCATTCTGCAGCAATACGCCATCCCATCTGGTTTGCGCATAGTGGGTCGATCATTTGTTTTTCAACAGGACACAGCCTGGAGGTGTGTTGGGTCATTGTAAGGGCTATTTAACCAAGGAGGAGAGTGATGGAGTGCTGCATCAGATGACCTGGCCTCCACAATCACCCGACCTTGACCCAATTGAGATGGTTTGGGATGCGTTGGACGCAGAGTGAAGGAAAAGCAGCCAACAAGTGCTCATCATATGTGGGAACTCCTTCAAGACTGTTGGAAAAGCATTCCAGGTGAAGCTGGTTGAGAGAATGCCAAGTGTGCAAAGGGTGTCTATTTGAAGAATCTAACGTATAAAATATATTTAACGCTGTTTTGGTTACTATGTGATTCCATATGTGTAATTTCATAGTTTTGATGTCTTCACTATTCTACAATAGTAAAGAAAAATAAAGAAACTCCCTTGAATGAGTAGGTGTGTTCAAACTTTTGACTGGCTCTATATATTTGTTTATTTATTACCAGAAACAACAGATTAAACAAATTTGGCCAAGGGGTCTGTGAAAGAAGTTTAGTGTATGCAATTTAATACAATGTAATATTATTAATCTAGTATAACCTTAGATACACAATAGCATCTGGGAGGCTCACAGGGATCCACAGTACTCCAGTGATAGTTTTCAGCTCAATACTTTTTGTATTCCCTAAAAATGTTATTTTGAACATAATTGCACTGTAATTTAAGCTTTAACTGCAAAATGTTCTCTGCCCCACGGGAAAAGGTGTAGTTGCAGGAAATTAGCTTTAAAACTTCAACAATTTCGCGCCGATGCGAAGTGGGGCCTTTTGTCTTTGGTGTTTTAGAATGCCTATGGTGTTCTAGAATATCTGTGTAGATTTGTGACATGATGTCTGTAATTCTGTGTGTGTGTGAAACATTGCTGCCATATGTAGAGACCCACAGAATGCGCGCACACACACTACTGAGTCTAGCTGGCATGTGGGTTTTCACAGTAGCTCTTGAATACCAGGGGGAGCAGGAGGGAGGGGGGGGGCATGAGAGGGGGGGGGGACTGGCCCTCCTGGCCCGATCTTCTCGCACTGCAGCCACTCTGTTTTCTCTCGCTCGCTCTCTCGCTCTTTCGCTCTCTAATAGGGTTCCATTTGAAATACGCTGTTTACACATACGTTGTGGTCCAGAATTATTGGATCCCGTGATAAAGACGAGCAAAATAATACAAATACTGAGCTATGTTGTGTGCTTCAAAAAACTAAGTTATATTATTTCATTATAATACAATTGCTCAGAGGTTTTAGTTAAGAAGTAATAAAAGATGAGGGTCAACATTATTGGATTCCCTGGTTTCAATACGCCAGCACCCTCGCCTTGTGAGGATAATGAAATTGAGCTTTTTTCTGAAACGTTTTATGAGATTGGAGAACACATTAGGAGGGATCTCCATACAGATTCTTGATATCCATCGTCACCACTTATTCAAACAACAGGTTTTCAGTGGGGTTCATGTCCGGAGACTGAGATGGCCATTGCCTTGCTCAGGGGCAGAACAACCTTCTGGCTTCTGGCCCAACACTGTAAGAGTCCAGCTGTGGTAAATTCAATTGAATTGATTGTACATGATTTGGAAAGGCGCACACACCTGTCTATATAAAAGGTCCCACAGTTGACAGTGCATGTCAGAGCAAAAACCAAGCCATGAGGTTGAAGGAAGTGTCCGTAGAGCTCCAAGACAGGATTGTGTCGAGGCACATATCTGGGGAAGGGTACCAAAACATTTCTGCAGCATCGAAGGTCCCCAAGAACACAGTGGCCTTCATCATTCTTAAATGGAATAAGTTTGGAACCACCAAGACTCTTCCTAGAGCTGGTTGCCCGGCCAAACTGAGCAATCGGGGGAGAATGGCATAAGTCAGGGAGGTGACCAAGAAACTCGATGTTCAGTCTGACAGAGCTCCTCTGGAGATGTTAGATCCTTCCAGAAGGACAACCATCTCTGCAGCACTCTACCAATCATGCCTTTATTTTAGAGTGGCCAGACGGAAGCCACTCCTCAGTAAAAAGCATATGACGGCACGCTTGGAGTTTGCCAAAAGGCACCTAAGACACTCAGACCATGAGAAACAAGATTCTCTGTTCTGATGAAACCAGGTTTGAATTTTTTGGCCTGAATGCCTAGTCACGTCTGGAGGAAATCTGGCACCATCCCTACAGTGAAGCATGGTAGTGGCAGCATCATGCTGTGGGGATGTTTTTAGCGGCTGGGACTGGGATCGAGGGAAAGATGAACAGAGCAAAGTACAGAGATCCTTGATGAAAACCTGCTCCCAGAGCACTCAGGACCTCCGACTGGGGCCAAGGTTCACCTTCCGACAGGACAAAGACCCTAAGCACACAGCCAAGACAATGCAGGAGTGGCTTCGGGACATGTCTCTGAATGTCCTTGAGTGGCCCAGCCATAGTCCAGACTTGAACCAGATCGAACATCTTTGGAGAGACCTGAAAATAGCTGTGCAGCAACACTCCCCATCCAACCTGACAGAGCTTGAGAGGATCTGCGGAGAAGAATGGGAGAAACTCCCCAAATACCGGTGTGCCAAGATTGTAGCGTCATAGCCAAGACGCAAGGCTGTAATTCTGCCAAAGGTGTTTCAGCAAAGTACTGAGTGAAGGGTCTGAATATTTATGTAACTATTTAGCAAAACATTCTAACCTGTTTTTGCTCTCATTATGGGGTACTGTGTGTAGATTAAATATATTATTTTTTCTTCTAAATTAATTTTAGAATAAGGCTGCAACGTAACAAAATGGAAGGGGTCTGAATTCTTTCTGAAAGCACTGTATATGCGCCTAAAGGGTTTTCCACCGCCATTTCTCGCATAGTTAATTTTACCGGCGCAAGGATCCCACCCTGTCGGACAAACAAATTGTCTGTCTGCATTTAATAAAATTGTACCGCCATATCCGGTTTCCATGTGGCAGGTAATTCAGCCACAGGAAACGGTTAGATTGAAACCTGATTAGTGAGTGAGTACTTTACCTAAAGTTTAATCCTGTTCAGTGATAGACGACCATCTTAAATACAAACCTCACATCTTCATTATGAAGATTGTGTCCAAGACCCAGTAGGGCAGACTTACTATAATTTAACAAGGCGTATCCGTAGTAATAGTAACCAGGTGTGTGAGTTGTGTGTACCCCATAATGTCCCACAGCGTGGAACAAAACAGTGGAAAGGGATAGGTGGAGAGCGGAGGAAGGAAGTTTTACCATCGAAATAGAATGGATGTAGCCTTATTATAAAATCCACATTAATGACATGCACAGAATGAGTTGGTCACAGTAAAAGTTGTTGAAAATGTAGGCTCGCACAAGGAAATTTTGGAGCACAAAAAATACGAGGTAAAAAAGCTAGACTCCATAATTTTGCTATGTGCACTGGTGTTCCAAAATAAAAAAAAATATGTCAAACAGCAAAATATTTTGGCCCATATGTGACTAATAAGGATGCACTTTAGGGCCCTGCTTTAGAATTGGAATGTCTCATTCTATGAATTCCACTCGTTCTCATTTTGTAAGGTTTCGTCCCATGTATATTCTAATATTGTTTATGTAGAGTGATGTTTCATTGATCAGGCTAGCTCTACATCAAACATTTTATCGTAATAGGCTTATGTTTAGCCACTGTACTGTATGTTGTCCATTTACACAGGCCTATTTGTTCTAGTATCGGCTATATGTTTGTCTCTGGACTGTGCTGTGTGGGCATGTGTCCAACAACACACTTGTGTGTGTTCCTTGTCCTGAAATCCCCTATTACCTCCTTTATCTTTACCTTTTCATACAGTTTCACAGTCACACCACTGTGTGTGCGTGAGTGTTTTTGTCCTTGATTTCTAATCTGCATACTGTCCCTGATCTCACCAGCTCTGTCTGTCTGTGCAGTATCTTACACTGTTTGTGTGCCTTTCTGTCTATCTGTGTGTGTGTGTCTGTAACTCTCTTCCTCCTCCAGACCTGACCTGAATGAGATGAAAAGGACGTGTGTCTGACTGTGTGTCCCTATACTGTGTCTAACCGCCTCTCTCTCGTGTGCGTGTGTGTGTTTCAGACCTGATCCACTGCACCAATGAGATGAACGTCTCTGTTCCCCAGCTGGCAGACACACTGTTTGAGAGAACAGCCAATAGTAGCTGGGTGGTGGTTTTCAAAGCCCTTATCACTACACACCACCTCATGATGTATGGCAATGAGGTGAGTGGAGCCCCCACACACACACACATGTAGCCTAGCGGTTAGAGCATTTGGCTAGTATAAAGCATATAGGCCTAGGCTATTGTTAATAATTAATAAATAAATAGCAAATTTAAAATTGTAGCAGTGCCGAATTTGTCTATCAACTGTAAAATGTGAGCACAACAGAGCCACAGTCATCAATAGAAAAAGCACGTTTTTTTAACACAGCGGCTGCATATCGTCAGGTAGGCCCTTGTTAAATAGCCTAGGACAAGCTTTTTATCTGATATGCAGCCTGCTTCAAAACCAAATGGTACATATTCACAGAAGTAGATGGTGTTTGTTCAGTTATATTTTCTGTTTAAAAAAAATTAATGGTGTGAATTTGAAATGGCGTTTTTGTGAGTGCTGAGCGTATTTATTAAAAAATAAATAATTGTGGAGCGGTGTGCGAAGACCGCTCGGTGAGCAATGAGTGGGGTTTCCCACCAGGTGGTTTGTTTGAATTTAGTAAATGCTGTTATTAAATTAAATGTTTTAATCCAAGTAATCCAACAATGTGTATGCCGCCGTCTTTTCTATTTCAAGTCTTCTCTCGTTGATTGAGACAGGTTGCCGCCCCAAAGTGCCGCATGTCATGAGTGCGACTCAGAAATCAAGCTTTGCGTTGAGTGACGTTCAACCTGGCTCGACGTGCAGGGCTGCCGTCTGGCCTGGCAAGTTTTTTGGAAACACTCTGGGCCAGTTGATTATCCCCGTCAATGGCCCCCACCAAACAGCTGGTTGTTGCGTGGAGCAGTTTACCAAAGACTGACAGTGGTAGGGGTATGGAAAGCAGTAGGACATTATATCTACCAGTAAATGCAAAGGCAAGAATGGGTATGCGAACCAGGTATTTAAAAATGTAGTCTTGGTTGAATATTTGTGATACACAATTCGGTCATGAAATAACCTACCTTAAAAATCTGACATTTCCTCTAGGCTTTTTGTTCCTTGAAAAGTCATTGATGTTATGGTAGCCGATTTAGAAGTTCTACTGCACTAATGTAATTATTCTGTGATTTTCATTTCTGATCAGTTTGAGAGAAGCAGCCGCTTTCGTTTGTTTCCCGCCGTTTCAATTTAAGGGTGTTGCGCTAGTCTGTTGCTAGCCATGTGCGGTTATTATGAGCAAGACAAAATCAACTTGGTTTTCCATACAAAGCGTTCCATTACAAAGGGAACCTGGTTTTTGGGCACTTTATGATTTTAAAACGTGATACAATAACCCTTCAATATCTCCTGAACATCTCAAATGGCGAGACTGACTAGCTACCACATGGACAGACTTCGTTAGTGTGTTTGTGTCGGGAGCATGCTGTCTATTTAGTCAGGCAATGCCCACATTCTGACATATTTTAGAATGTCAAAAATAATGTGAATGTCAATGCATAATGCCATTGTGTAGGACTATTGAGAACATGTATTATTCTTAATTGTAATGCATACTTTTTTTGCATACATTTTTCTGTAGGCTATTACAACAATCAAATATATATATTTAGGTCCTTAAATATATACCATGTAGGTCCTTGAAAAAGTCCTTAAAACTTCTTATGGCTGCATCCCGCTAACGGGATCGATATGACAACAGCCAGTGAAAGTGCAGGGCGCCAAATTCAAACAGAAATCTCATAATTAAAATTCCTCAAACATACATGTGTCATTTTTAAGGTAATCTTGTTGTTAATCCCACCAAAGTGTCCGATTTTTAAATATGCTTTTCAGTGAAAGCACTACAAACGATTATGTTAGGTCACCACCAAACCACAATAAGCACAACCACTTTTCCAGCGAAATATAGCAGTCATAAAAAGCAGAAATAGAGTTAAAATTAATCACTGACCTTTGATGATCTTCATCAGATGACACTCATAGGACTTCATGTTACACAATACATGCATATTTTGTTTGATAAAGTTCATATTTGTATAAAAAAATCTGAGTTTACATTGGCGCGTTACATTCACTAGTTCCAAAAACATCAAGTGATTTTGCAGAGAGCCACATCGTTTAAACAGAGATACTATACTCATCATAAATGTAGATGATAATACAAGTTATACACATGTAATTATAGATATACCTCCTTAATGCAACCGCTGTGTCAGATTTAAAATTTTAAAAAATACGGAAAAAGCAAATCATGCAATAATCTGAGACGGCGCTCAGAACAATAGCCAAATTAGCCGCCATGTTGGAGTCAACAGAAACCAGAAAATACATGATAAATGTTTCCTTACCTTTGATGAACTTCTAAAGAATGCAGTCCTAGGAATCCCAGGTCCACAATAAATGCTTGATTTGTTCGATAATGTCCGTTATTTATGTCCAATTAGCTACTTTGGTTAGCGCGTTTGGTAAACAATTCCAATGTCACAAAGCGTGTCCACTATAACGTGACGAAATGTCCAAAAGTTCCATAACAGTCAGTAGAAACATGTCAAACGATGTACTGAATCAATCTTAAGAATGTTGTTAACATACATCTTGAATAACGTTCCAACCGGAGAATTAGATTGACTTCAGTTGAGCGATGGAACGGAGCTGCCTATGACGTAAACGCGCGTGGTCAAAGCGTGGTCAAAGCGTGGTCAAAGCGTGGTCAAAGCGTGGTCAAAGCGTGGTCAAAGCGTGGTCAAAGCGTGGTCAAAGCGTGGCAGTGGTGACGAATTCCTGTCTCCTTCGGCCCCCCTTCACATTAGAGTCATCAGACAAAGTTCTATTGACTGTTGACATCCAGTGGAAGCCGTAGGAAGTGAAAACTCATCAATATCTCGCTGTAATTTCAATGAGTGGAAGTGGAACAGGAAGTGGAACTTCTCAGATTTTTGGCTGCCATATGAGTTCTGTTATACTCACAGACATAATTCAAACAGTTTTAGAAACTTCAGAGTGTTTTCTATCCAATACTAATAGTAATATGCAAATATTAGCAACTATGACTGAGGAGCAGGCTGTTTACTCTGGGCACTTCTGCACCTTTCATCCAAGCTACTCAATACTGACCCTGCAGCTATAAGAAGTTAAGTGCTTGAATTTGCTTTGCCAGTGTCTGTATGAACCCAGTATTGGCTACTTGCTCAGCCCGCTAATGAAAAATAAAATCACCTGCTATTGAAATTATGCACGCATAATTCGCTTTCCAGTCATATCTTGACCCGAAACAGTATTATTATTTTTTCATTCGTACCAGTAGCTTTCAGTTGGCACTGGCCCGGTGTGCCACTGGAAAATTTACCTGAATGTTGAGCCCTGCTCAACCTGCCTCGATCAATGATAAATGAGAAGATTTGAAATAGATAAGATGGCGGCATACCCATTGTTGGATTACTTCATGGCGCAAAAAATAGGCAAACAATTTTCTAAATTCAAACGAACCACGTGCAATTAGCCATGGAAGTTTTAAAAGACATGCGTCGTCTTCCAAGTCGGGAATTGAGGAAGTATTGCCAAGTAAAGGTTGGTCGAAATGCTCTCTGTGCTATGCTTTACACTACCTCAGTAATAACACCCATCATCCGCTGGAACAGTAGTAATGGTCTGACTAGGCAATATTTTTAACAGCTATTGGCAGCGTTGTGTTGTAGAGTTTAGTTTTAGTCCAACTAGCCAGTATCAATATGCCTCATTCTTCACCTACTCTTTTCTCTCCAACCTGACTAGTTTTTCTTTCTTCATCTTGCTCCTTTTTTTCTCTCCCTTTCCCTCCCTGTCTCTTCTCCTCCACCTGAGGTTTTCTCTATAAAGCTCAGCCAAGAAACAGTCCCCATGCATTCTTTGGGGAGTGTGTTGTAATGCCAAATTAAGGTGCAGTCAATATCTTATTGGATCAAGGGGTGTTTTCCTGTTGTACACGGAAATGTATGTGCACACACTGCTACCATGGCTAGTGGGGTGTGTGCGTACAGTCCTCAAAGAATGTTTATCCCAGTCGCCTCCTATGTGTGTGTGTGTGTGGTGAGTGTAGACAGACCCCTTTTGTACCAATACAAACATATGACAATAAGCAGGACAGAGTCAGACCGAGAACCATGGCTGGGCAGGAGGGAGGACGCTGATAAAGTTCTGATGCTAAGCACATGCTCCTGCCTACCTTGAAGGGGGGGGGGGGGGGGGGGGGTAGTGAATTTGTGTGTTGCTGAGTTAAAGACATAGTGTGCGTATGTTATATACTAACACTATATGAGTCACTTCCCTGCTGTCCCAGATACTGAATGGACCGTTCTGCCTCAGTGACGGCACTGGAAGAGTGTTGTCAATACTACTAATAACCCTCAGAGTGAATGGAGGAGAAAAGGATGGGAGAGAAAGGAAGTGAAGGAGGGAGGGAGGGGGAAAGAGATGAGGGAATGAATTGAGGAGAGAGAAAGGTACATAGCGTGACGGGATTGATTGAAGGGGAGAGATTGAAAAGAGTGAGGGACAGTGAGAGGAAAGCAGAGATGGTGAGAGACAGGAAGAGATAGAAGGGGGGGGGTGTCTGAGAAAAAAAAGAAGTGCTGTAGAAAAGTGCTGACAGTGAGTGCTGTCAGAGGGGAGACTGAGGAGAACTCTGAGAATCTGTTATTGTGTATGTGGAGGGTCAGACTGACTCTAATGGAGGTCACCAAGCACAATCATCTAGTGACCTTGAGCATATTGCGTACCGAATGGTAGGATGTACACACAAAGTGGTGTGTACAGGAATGATGAGTCAAGAGGATACCCTTGCTTATCTGAAGGACAAACACACATCTCTTAAGGCGTCAGCATGCTTCAGTTCAGCTAAGATACTTTTGTATATTTTGTGTATGTGGACACTCCTTCATATTAGTGGATTCGGCTATTTCGGCCAACCGCTTTGCTGACAGGTGTATAAAATCAAACACACAGCCATGCAATCTCCATAGACAAACATTGGCAGTAAAACTGCCTTACTGAAGAGCTCAGTGACTTTCAATGTGGTATCGTCATAGGATGCCACCTTTCCAACAAGTCTGTTACGCACATTTCTACCCTGCTAGAGCTGCCTCGGTCAACTGTTTATTTATTTTTTATTTATTTTATTTTACCGTTATTTTACCAGGTAAGTTGACTGAGAACACGTTCTCATTTGCAGCAACGACCTGGGGAATAGTTACAGGGGAGAGGAGGGGGATGAATGAGCCAATTGTAAACTGGGGATTATTAGGTGACCATGATGGTTTGAGGGCCAGATTGGGAATTTAGCCAGGACACCGGGGTTAACACCCCTACTCTTACGATAAGTGCCATGGGATCTTTAATGACCTCAGAGAGTCAGGACACCCGTTTAACGTCCCATCCGAAAGACGGCACCCTATACAGGACAGTGTCCCCAATCACTGCCCTGGGGCATTGGGATCTTTTTTTTTTTTTTTGACCAGATGAAAGAGTGCCTCCTACTGGCCCTCCAACACCACTTCCAGCAGTATCTGGTCTCCCATCCAGGGACTGACCAGGACCAACCCTGCTTAGCTTCAGCAGCAAACCAGCAGTGGTATGCAGGGTGGTATGCTGCTGGCTACTGTAAGGGCTGTAAGGGCTGTTATTTTGGAGTGGAAACATCTAGGCGCAACAGCGGCTCAGCCGCAAAGTGGTAAGCCACACAAGCTCACAGAACGGGAATGCCGAGTGCTGTAGTGCGTAAACATTGTCTGTACTCGGTTGCAACACTCATTACTGAGTTCCAAATTGCCTCTGGCAGCAACGTAAGCGCAATAACTGTTTGTCGGGAGCTTCATGAAATGGGTTACCGTGGCCGAGCAGCCGCACACAAGCCTAAGATCACAATGCCAAGCGTTGGCTGCAGTGGTGTAAAGCTCGCCGCCATTAGTCTCTGGAGCAATGGAAATGTGTTCTCTGGAGTGATGAATCATACTTCACTATCTGGCAGTCCGATGGACGAATCTGGGTTTGGCGGATGCCAGGAAAACACTACCTGTCCCAATGCATAGTGCCAACTGTAAAGTTTGGTGGAGGAGGAATAATGGTCTGGGGCTGTTTTTCATGGTTCGTGCTAGGCACCTTAGTTCCAGTGAAGTGAAATCTTAACACTACAGCATACAATGACATTGTTAGGCGATTCTGTGCTTCAAACCTTGTGGCTAGATCGGTGTGGAAGAACTTCAATGGCCTGCACAGAGCCCTGACCTCAACCCAATCGAACACCTTTAGGATGAATTTGAACGCCGACTGCGAGCCAGGCCTGATGGCCCAACATCAGTTCCCTCACTAATGCTCTTGTGGCTGAATGGAGGCAAGTCCCCGCAGCAATTTTCCAAAATTAGTGGAAAGCCTTCCCAGAAAATTGGAGACTGTTTTAGCAGCAAAAGGGGATCAACTCCGTATTAATGCCCATGATTTTGGAACGAGATGTTCGACAAGCAGTTCTGCAAATGTGCAGCAAACCTTTTTTTGTTTGTTAGTTAATGTTAGCTAGCGCTAGTTGGCTGTACCTGCTCCAAATCTCCAGTATTTCTCCTTCTCTAGCTTGTTCTCCAACTTCCTTTTTAAATGATGAGCCAGCATTCTTTCAGCACTTTTCTTTCCATGACTGATCAAAACCTATCTAATGGCTCTCTCTTGTCCCTCTGCAGCAGACGTGGTGAGCAATATGTTTGGAACCTTGAATTGCAATACATATTGAATAGTGAGAATCAAAATGCATATCCTGTTTGCTCCGCCTCACCATTTCTATAGGTGGCTCTCTACTACTGAGTAATTCTTCAAGAGTAAATGGGCCGTTGCTTGGTAATAGAGGGGGTAGAAAACAGTTGTGTATGTAGTGGGGTAAATCAGCGTCACGAGCGGTGAGTCATATTGTTTGGCTGCATCATTGACACTTGTACTGGTCCATCTACCAACGTGTGTGTGCCTGTTTGTCGTCGTATAGATCAACCTGCTTTGTGACAACAGGAGCCCACACACCATTACCCCCCTGTCACTACTCCTACTACACACAACACCCCCTGTCGCACCGTCCGGTAAACTTTTTATAAACGCTGTCCATCTCTTTCCCTACCTGCACCCTCCGTCTCGCTCTCTACCCCCTCTCCGTTTCCCTCTTTTTGGTTTATCTCTTTCTCCATCTCTTTTACTCTACTCTCTCTTTGTCTCTCTTTCTCTTTCCCCTCCACCCATCTGTCTGTCAGATATCCTAATACTCTCTCCTACTTCGTCTCACTATCCTCTGATTCAATCAGCGGGCTTCTACGTCATGTGTGTTGTCACTGTGGTGGGAATGAGTGTGCGCGATTGTGTTAAAAGGGTTATCACGTCAGTTTAACTTAGTACTGACTCACTCAATTTCTGTTGGTTTTTCAGTTAACGTATAACTGCTGTTTGGTTTCCCTGGTAACTGCAAACTTTCTCATCGCCAAAGAAACAGTCTTCTCTTTCAACACACATTCCTTTCATTATTTCTCTTATTTGTATAACTTTATTGAGTCTAGTTACTTTAACAAAGCCTTTGAGTCTCACTGACTTTTATGTGTAGGGCTGTGAAAAGGACACGGGGGTAGGGAAGAAGCAAAGAAGACTAATGTTGAGGGATTTACCCATCGAGACAGGGGGAGATAGACAGAATCTGAGAGTGGTTGGAGGAGAGCATTAGATCTTTCTCAGTTTAGATTCAGTAGATTTATTAATAATGGATAAGGTTTTTCACTGACAGTCGAACGTTATGCTAACATGAATTATTTGAAGGGCTAGCAGACTGCTGCTCAACTTGTTTCTCCACAAATCCATCTATCTTTATCTGCAGCCTATGGTGCCATAATGCAGTGCTATGGCAGTAGATGTAGGGTCTCATGTCTCAACTTTACCTTGATTTCTCATAAATTGCCATCCGAAATAGCATTTGTTCAATAACTATTCATGCATTGTGACAATAATGACACATCATGAGAATGGCTGCAAGTGTTCAGATAAGCATGACATTACCTTTTTATATCTGTAGAGATATCGGCTGATACGATATAGCGTTTAAAGACCAATATCGGCCAGTTAATATCGATCTATCTCTCTCTCGCTCGTTCTCTCTCTGCCTTTCGATCTGTGTGAACTGACCTGTTTTAGCCTTGTTTGACACACGTCACATTCACCACTGCAATAAAGAAACCAAATGTCCCCAAAAAAGAAAGTCAGGTGTATTTCCCAAATGGCTACCTATATAGTGTACTGTACCCTATGAGCCCTGGACAAAAGTATTGCACTAAATAGGGAAATGGGGTGCCATTTGGGATGCAGAAAAGAGGGTTAAGAAGTTTAACTGCGTGGCCCAATACTTTAAAACTTCACTTTGCCACGGGACAAATGCTTAGCCAGACACAAATGCACACACAATCTGCAGAGCACATTTTATCGGCTCTTAAACCAGTTCTTTAAAAAAAAGAATGACAACCGCTCTTCCTCCCTACTCTGAGAAATGCTGAAGAGAGAATATGATGGATGTTAGTTTTCCTTCCTTCATTTCATATTTTCTTAGGCGAGTTCACTCTTTCTAAAAGTAAGTAGTTTTTCTCGCTCGCTTTCTTCTCTTGACTCCTAAGCATGAGAACACAAGAAAGCCTGCTAGTTGTGTGTGTGTTTGTGCTCTGTCGCTGGAAGCGTGTCAGCTGGCGTAGCGTGAATCCCCCACATTCCGAGATGCTCGGTTAGAACTGGGAACACCAACCTAGATGGGGGAACGTCAGCCAGGGATGTACAAGTTCAGGCCTGCTCCTATCTCAGCAGAACGCTCCTCTTTCTGGGAATTCCCAGCCCTGTTTTCCCATTACTGAGGATGAGGCCAGACAATGTTTTTTGTGTGTGTCCCTCATCGCTGCCAATTGAATCTAGACCATGTTGATATTACACAAGATGGGATTTATCCCAAATGGCACCCTGTGCGCTACTTTAAACAAGAGCCCGATGGGTCCTGGTCAAAATTAGTGCACTACATGGGGAATAGGGTGGCATTTGAGACACAATGTATGGGATTTTCCCGACCCTGTTTAGTCTAGCTGTTTATCTGACCTGAGATTTATGGCGCTTTCTTTTTTCTTCCATTCTTTCTCTCTCTCTTCTCAGCGTCTCATCCAGTACCTGGCCTCTAGAAACACCCTCTTCAACTTGAACAACTTCTTGGACAAAGGTGCTTTGCAAGGTATGGTATATCTTATACAAACACTCATATAATACTAGTACATGATTAGACACACACTGCTTTGGTCTCAGGTTCTCTCTTGTTTTTAGTGGGGTGTGGGAGGTTTTACTGGGGGGTCTGTGCTGTTTTTGGTCAAATGAGGATGGTTCAGAGTCTCGGTTGTCTCTCTTCTCTCTATCCTCTCTCTCTCCCTCCTTTCTCTCCCTCCCAGGTTCTGACATGTCTACCTTCATCCGTCGGTACAGCCGCTATCTGAATGAGAAGGCCATGTCTTACAGGCTGGTGGCTGTGGACTTTACCAAGATGAAGAGAGGGTAGGAAGCACACATGTTTACTCACTCAAGCACACACCTGAATGAATAGATCACAATGTCTTACAGGCTGGTGGCTGTCGACTTTACCATGTTGAAGAGTGAATAGGCTGCATAACAATTCATACATCTAGTCTATTTCACACTGTACTGGGCTGGCCTGGTTCCGCAACCGCCGTAGTTCCTGGAACCGTGCTCGAAAGGAAAATATCTAAGCAGCCGAGTACGGTTCAGGTTGGTTCTATAGTGTGAATCGGGTAAAATGTTCCTTAGCATCCCGTCAGAACCAGCTAATCCAGTATTAGTCTAGAAAGAGAAGGACTAACTAAAAATGTTTGGTGTGTGTATGTTCCAGGATTGACGGTGTGATGCGTACCATGAGCATAGAGAAGCTCATAAAGACCCTTCCTATTATCCAGAACCAACTAGACGCACTGCTAGACTTCCAGGTAAATGGTGTGTTTGTGCATGCGGAGGAGGGGTGTGTGTATTCAATGGAATGTGTGCATTTTCCAATGGTGGACATGGGTGTCAGGTTTGAGATGAAAAATAAAGACATTTTTGGGGGGGAAATGCCTCCCTTCCACCCTCTCTCCAGGCCAACCCTAATGAGTTAACTAACGGGGTGATCAACTCAGCCTTTATGCTGTTGTTCAAGGACTCCATCCGTCTGTTTGCTGCCTACAACGAGGGCGTCATCAACTTACTGGGTAAGGACTGGTCTAGAGTCAGATTTAAAGCCTCCAGCGTCAGGACTATTGGTACTGGTGGGTATTATCATGGTATAATAGAATGGTTCATTGGAATTCTATGGGTGTTATCCTATTCATATTATGTGGGTTCTTCCAGGGCATAGCTCAAGGTTCTTACATCAATTTGATGTGATTAACTATGTGATGTTAGCGTCTCGGACAGCCAATGACCTGTACGGTGTGTTTGTCTTTTCACAGGTTGTGATGTATTTTTGAAGTGCTAAGTTGTCCTCTGTCTCCTATCACTCTCTACTAATGGCTTCTTTGTACTCTACTCTTCTCACACTGTCACTTTGTCTCTCTCTCTCTCTCTCTCAGAGAAATATTTTGATATGAAGAAGGGTCAATGTAAAGACGCATTGGACATCTATAAGAAGTTCCTCTACAGGATGACCAAGCTGTCAGAGTTTCTAAAAGTAGCAGAGGTACACACAGGCATGCACGCGGACATACACACACACACGCTCAACACACAATGCCCCGTTTTTCACATTTACGTAAAGTACCAGTCAAAAGTTTGGACACTTACTCATTCCAGGGTTTTTCTTTGTTTTTACTGTTATCTACATTGTAGAATAGTAGTGAAGACATCACAACTATGAAATAACACATTTGAAATCATATAGTAACCCAAAAAGTTTTAAACAAATCAAAATATATTTGAGATTCTTCAAAGTAGCCACCCTCTGCCTTGATGACAGCTTTGCACACTCTTGGCATTCTCTCAACCAGCTTCATGAGGTAGTCACCTGGAATGCATTTCAATTAACAGGTGTGCCTTGTTAAAAGTACATTTGTGGAATTTTCTTTCTTATTGCGTTTGAGCCAATCAGTTGTGTTGTGACAAGGTATGGGTGGGATACAGAACATGGCCCCATTTGGTGAAATACCAAGTCCATATTATGGCAAGAACAGCTCAAATAAGCAAAGGGAATAGAGAATCCATCATTACTTTAAGACATGAAGGTCAGTCAATCCGGAAAATGTCAAGAACTTTCTTCAAGTGCAGTCGCAAAAGCCATCAAGCGCAAGTCAAAACACACAGCCTGCCGGTACTGACCCTAATCTATTCTTATGTCACATATAGCATTCTTAGACAGAGATTAAATCATGTATGAGTAGGTTGTTTAGGTCATATCGACTCAATTCTGGAATGTTGCTGTGAGACCGAGGGCATCATGTGTGCCGATGTGTTTCCCTAAATATATCTTGATAACTTTTGGAGTCAATGAAATTTAATGAAATTATTTGAATAGTTATGCTTCTTGATGATATCTTGTATTACGTCACCTTACCCACACACATAAAGATAGACATCATGCAGACACACACAGTCTCAAGGTTTTAAGATTGCTGTCCGTCAAAGATTCTCAACCAAATTTACTGAGCTTGTGCAATTATGACAAAATCAACGGACATATCATCCCCTAACAGTTGTGCAAACTTGGTAGAGTCTTATTCTAACGTATTCACAGCGTTAATGGCTTCCAAAGGTGCTAACACCAAGCATTCATTACATCTTATTTTTTATTAAATTGGAAAATGTGTTTTTTTTCTTGTGTAGATTGGTAAAGAAGTCATCAATTTTTATTTTATTTTTGTGATTACATTTTAAGGCTGCAATTGGGGTGTACACTTTCACTGTTCCAATGTTTTGGCCTCACGTTATTTCAATGTTTTTGGGGCTTTTTAAATGTCTGTTCAATTGCTCGCCATTCATTTACCGCACCCACACCATGTCTCGTCTCTCATTGGTCACTCACGAGACATACTCAACATTGTCCAATCATATTCATCAATCCAGTTGTCAGCATTTTTGATGTACACCCTTTATTTAAGTTGTTTAGAGGATGTGTCCCAATAATCTGTTCTTTCTCATTAAGTGTGCACTTGTTCGATTCCCTTCATGGATTTGAAAGGAAATGACTGGTATATGGAAACACCCTTCAGCCCATGCCTACACCAATCTAATGCTTATATATTTTTGAGGAGTGGTGTACGAGTGCACACTTCAAGAAGAACGAGAGGTTATTTGGACTCACCCACAGTAGTCACTGCATGGGAGTAATCATTCCTTTATTTATTTATTTATTTTCTTATCCCCGTTTTTTCTGTTGGCCCGTTTGTTTGTTTTTCGTTCGGTCTTTGTGACCACAGCAAGTTGGAATAGATCAGGGTGATATCCCCGATCTCTCACAGGTCAGTGTACATTTTTCATCTCTTTCTCTCTTCTTCTTCTGGCTCCACCAACATGCTTTCATCCGTCTATCCGTCCATTCGTTCATGTTACAGCCGTCAGCCTCTCTCTTACTGTACATATTCGCTCCCTCTCTCCTTTGGTCTCACTTGCTCTCGCTCTTTTCTCTGTACTCAATCATTCACTCATTTTTCTCTGTCAAACTCTTAACAAGTTACCCTGTCTTCTACTTTCCCTAGTAATCTGTTGGTTCAATTGATTTAGTATTTATTTTTCTAATTATTATTTACACTGTAGGCCCAAATAGGCACTTGTAAAGAACGTATTTAACTGGCTATATAAATACCAATAACTTAAGGCACCAAGCTTGATAGTGATGCAAACTGAAATATTGGATTTTGAGTGATGCATAATTCCCATTCCCAGTATACCATTTAAAATAGTTCCTTTATCATTCTCCTCCACAGACCATTAAAGGATCATGCATTGTAGGTGGTGGGTTACTTACTGTAATGCTTTTAACCCTAGCATCCCTCCCACTAAAGGCATTTCACTGTACTAGTGCACGTAACATTGAAACTTGAAACTATACTGCTTCTCCCCTCCCCATACAGTATATACACAGAGTTTTACAAATTGTTGACTCGCCATAGCTTGTGTGCTCTGACATCTTGACCTACCCACCCGGGTTTGCATGTAGCCCTCGCTCCCTCACACGCACGCATGTAGCCTTGCCCCTTCCTACACGCACGTGCGCACACGTAGACATGCATGAGTGCAGACACACTTTGGCCCCGAGTGTGGGTGGGCGGGGGAGGTCAACCATATGAATGAATTATGAGAAAAGTATTCCTCTCCTCCTCCCACCATTCAGACAGACATAGGCCTATGATAAAGAAAGCATTTTAGGGATTTTTAACCTATTCATTTAAACTATATTTGACCCCCTGATTATTACATGAATGCATCATCATAGCCGTAGCTATGACGTAAAAAGATTTCTGTCTTCAAACTTCAAAGCACATCTTGTTTTGAAAGATTGTCGGGGGATAACTAGCGATCAAAAAGGGGGGGAAAAACTATTCCCTCTTTCTTTTACTTTGCTCTTTTGTTCTCTCTCTACCTCACTTTCTTTCCTCTCTGTGTGTCGGGTGGAATGTTTGGGGAATATGTACAGGGTTCAGTCAGAGTTCCGTGCTCAGTCTGTTTTTAACTTCTGTGCTTTTTTTGTAAGAGGGAATAGAATGTGTGTCTGCTAATATTATTGATGTCTGATTTGGTCTCTAAACAATCTAAAAAGATGGTCTACTTTTGATCACAGCCACATTGATCGTTCGCCTTGACGTCACCATAGGTCAAAAGTACTGCACCACACGGGGAATAAGGTGCCATTTGGTACACAACCTCCCATTTGAATTAATTTTCTCTTGGAATGTGTCTCAAATAGCACCCAAATCTCTATATAGTGCACCACTTGTAGTGCGTAGGGTGCCATTTGGGACGCACACTTAGTAAAAGCCAAAGCGCCAACCTTGCCCACTAGGCTATGCCCTCTCAGGATGTTTATATGTTTGGCATGAACCAGACAGAACGGGGTTTATGTGCATGTTTCTCAACCTCCTCTACTACCTTCCTTCCCCTCTGTTCTCTCCTCGTTTTTCTGTTTTCCGAAACTTGTTATTATTAACCTACCAGTACTGAGCAACCTATTCCCTATATAGTGCCATTTGGGCCGAAGACGTAGTTGTTCTATTCTGGGAAAGTGATGCATTGTGGGTCGACCTCTGGGACTAACAACCGTGTGTGCGTGTGTTTATTGATGTGTGTGTGACGTGTAAAGAAGTGAATGAGTGCGTCATGTCATGTGAAAGAGAGGAACAGCTGGTTCTGTCTCACCCCCCTCCCCTCTTCTGTTTTCTCTACTTGTCCTCCTCTCCTCCTTCCAGGCTCCTAGTAGTCTCCTGGAGGCTCTGGAGCAGCACCTAGCCTCTCTGGAGGGGAGAAAGACCAAGGAACTCACCGCTGATACCAGGTACTGGACTGGCGAGACAATGAACACTTGGTGATATACGTTATCATAAAACTTGTATAAGAAGCACACATAGAAAAAACATGTCCCCTGTCCCCTCCTAATACCTCTGTTCTCGCCTCTGTCCTCTCCATAGAGCGTCCACCCTGTCCAGTGCGGTGTCGTCTCTGTCCAATACAGGCATGTCATTCAGCCGCATGGACGAGAAGGAGAGACAGCAAGCCTTAGAGGAGGAGCAGGCCAGACTGCAGGCCCTCAAGGTACAGGTAACACACCATTACACTAATACATAAAATGATACTACACCGATGCATAATTTTACACAGCTACACTAACCACCACTACACTGGTGGACAGGGGGAGTTAAATATGTTACTACATCATTACAACAAATTACACTGCTGCACAAAATTACATTACATTTTTTTTTTTACTTACCTTTTATTTAACTTGGCAAGTCAGTTAAGAACAAATTCTTATTTACAATAACGGCCTACACCGGCTAAACCCGGACGACGCTGGGCCAATTGTGCGCTGCCCTATGGGACTCCCAATCACGGCCGGTTGTGATACAGACTGGATTCGAACCAGGGTGTCTGCAGTGACGCCTCAAGCACTGAGATGCAGTGCCTTAGACCGCTGCGCCACTCGGGAGCACTACATTAGCCTATTCAGATTTAACTGCCTGAAAACAGGGTGTCCGTGGGTCCTTAAAGTCTTACATTAATTTCTGATTTAAAGTCTTAAAATGGCTTAAGTTCAGTTTTCAAAAGTATAAAAAAATGCGACGTTGATGACTACAGTGTTTCCGTTATATTGTGCTTAATTGTTGCCACCCCGACCAAAAAAAGAAGGAACAATTGAACATCAAACAATACTCTAGGCACACTTTCAAGATGTTCGAGATCTGTCCAACCACGTGTACCTCGGTGTTTGCACGTCATGTGCGTGTACCAGTGTGGTTCAGGACGTTGCCAGAGGAAAGAGCAAGGCAGCCTAAAATGTGATAGACAGCAACACTAACTAGAGCTGGGACGATAAACAGGAAATTACCGACACCGATATTGCCTTCTTACCAAAGCAATTTCGGGGATTAGGCTACATAACGTTCCTGCAGATTTTTGTTGTTGTTCTAAAACCATTATTTGGTCAACAGTAATGTGCATTAACCTGCTTCCTGCAATAAAAGTATCTGCCGTGTCCGTTTTGCTGCTGGCTCTCACTCCCGCTACCCCCTTTGCACATGGCGAGGAGGGAGAGAAGCGCAAGCATACTGATAGTTGAGCAACATTTTTAAATGTAATTGCGGGAAAGACAGTTTTTAAAACCACTATTGTTACTGTTCCTAAACAAGAGGAGAGTCTCGGCTTTATGTGAGAAATAACACCACTTTACAAACGTCGTATGTAATTGAGATGCTCTGCAAACGGAGCGGAGCGTGCCATTTGCGGTGAATACATCAAGTAGCCTATATAGGCCTACCAATGGAAAGTTTTTGTAGGACATTCAATTTGCTGTCAGCTCAATTGCATGGCTATCTAGCAACAATATCGTATTTAGAGTTGGCAATCTAGTGAGTTCTCACTTCCTCAGGTGGTAAATAATGTAGCATATAGGCATAGCCTAGGCCAATATGCAGAAAAAACTCATTGTACGACTTCCTCATCGATGACGAGCGTGCTCTTGTTTGCCATGACATCCTCTTCCAGACAGGCCAGGTGAGCGGGGGCAACCCCTGTTTCAAAGCGGGTGAAGAACTTGTTTAGTTCATTGGCTGTAGAGGCACACCCTCTCATCCGGGCAGGGATCAATGCGTTGCCTACTTTTTGAAGGGGGCGTTTTTCATATTCTTAATGCCCAACCAGGCAGACCGAGAGTCTCCCTGTAACTTTATCTCCACCTTATTTCTGTACTGGCATCTCACCTTTTTTTAATCTCTTTGTTCCCCTCTCTCTGTACCTCTTTTCTTTTGAGTGTGTTCCCGGAGGCAAACACTTGTTTCTTCCTATTAAGCACCACTTTCGATTCTTTGGTCACCAATGGTTTGTTAGGAAATATCTTACATCACTGCAATTGATCAATACGGTCATTGTCCCACACCTGTATTTGTTTTTCCACCACCTTCTCCCTTTTGAGTAACTGTCTATAAGTTGGTCGTAGAAAAACAGTGTTATGATCTTATCCACCCAGTGGATGTCTGGCCAAGGATGAATACGCTTTGGGAACCGAGCCGTAACATAGGTCAATGATCTTATTTTTCCTTGTTGGACAAGTCACATCAAGCTCTTGAGCGGGGATAAAAATGATGTCAGCTGCGTTCACACTGTTTGCTCTTGGATGGATATAAACAACTGTCAAAAAAAGCTGGGGGAGGTAGAAGTGGCGTAATGATAGCAGCTCTATAACAGGGGTGCATATTTTTTCCCCTGACAATCGTAGTTTTACACCATCTTTCATTTAGTCGAACACAGACTCCGCCTTCGTGCTCCTTACCAGGAGCTTCACTGTCTCTGTCCATACGAGTGATCGTGAATCTGTCAGGGGTGACTTCAGTCGGGCACCGCCTCCGACAGCCAAGTTTCAGAAATGGCCATCACACAGGCCTCTCTGTATTCATATCGATACCATGAGTTTGCCCGTAATTCGTCCATTTTCCCCTTAAGCGATTGGATATTAAAGAGCAGTTGGATGCGGAATCTTTGTTTTGTTCCTCAGCACACCGCCTTTCCCCTTTTCCTCTTCCTTCTTAGTAGTCCTTCACCCAGGTTGTTTTGTCTCACGATCTCTGCACGTATGTCCCCTTTGATCGGTTCTCCCAAACGTGAGTTATCACATTGTAAAAGATTAGTTTCTGCAGTAGCGGATGTGTTGTGCCGCCGACTTTCTCGTAGATTCGCGTGCTTTTTCAGGTACCAGCAAAAGTAATCCAAGTAGGAGAATTATCCACGGTACGCACTTCATGTCCCTCTACCGTAGCCTAATCGGTAATCCGATGCAACATAAAACACTATCAAACTACTAAAAGCAAAGCAACAAAAACAGACGAGTTTAAACAACGAACCAGGAACAAACGCACCACTGCGCAGCGCCCCAAGACTGATTGGAGCCTGCTCAGTCTAACGCTGCTCAGTCTGTACCAAGCATGAATCCCTCAGTCATACCCAACTTTGTGTTTGGTAACTGTGTGAGTGTTTTTCTGTGTTTCTCCAGGACCAGCGTCTGAAGGAGATTGGCATGTCCACTCCATCTGCCTCCCCCAGTACACAGTCTATGGGCAGTGTCAGCAACAACCACCACAACACCAATCAAGGCATGGAGCTATTCAGTGCACCCTCCACCAACAGGTACTACTGTTATAACATGGTTACTACAGGTCATAGGAGGTTATCTAGTGTTATAAAGGTATGATTAAATTATTCTATTCAGATTTATGTTGATTCTTTTGACTATAGATTCTTTCTGTGATTTTCTTTGGGGGGGTTTCAAAGGTTGGTATCAAAGAGTTTGTTTTGTTGACTTAAAGGGATTTTTGAGGCAATCTATATTTCAGTGGAATTACCCTTACCTTGAGTTGTTTCTCAAGCCAGAAGTTACCATATTAGCATCGTCAAAATTCATTAATGTGAACAGGCGTACCGATGTTAGCAAAACTGCAAACTTCCTCAGAAACATGTAGCGTCGATACTCACAAAGAACCTGTCCATGTTCTTCCCCGCAAAAAAGTTATTTTTCTAGTAATATCTGAATGCTGAATATCTGTATATTCCAATGCTCGGATAGTGCCATCAAGCCACCGGTGAGTGCCCAATGGAATATACAACTTTATTGTCAATGTTACAGCACACAGAAACAGACAGACTACATGAGGAAATGTAGTCTCACAATTCCAGCGACTATTTCAGCAGTATGTATGTTAGAAAATTGTGAACTTCACCAACTACCGAACTTGGTTTTGAAGTGTTTTTGAGCATGTTACGGCTTGCTGTGCAGCTTTGCTAACATTGGTTTGGTTATTTACATTCATGAATTTTGATGATGCTAACTCCTGTCTGTGGCTAAACATTGATTATTGTGCACTCTGTCACTATGGGCCTTAATACACAACTCAAGGTAAGGTAAATTCCACCGAAATATATAGATTTCACCTGAACTAACCCTTCAATTGTTGATTGTTTGGGCATATAGGGGCAATTTAAATTACATTTATTTACTCATTGATTTTCTTTCCCTCTTCCCTGTCTCCTCTTATTTCTCTCTCTAGCATGCCCAACCTCAGTAGTGATCTATTTGACCTGCAGCCAGCCTTTCTACCTGCTGTCCAAAGCACTCCCTCTATCTCTACAGCCACCAGTGCCTGGGGAGGTAGGTCACACACACATTTGGACACACACGTGCATGCAATATACACATGGAAATACACACACAGTTTTTATCTACTTAACCTCCTGAACCTTCAGGTTCAGATCCGGGGCAGAGATGTATAGTGTTGATTTAGCTGTGTATTATGTCACACACTACACAAGTTTCAGTTAACACGTGTGTTCTGACAAGCCTCTGTCTTTTAAAGTCAGGTGGCTTTTCAACTGTACAAATTCATGTTCATGTGTATCTGAGTTCTCTTCATGTCTTCAGTCATTCATGTGTTCATTCATCCATCAATTAATTCACTTGTTTCATCCACTTATCGTCCATCCATTCAGCCATCACTTTCTCATCCGCTAGAAGCACCGAAACGGCTAAAATATGATGTTTTACATTTTGTCCAATAAACATTATTTGAATGAACATATGGTTCGACAGACCAACCAACCCAGAGGTTGAAGAGAACCTTTACAATCGTAATATGTCTTTATGACCTTTGTCCCCTAGGTGCTGCTGAGCCAGCTGAGTCCTCCATGAGTGTAGATTTTGAAGCTGTTTTCGGGGGCGGGGCTAGAAGACAGGCCAATAACCACGTACAGCCTGCCACCGATGGTAAAGAGACACAACGGCTACGTCCCAAATGGCAACCTATTCCCTTTATAATACACTACTTTTCACCAGGGCCCATAGGGCACTATATAGGGTGCCATTTCAGACACACACAACCCTAAATAAACCTACTAAACAACCTCTGGCTTAGCTTACTGCTCCCCTATAACAACTGTAATTAACTACGTTTAGTGCTGGGTCAGATCTCTGATTTGGTTTTGCTAATGGCCGCTAAGTAAATCAAACTTTTCAGGCTTTGGCCTGTATCCACAAATCGTCTTAGAGTAGGAGTACTGATCTAGGATCAGTTTTTCCTTTTAGATCATAATGAATACAATTATATGGACATATACTATATCAGCACTCTTACTCTGAGATGCTTTATGGATACAGGCTCTGGTTTAGATTTCTGGTTGGGTTTTGCTATGGGCCAGCTAATCCTTAGCTACAGCTTTAGGCCTGGGGTTTCTAATACCAGTTTCCATTTGTGTGTTTTAAAGCCTTCAGTAGGAATTTCCTGGTGGTGATCTCACTCCATTCCATCTGTTTGTAACTCATCTCTTTCTCTCTCTGTGCGTGGTTTGTCATCTCAGTCCGTTCCTAATCGCCTGTCACTCATCCATTTGTTGTCATCCACACCGTCCCACACTCTACACAGACAATCCATCTCTTTGGAGGCACTGAGGTGGTACCTTTCCATCTGTTCTCCATCTCTTTCCCTCATCTGTCCTCTACTCCCTCCATTCTCAGCCTTTCCAAACAATTAGCTTAATAGTAAACTCCTCTTTCTTCATAAAACTAGATTTTTCTTTCTTTCCTGCCCTCTGCTCTGTATGTTATGGTGAGTGGGCTAGTTTTCTGATTATTTCCTTCTCTCTCCCTTCCTCCGTGTGCTAATTGTCTCTGATCCTTCCCTTCTGTTTCCTGCTTGTAAAGCAGGAAGTTCTTACTTCATGAATATGGCCAGATGGCACCCTATTCCCAATTGGGCTCTGGTCAAAAGTAGTGCACTATGGTAGTATGGGCTCAGGTCAAAAGTAGTGCCCTACATAGGGAATGGAGTGACATTTGGGACGCATAGCTATGTCAGCACAATGTCCAGAAGCTAGACACCGCTTCCTAGACAAATATTATTTGTCCTTTTTTTTTGTTTTCGCTCCCTCACTTTTTTTCTGTGATGGGAGGATAAGGAGTGATGGGAGGTGGCAGCTGTCTGTGCAGCTCTGTTGTGCTCCCTGTCTCTTTTTTTCCTCCCCATACGCTACTTTGTCTTTCCCTCCTTCGATCGGTCTTTCTCTGTCACACACTGATTGCCCCTATTTGTCTCTTTTCTGTCTCCCTCTCCACCCTCTCTCCCTTTTCCGTTCCCCCCTCCCTCCACCATCCCTTTCCCTACCTCTCTCCTAGTTGAGGGCAATGTGTTCCCATTTTTAGAATTACTGTTGACAGACCATTGTGGTACTAATGTAATGTTTGCACAGTGAAATACTCCATGCTGCATCCCAAATGGCAGCCTGTGGGCCTTGGTCAAAGTAGTGCACTATATAAGGAATAGTGTGCCATTTGGGATGGAGCCATGCAGTGTAACCGGACCAATCAGCCCTGTACAGTAATAGAGTAGTATACCACACAGACCGGTCAGCCTACAGTACAGCCTCAATAAGTGTAATGACTCAACAACATGACACCACAAGCACATAAATCCATCATAACACAAATATAGCTACTGCTGCTGAGCCTAGGGATGGAACAAACACCCATTTCTCATAATTCTGCTACTGAGGCTGACTAGAAACTGAAGGAGTAGACAGGGCACATCTACTGTTTTAGTCTAGATATGGAATTACTATAATCCATCAGCATAAGGACTCCACAACATGTCAGCCACAAGGAACTACAGTGCCTTCAGTAAGTATTCATACTCCATGACTTATTCCACTTTGTTGTTACAGCCTGAATTCAAAATGGATTAAGTATATTTTCTAACCCATCTACACACAATACCCAATAATTATTTTTTTGCAAATGTATTGAAAATGAAATACAGAAATCTAATTAATTTAATTATTCACACCCCTTTGCTATGACTCTCCAAATTGAGCTCAGGTGCCTCCAATTACCTTTAATCATCCTTGAGATGTCACTACAACATGATTGGAGTCAATTATTAATGTGGCCAATTAAATTCATACCGTGAAATTCAGGTAACTATCCGTAGAGCTCTGAGTGAGAATTGTAATGAGGAATATATCTGAGGAAGGGTTTAAAACAATTTATAGAATGTTAAAAGCTTCCAAGAGCACACAGTGTCCTCCGTCATTGGGGAATGGGGAAAAATACAGAACTACCCAGACTGGTCGGACAGCTTCTAGGCACAAACTGAACAACCAGGCAAGAACAACCTTGGTCAGGGAGGTGACCAAGAACCCAACGACCTCTCTGACAGAACTACAGAGTTCCTTGGCTTAGATGGGAGAACCTGCCAGAAGGACAACAGTCTCTACAGCACTTCACCAATCTGGGCTTTATGGGAGAGTGGCCAGACAGAAGTCACCCCTGAGAAAAAGGCACATGACGGCACGCTTGGCGTTTGCAAAAAGGCACTTGAAAGACTCTGGAGTGGCAGAAGAGTCTGGTCTGATGATACAAAAATTAAACTCTTTGGCCTGAATACAAAGTGCTATGTTTAACACCATCCCTACTAGAGGTCGACCGATTATGATTTCTCAACGCCGATACCGATTATTGGAGGACCAAAAATAGCCGGTAACGATTAATCGGCCGGTTTTTTATTTTATTTTTTACAATTTATTTGTAATAATGACAATTACAACAATACTGAAAGAACACTTATTTTAACTTAATATAATACATCAATAAAATCAATTTAGCCTCAAATAAATAATGAAACATGTTCAGTTTGGTTTAAATAATGCAAAAACAAAGTGTTGGAGAAGAAAGTAAAAGTGCAATATGTGCCATGTAAGAAAGCTAACATTTAAGTTCCTTGCTCAGAACATGAGAACATATGAAAGCTGGTGGTTCCTTTAAACATGAGTCTTCAATATTCCCAGGTAAGATGTTTTAGGTTGTAGTTATAATAGGATTATTTCTCTCTCTACGATTTGTAGTTCATATACCTTTGACTATTGGATGTTCTTATAGGCACTTTAATATTGCCAGTGTAACAGTATAGCTTCCATCCCTCTCCTCGCCGCCACCTGGGCTCGAACCAGGAACACATTGAAAACAGCCACCCTCGAAGCAGCGTTACCCATGCAGAGCAAGGGGAACAACTACTCCAAGTCTCAGAGCGAGTGACGTTTGAAACACTATTAGCGCGCACCCCGCTAACTAGCTAGCCATTTCACATCGGTTACACCAGCCTAATCTCGGGAGTTGATAGGCTTGAAGTCATAAACAGCGCAATGCTTGAAGCATTGCAAAGAGCTGCTGGCAAAACGCAGGAAAGTGCTGTTTGAATGAATGCTTATGAGCCTGCTGGTGCCTACCATCGCTTAGTCAGACTGCTCTATCAAATCATAGACTTAATTATAACATAATAACACACAGAAATATGAGCCTTATGTCATTAATATGGTCGAAACCGGAAACTATCATCTCAAACAAAACGTTTATTCTTTCAGTGAAATACGGAACCGTTTGGTATTTTATCTAACGGGTGGCATCCATAAGTCTAAATATTCCTTTTACATTGCACAACCTTCAATTTTATGTCATAATTACGTAAAATTCAGGCAAATTAGTTCGCAACGAGCCAGGCGGCCCAAACTGTTGCATATACCCTGACTCTGCGTGCAATGAACGCAAGAAGTGACACAATTTCACATGGTTAATATTGCCTGCTAACCTGGATTTCTTTTAGCTAAATATGCAGGTTTAAAAATATATACTTCTGTGTATTGATTTTAAGAAAGGCATTGATGTTTATGGATAGGTACACGTTGGAGCAACGACAGTCCTTTTTCGCGAATGCGCACCGCATCGATTATATGCAACGCAGGACAAGCTAGATAAACTAGTAATATCATCAACCATGTGTAGTTATAACTAGTGATTATGATTGATTGATTGTTTTTTATGAGATACTTTTAATGCTAGCTAGCAACTTACCGTGGCTTCTTACTGCATTCACGTAACAGGCAGGCTCCTCGTGAGGCAGGTGGTTAGAGCGTTGGACTAGTTAACCTAAGGTTGCAAGATTGAATCCCTGAGCTGACAAGGTAAAAAATTGTCATTCTGCCCCTGAACAAGGCAGTTAATCCACCGTTCCTAGGCCGTCATTGAAAATAAGAATGTGTTCTTAACTGACTTGCGTAGTTAAATACAGGTGTAAAAAAAATAAAAAATCTGCGTCCAAAAATAGCGATTTCCGATTGTTATGAAAACGTGAAATCGGCCCTAATTAATCGGCCATTCCAATTAATCGGTCGGCCTCTAATCCCTACCGTCAAGCATGGGCGTGGCAGCATCATGCTATGGGGATGCTTTTCAGTGGCAGAGACTGGTATGGATAGAGAGAACAATGAATGGAACCAAATATAGCCAAGTCCTTGATAAGAACCTGCTTCAGTGCTAATGACCTTAGACTAGGGTGAAGATTTACTTTCCAACAGGACAATGACCCCAAGCATACAGCCAAAGCAATGCTGAAATGGCTTCAGAACAAGAATGTGAAAGTCCTTGAGTGGCCCAGCCAAAGCCCAGACTTGAATCCCATTGATAATCTGTGGAAATACTTAGATTGCTCCCCATCTAATTTAACAGAGCTTGAGGTAATCTGTAAGGAAGAATGGGAGGAAATCCACAAATCCAGATGTGCAGAGCTTATACAGACATACCCAAGAGGACTCAAAGCTGTAATCGCAGCCAAGGATGCTTCTACAAAGTATTGACTCGGGTGTGAATACTGCAAAAATGTCAAACATGTTTTACTTTGTCAATATTGGCAATATGTGTAAATGGGTGAGGGGGAAAAAATCTATTTAATCCATTTTGAGTTCAGGCTGTAAAGCAAACAAAATTTAATTATGTGAAGGGATATGAAATCTTCCTGAAGGCAATGTAAATCCAGCACAACACACATACTGCTGCTCAGCCTAGAAATATGGTGTATAGACGGGACAAAGCTACTGAGCCCTGAGCGTAGAAATAAAAGGGAACACATCCTTTATTTTCTGTACGTGTCATGATACTGAGCAGATGGTTTGTGATCCCACAGCCTGATCTTGCCTCCCAAGTCCTTTTTTTTTCTCTTGCTTGAGTCAAATCTTTCCTGCATGTGCGCTGCTTTTCTTTTAACCTCATATCCCATCTGTGTGTGATACTTGCCTATACTTTGTGTTTGTCTAATCTCTGTGTATGTATAATGTAATTAAATCTGTCTCCCTGTGTATCTATCCTCCAGGGTTTGACGCTCTAGGGGACCTGCTGAAGCCCACAGTGCCCAGCCACAACCAGGCTCCTCCCATGGCCCTGCACCACCCTGGTCATCCCCATCCAGGGCACCCAGGAGGCAAGCTGCTGGCCAATGACCTTGACTCGTCCCTTGCCAACCTCGTTGGCAGTGAGTACTGTATAGACAACATACATTGTTCTTTTGTATCCTCACATCTGTCTGTTTCTGCCCCTTTCTCCCCTCTGCCTCCATAAGTTTCGGTTTCTTTCGCTTTGTGCATTCTCCTTACTCCTCATGTGACTCTTTTCTCTCCCCCTTGGTCTTGTCCTCTAATGAATGAATGTCTCTGCCAGTGGTAGAGTTGTCAATAGAAACAGTTGGGCCAAGCTAATGGTAGCGGATGGCCTATCTGCCAGAGCTCTTGCCTGAGAGCCATTGGCGGGAAGGTAGAGGACACACAGAGAGAGGGGAACCCAGTAGGGAGGCACTGGTCTGTCTACTGTATGCTTAGCAGCCTGCACTACCTTCCCAGGGCTGGCCGGCTCTCTCTGTCTGCCTGTCTCACTGTCTTTTAGATAGACTCGCTCACTTTTTTTCAAACCCTCTGATGCTTTTGCTCTCTTCTCTTTCTCATACTCACTTGTTCGCTTGCTTTCTCTTGCTCTCCTCTTTCTGTCTCACCATTCCTCGCTCTCTCTCGTCCTCAGATCTGCAGTTCGGAGGAGCCCCAGCCAAGAAGTAAGTGTAGGAGTTGTGATGTGTGTCTGCATGCGTGTGTGTGTGTCTCTCTGAGTTGGGAAGTGATGTAGTGCCAGACTACAGCATTTTCCCTAGACAATAGAATTCTTTGGCGGGCTGGCATCCTATAGTTCTCCAGTCCCAGGCAGCCCCTGCTCAAAACAGTCTACTTCAAGACATGAGAAACTAAAATAAACTTGAATAAGTATCTAGTGAATGGAAGTTATACTAGTGTTTTTAATGACAAAACAATGTGTTGTATAAACAATCAACAATTGAACAGACTGACTGCAGGGTTTTCCCTAGACGATAGACTTTATGGCGGACTGCCATCCCACTCTACTGTACTAGTGCGAGCCGACTCAAAGCCTAGCCAACGCTGAAAAGCTTCTGTGCTGCTCAAATCTGTTGAAAAATAAATTTAAACTAAAATAACTTGACTGCATCATTCAAATCTGCAGGATTTTACCTGTAACAAGACACACATTGAGACCTAGTGAAGAGCTCGAGCTACAATATTGTAATAATATATTTTATTTTTAACAGGCTTTTCAAAAACACATGCAGGCTTGTATAACTAACCTTGTGGGGCCACACAATTCAGTTCCATTCAAAATCCTGTTTTCCCTAAACCTAATTCTAACCCTAAACCCATTTAGAAATAGCATTGACCTTTGTGGGGACTAACAATGTCCCAAGTTGGTCAAATCTTGTTTGTTTACTGTTCTTGTGTGGACCAGAAGTCCTCACAAGTAGAGTCAAACACGTCCACACCTGCATAATATCCATGGTAACAGTTGATTAACGAGTGTGGTGTTTTTGCGCGGTGCATTTTGTCGCTGTGTGCTCCGGTGTTCAGGCCAGACATGCAGTGGAGTCAGCCTGGAGAGAAGAAGCTAACCGGTGGACACAACTGGCAGAGCAAGACCATGACTAGCACCACGACCTGGAACCCCGCTCCCATGGCCCCTGCACCCATGCCTGTACAACACATGGTGAGTGGTTGTGTGTGTGTGTGTGTGTGTATTATGTTACCTGTTTAGAGATTATGTCCAGGTGCAATAGATATGCTCTAGCCCAGACTGAGTGTGTGCGCTAGTCAAGACTGAGTGCTGAGCTTGCCAATGGATGATTGTCGTCCCGATCTCTTCCACAGTACTAGCTGACTGTGGAAATCTGTCACTAACCCCTGGCTTCTTCTCTTCCTCCCTCCTGCCCTCCCCTCTGTCTCTTTCTGTCTCGTTCTCTTCGCTGTAATTCTTTTCTGTTCTTTGCGTTGTCATCCTCGTTCTGTTTCTGCTGCGTTTAATTCACCTTCCTCATTGCCTCTCGCTCTCTCTCTCTCACTTTGTGCGTCCTTGCCATGCAGAATGGGATGTTCTATGCCAGTTATGTAAGTAGTAGGGTATGTCCCAAATGGCAGCCTATTCTCTATATAGTGCACTACTTTTCACCCAGTTCCTATCTAGTCTGTTTGGAGCGACTTCCGGTCTTTATTACGATTCTCTACCCAGTAGTGTACACTCATTGTGAAGTGTACTCACTCCTCCTCATCCATTTCATAGCATTTGATTGGTGCAAGCGTGGCTGAAGGATGTTTCCACCATATTTCTTACATCGGTCCAATTGTTTTGAATCCATGAGGGGGAGTGTACACACCGGGTCAGTATCAGCTCAGTGCGATCTCTCCCTCCCTCCTGCATTCCTACCCTACTTGTTGTTTTGTTTTTAAAGATAAGAGGGTTTTTTCCCTCCTCCCTGTACTCGTAGTTGAAATGATTTCCTCACCCTACTGCCACCTGCTTTTAGAGACTAGTGTTTATTTCTACCAGGGAGAGGCATGCTACTGTTCTTATTAGGTGCTTAACTGATAACAAATTAGCCTAGTGCAGTAATTTAAAGGAACACTGCTCTAGTCAATTCGATTTTTACAACCTCACTTCCACACATGTTGTTTTACCTGTGTTTATCTGTAGTTGTGAATGTGATGGTGTCCGTGAGCATCGGTGATGTCATTACCTGTACCTCCTTTGCTGTTTAGACTCCCCTTTTAGCCTCTCCGCTGCACTATTTTTGAGTTGCTAATCAGGTCTCTCTCTAACAGGCTCCAGCTCCTATGACATTCCCAATGACGACGCCGCAAGTGCCTATGTATGGAATGGTCAGTACTGCTCAGTGCCCACACGCAACAGGACACATTCAACATCACGTGTATAACCTAGAATTACCGTGGTCTAGCAGTCAAAAAAAAAAGAAGTGTAACCAACAAAGAGACGACATACTTGAGTACTGGAAAAATGTTTCTCCCTCTCTCAGGTCCCTCCTCAAATGGGTCAGATGGGGGGTGTACAGTTGATGGCCCCTCAGCCCATGATGTACAACCAGCCTGTACTCAGACCCACAAATCCCTTCGCCCCCATGCCTGGAGCCCAGGTAACCACTCACCATTTCTACAGCCCTAACACCTTACACCATAATACCACATCCCTATTACCCCTTTAAACCCCACAACCCTCCGTCACCATCCCTAAAGCCCAAGGAAACCCTCCCCCCAAACCCTTTAGTTCAGATTAGCCCCCTTCCATATAGTTCAGGTACAACCCAAATGCCTGCCCTGCCCGGCCTTTACTTCCTCTTTGACGAGTCTTCTTTGTGTTAAACCCTGTAGTCTGTCTTTATTTCTGACTGTCTCTCTTTCAGATGCAGTTCATGTAATCTCATGGGGGGGATCCGAGTGCCGAAAGCGATGGCAAAAACACACACCGAGCGAACCACCGAAGACTAAATGACCGAATGAATGAATGAACGAAGGAATGACAGACAGAAGGAAAACCAACCAACACCAAATATAAGAGAGGAAGAGAAGAAAAAGAAAGGGAGGATCAACCCGGGAGATGAGAAGGGTGGAAGGCTAGAGCACGGAGGAGGGGATATGTCATAATAAAGGCGCATCTCTCTGTCTGAAACAGCCCCCCCTCCTGAAAAAATGATAAATAGTGTATATTAAAAAAATAAACCCCCAAAGCCCATTACTGGGTTTAAAACTACCTAAAACTTGAAAGTGTAGGTCGTTTTCAGTCGACAGAGTGAAGGGGTCAGGGGTTAGATGTCTTAAGTTTATTGCACTTAGGACCAGTGTATACATTATGAAGTCTCTTTGTATGGTTAGTTTGTCTTCTGTTACGTTCTCTGGTCGTTGGTGTACATAGGTAGCCTAGGCTCTGTTACGGTTACTGGGACTGTATGTATGTTGCTACTAAGCTGATATTGAGCAATTTGTCACACAGAGTAAAAGAGGGATGGAGAAGAGGCGATCTAGACATAGGCAGAAAAGACAGGTTTGGATTGAAATAGATCTGTAGGTTAAAGTTGCATCCTCCCTCTTTGGCTGCATCCACACAGGTAGGAAGACGTAGGTGTTTGGATTCAGTTTTTTTTTTAAATCTCGAAGCACTTGTGTGTGCGCGCACGCCGTTAATAAACCATTTCTTTGTGAGCTGGTCTCTACCTTCTTTCTTAGACGACAGGTCACCAATTGGAGCGGTTTCTAGAAATCTTTATTTTTATTCTCCAACTTTCTCACCGTTACTGATATCGACCAAACCGGTGGAACCAAAGTCGCACGGTACCGTTTGTCCCTGCTCGCTTGCCATCCTTGACTGTTAGGTAGCGAAGAAAAGCACTTACGCTGTGTGTTACCCAAGGGAGCTGTTTCAGACACGGAGAAGCCTTCACCACGTGCAATCAGACTGAGTATAAAACATTAAGGATAGCCCTCTACACTCATCCTCACAACCACCATCATCCTACCACCAGCCTAACCCTCAACCGCTTATGTCTATTTGTCCATGGAGAGCCACTAGAGAACTGTTGTAAAATGTTTTTAATCCCTCCCTCTACTTTTATTTGTGTTTCTTGTAAAAACAGTTTCTTCTTCATCCTCAGTGTGCCCTTAAATGTTGACGGATTCGCACGCACACTAAATTACACGCACACACCCACGCGCATTAACGTGCAGACACACACCTCCATCCTGCGGAAACAATGTGTGGTCCTATTCTGAAATCATTCTGACGGTTGATGTCACAATTTGTGTTTCCTCTATCATAATGTCCATTGCTCTCGATGGTGTCCTATTGTTGCTGAAGCCATATGCAGTCATTTTCTTCCCAACTGTCAAGATGGGTCAAATGAAAGGATGTCAAAGTAAATTTTTGTGTCAAAGGAAGGATATTGTCAAACTGTTGACGACTCAACAGAACTGCTTCATGTTTTTATTTTGAACAAATATATGTGCCAATAAGTTTGGTACTGGTTAGTGCTGAATGAAACTTAATTGCCAAGGGTTACTTTGTTAAATATTTGGGGGACATGGAGTTGAAATGGACAACCCAATACTGGTTTGAGCATACTCTTGGTCCCATAGGCTTTATAAAAGGATGTCAATGTAACTGAACTGTTGGTGCCAAAGGTCAAAACAGGTATAGGGTCACAGTTGCCATACTTTTTGCTGTCTAATTCCCCTGTATAACACACATTGGTGTGTTATATATGCCATGCGTTTCTCATTGAGGACTGTTTTCGGTGTACTTCCTATATCTTGACGCTGAAGCCAATAGTGAGTTATGCCCCCTGGTTATGTTATGTGCACATATATAAATGTCATTTATTATTTTTGATGAACAAGCTGAAATGTTGCACTGATATGACCTCATTCAGAACCTGAAGAAAGGAGAGTTGGTCATAAATGAATGGATCAAATCAAAGTGTATTGCTCACGTACACAGATTTGCAGGTGCAGCGGAGTGCTTGTGTTTTGAATGCACATGCAGATCCCTAAGACGAACCCTTCCCCCTTTCTCGGTCCACATCACCAGTGAGTTGAGTACTGTGGAGCGTCTAACTCTAATCCTTTTCACTTTCTAGTAGACCTAGTGCTCTAGAACCCTATCTTAGCATCTTTGCTGCTCTTCGATCTAGTACATATAGCTCTATCTTCACCTCTTAGTGACTTGCCAATTGCCATTGTCTTCAAGATTATCTTGGTGGATCGTCACTGTCTAGTAGACCTAGCTCTAAATTCCCCTCTTAGCCTCTTGTCACTGTCTAGTATGTATAGCTTTAGCTTCTCTTGGTTTTTCTTTTCTGTCAAGTATATGTGTCGAACTCATTCCACGGGGTGAGTGTTTGCGAGTTTTCGCTCCACCCTTGTACTTGATTGATGAATTAAATTCATGAATTAGTAACTCCCCTCACCTGGTTGTCTAGGTCTTAATTGAAAGGAGAAAAAAACTAAAACCTGCAGACACTCGGCCCTCCATGGATTGAGTTTGACACCCCTGGTCTATTAGATATATTTAAAGAATTGTCTCCAGGATCACTTTAGATTCATTCCCCTTCTGACCTTGTTTCATTGTCTAGTAGAGCTATATCTAGATAGAATCTCCTCTTGGAGTCTTTTCGCTGTCCAGTATGTATAGCTCTAGATTCTTCTTGCTTCTGCTTTTGTAGATGATGCTTTACAATCCCCTTTGTCTTCTAACTTCCTGTTTCTTCACTGGACTTTGTCATAGGCCTTCACTTAATCATGCTGTGAGTGGGCGTGTACGCCATCTTTAAACTTAAACTGTCTCTGATTGGATCATATGCATTTTATGTCTTGTCGGTGAAACCGAACTATCCACAATGGCTAAGGGGGATGTATACTCTCAGTGAAGAATTAAGTCTGTAGTCTTGAAGTATTTGAGGGTTCTGGTGGCACTAGTCTTTGTCTGTAGGAAGGATTGCCTCGCTATAGTAGTACCTGTATAAAAGGGGGTTGAGAACCAGTGGTGGTCGTTTGGAAGTTAAAGGTCCAATGCAGACGTTTTCGTCTCTATATCAAATAATTTCTAGTTAAAAAGTACGTACCTTTTGATTGTTTTCAATTAAAATGGTCAGAAATAAGCAAAAATAGCAGTTTCTCAAGCAAGAATTTTGTTAGGATTGTCAGGGAGTGGTCTGAGTGGGGAGGGGAAAACTAGCTGTAGGTTTGAAACGCTCTTATTGGTCTATTAAATTTACCGCCTTGTGATGTCACCAAGCAAGCCAAAAAGCCATCCCACCAAAACAGGCTGAGATTTGACGGTCTTTTCAAACATCTTTAACACTAAAAGGGCATTATCATAATTTTCACAATATCACACTATTATTACAACCTTATGTGGATATATATTAAACACAGAAACCCTTCTCTGGGCTCCTCATACTGTGATAATCCCTTACTCAGGAGGGTAGGAAGCTCTGGGTAGAAGTTGCTCTAAAATACAGATCTAGGATCAGCAAACACTTGGGGGTGAAATGGAAAACTGACCTTAGATCAGTGTCTAGGGACAACTATATTTGTCTATCGTAATGGAACCCTATTCCCTATGTAGGCCTCTGGTCAAAAGTAGTGCACTATATAGGGAATAATGCCATTTGGCACACAATCCTTGTTTGGCACTGAAGTTGATGAGCACAGCTTTTTCTCTTGAATTTATCATGTCTTATGTTCTCTGGTTCTTCAGTAGTTTCGTTTCTCTCTTTTTGTGTCATTTTTAAACTAGATTGTTGTTCTGCATGGTATCCGGCCTGCCTGTGTTTTGTGTGTCTTTGAACTGGTTTCAAAATAGTGGAAGAATAGCAGAGGAGAGAGACAGTGTGGAGACTACAATGTTGATTGTCCTATTATAATCTTAGGGGGTGCGTCTCAATAATCTTAAGTGTCTTTCTCTCTCGTCTCCTAAGACCAGAAGAGCGTTAGCTCCCAGAGCGAATGCCAACAATGTCAAATCACGCTGATGGTCTGTTTATGGTAGGCTTTTCTTCCCCTGTGCATGGTCGTGATGATGTTGTGTTCTTTCTACAGCTCCCCTTAAAAGCATGATCTGGTTTACTGTCTGTTAAAACTCGTTCAAGTGTCCGGGTTGTCATGGTTGTGTTATTGATTACATGCTGCAAGGACAGACACCCCTAACCATAGCTCTAGGGTGAATCTCAATAGTCTTTCCTTGACTCCTTGCGTCCTCTGTCCTCAACGCATTGGAGGAGGTCTGGGGGTGTAGCCAAACCCTTTTACTTTTCCAAAGATGCCACGTTACTTTTTCCCTTTATTGAAATGGGTCTTTTTGATCATATCTGCAAGTGTAGCACCCTCTGGTGGCGAGTCCCTGTAATAACACAGTAGTTGAAGATGTCATCAACCTGAAATGAAAAACAGGGAAAGAGAGCAATGGCTATTTGGGGTTATAAACGGATACATTTGGATAAATCTCTCCATAAAATGCATCAGTTTATCTGTTATAAACTGATATATTTGCTCATTTTCAGTCAGTGTTTGTTCAATGATCTTGTGCACATTTTTTTGTTACCCTTCTGATAGCTGAACTGGTGATAACAATGTAAATAGAAATAGAAACATGCAAACACATGCATCCCAATCCCTGTATTGTACTATACAGGGAATATGGGCTGCGTTTACACAGGCAGCCCAATTCTGATCTTTTGTCCAATTATTGGTAAAAGAGCTGATCTGACTGGTCAAAGACCAATTATTGAATTTGGCTGTCTGTGTAAATGCAGCCATGGTGTCATTTGGGACACATCCATACACACACATCAGTCATACTGTTATTTTTGTCTTTGTATTATTATTTTTCTGAACATGAGAGCTATTTGATATTTGCATTATACAGTATATAGATATATAATAATACCCAATGGGTGATATAAACGTATGAAGAAGGGGATTGGCTGCATATCTACAGGTCACCAATGGATCGTCAATGGATGTCATTGATTGTCAAGGATGCCAAATGATTCAGAGAATCACACCTTTGTCTCTGATTATTCTTCTTGTTCTTCCCCCTCTTTGTACATTTTTATTTATTTATGCAGAAATATTAGGATTTTATTAAGCATGGAAATAATACAAAACGAACGTTACAGAAATACAAAAATCATTGGCTTATTTTACTTACTGTGTTTATTTTGATTATATTTTTTTGGAAGAAATAAAGTCATTTTCCATTCCTAAAGAATTTTGTGATTTTAATGATTATTTATTTTGAATGTGGAGTGTCTGCGCGAGTCTAAGGCTTGCTGCTGAAAACAATCTCCGCCTAAATTTTTGTTGACGCTGTTATTCAAAGTAACTGGAACCCACAACCCTTGCGTTGCAAGCACCATGCTCTTACAACTGAGCCACATGGGACCCGTTAGAGTATACGGTTTGCAGCATGGTAAGCGGCTTATTCTGACAGGTTTTAGCCGAGCGTTTCCCAAACTTTGTCCTCGGGACCCCAAAAGGTGCACCTTTTGGTTTTTGCCCGAACACTACACAGCAGATTCAAATGATCAAAGCTTGATGATTATTTTAATCAGCTGTGTAGTGCTAGGGCAAAAACCAAAATGTGCACCCCTTTGGGAGACCCTTTCTTAGCCCCAACTGCCATGCCAGGACACACCTACACGTGTGCTTAGTGCAGTACACACACAGACAGCCAGGCCAGGACAGGAGAGAGGAATGTCAAGCCACTACTAGATAAGGACTGACAGCTGAAGAGAGAGAGGGGATGACTGGTGGCTATTTTTATCATTCATTCAGCCAGGCCAAGCAGAGACCCCCTCTCTTTCCTCTCTTAGTCCCCCTGGATCTCTCTCGTTCTTTCTCTCATTCCCTCGCTTCTTCTCTTCTATCCGGGAGAAAGTTCTGGAAGACTGGGTGGGATTAAAGTTTCGAAGCCCCTCGAGGAGGAAAAAGAAGAGGGTTAGCGAAAGGAAAAGTTAGGTGGAAGAGTTACGGGAGGACAAACGAAATACTAGGCCAATATGGCTCTTCTTTGCTACAACAAAGGCTGTGGAGAGAAGTTTGACGCTGACAAGAACGAAGACGGTAAAACCACTTACTACTTCAACTCAAACACGCGGTTTATTAGTCACTGTTATACTGCGATAGTACACAGGTTGGATTGAATGCACTGTAGACTATGACAGTTATTAGTAAGGAATAATATTATTTGGAGTAAATGCATGTTGCAAATATTGCAAGGTATTTGAGTTTTCAGTGTATTGTAGACTAATACTGTTTTTGAATGGCCAAATGCAGAGGGGATAATGTGTATCATGGTAGTCGTTCATGTGTAATAGCATAGATTATGATAGTCTGACAGACCCCTTTGGGACAGAGGTGGGAATTGACAGGTGTCTTTATCAGAACTGAAAGGGACAGTTTTGCAGACGAAAATTGATCCCATACTAATAGACTAAAACACATTTTCAATTAATAATCTTTGGGTCCAGAAAACCGGCATAGTCATCCACACATTGGCATATCATGGAGAGATTGTATTGTAGGCATGTGTCTGCAATTGTTGTGCGGGTGTGACAGATGTGCATATGAGAGAGAGAGACACTGAGTGAACGCATGCGCCGATATCATTTTCCACGTATTTAAGTCACTGAGTAGACGTCTCTTCATAGCAACTGTTAGGTTAGTTAATGCCTTATATGGGCCCAACCCCCTCCCTCTTATGACCAGAACTCTATGACAGCTGTCTGGGAGACCCGGCTGATTGTGTATGTGTGTGCCTGCTTGTCTGTACAACGGTTGTGTCTGACAAATGCCAGCGCCAACAAGTACCTTTTGTTGTTTCTCGCCCTCTAGAAGCCTGTCTTCATCACCCAGGTGTTCCCATCTTCCACGATGCTCTGAAGGTATATAAATAAAAACATTTGAAAAACTTACAGATGAGAATCAGTAAATATGAAACTATCCTCACAGTACTTGATCAAATTGAAAAACAACGTGTGTGTGTCCAGGGTTGGTCTTGTTGTAGGAAGAGAACCACAGACTTCTCTGAATTCCTTTCGATCAAGGTAAGGACAATGTGGGACCAACTGGGTTTGAGCTCAAGACTGTTTTAACCCACTGAGCTGAAGCGTATGGGCATTAGCTCAGGGAACAGTACTGATCAAGTATATGCAGTAGTTCGCTGTCAGGTTACTCTGTACGCAGTATCCTGACATTACTTTTCTATCGGACTTTTCTATTGTAGGGCTGCACCCAGGGGCGTCATAGTAACGAAAAGCCCCAGGAGCCTATGCAGCCGACAGTGACATCAGACAAGAACGGCGTGAGAAACAACAGAGAGGAGATAATTTACCAGGGGCCCAAATCAGCTGAGGCACTGCAGAAAGAGAGACCCAGGTAGGGTCAGCTTGCTCAAATGGCTGATTAGGTATTTATTTATTAATTTAAATGATTTATGTATTTATTGTCCCTTACAGTTCAGATGAGAAGAAGACCAAACTGAAGCTGAAGGTGTCGGCCTCTCTGACTCAGGTTCTGGAGAAGATGGAAATCAGTAGCAAGGCAGAACTAAAAAAGAAAGGTGTGTGTGTGTGTGTATCCCTCCCATACCTTCTCTGTTCGGTTTCCCCTTGTTGTTCAAATCGTTGGTTTCTATATAACAGCAGGGCATTTCAATGCTTCTGTTGACTAATACCAATACTTCTCTGATGAAATATGATATTATTTTGAAACTACTTTGTTAGTTTTGCAGCGTAAGATTTCAGCAGGTAGTTTAACCTCCCCTGTCCTTGTGACCCTCCCTATTTCTCTTCCTCTCGCCCTCACAGAGAGTGCAGTTGTCATGCAGGGAACACGATGCAAGAATACAGGATGCAAAACAGTAGGTGTCTCTATTCATTTTTTTATTAGTGCTTTTATTTTATTTTTTGTGATTTCGTGATATCCAATTGGTAGTTACAGTCTTGTCCCATCGCTGCAACTCCCATACGGACTCGGGAGAGGCGAAGGTCGAGAGCCATGCGTCCTCCGAAACACAACCCCGCCAAGCCGCACTGCTTCTTGACACACTGCTTGCTTAACCCGGAAGCTAGCCGCACCAGGAAACACCGTGCAGCTGGCAACCGAAGTCAGCATGCATGTGCCCGGCCGCCACAAGGAGTCGCTAGAAAGCGAAGGGACAAGGACATCCCAGCCGGCCAAACCCTCCCCTAACCCGGACCACACTGGGCAAATTGTGCGCCGCCTCATGGGTCTCCCGGTCACGGCTGGCTGCAACACAGTCCGGGATCGAACCCGGATCTGTAGTGACGCCTTAGACCGCAGTGACGCCTTAGACTGCTGGCCACTCGGGAGGCCAGGTGTTTCTTTTGTGTTTTTGTCTGTGTATGCGTGTCTTTGTGCGTGTGTGTTTCTGTCTGTGTGTGTGTGCGCGCGCTTGTGTGTATGTATGTGAGTGTGTGTTTCACAGAGAAGGGAGTAAAACATTTGAGGTGCAGTAACTCCTGTCTTTGTAGATAATGAATCTGTTGCCTTTTGCTGATGCAGGGTAACAGCCTGTCTCAGACAGTGTTAACTCTTTCCCGTAATTCGACAGTTTGTACCAGAGCCTTATATTCTAGAGAGTTGGGTCGACTTTACGAATGTTGAATATTGTTCCAATTCTAGACATTCAGTTGCATATCATTATTTAAATGTTAATGGGTAGCTAACATGGCTGCCATATAATGTAGTATCATGTAAATGCATCACAATGCAGAAACCTCTGTCCCAACTTTCTCATTAGAAAAATGTCATCTTAAAATTGTTGTTAGCATGTTAGTTATCCCCCTACCTGAGGAGAATTCAGTAGCTAATTGTTGTTTGTTGTTGTTGACAGCAATACCAGGGCCCAGAGACCAACGGAGAGACCTGTACACACCACCCTGGAGCACCTGTCTTCCACGAGGGGTAAGACAAGGACTGTATTATACTGATAGCGCATTCTGAAAATATTCAGACCCCACCTCCACATTTTGTTGCAGCCTTATTTTAAAATGGATGAAATAAATACTTGTTCCTCATCCATCTACACACAATAACCCATAATGACAAAGCGAAAACAGGGTTTAGAAATGTTTGAAAATATATTCAAATTTAAAGGTGTTCAGATCCTTTGCTATGAGACTCAAAATTGAGCTCAGGTACAACCTGTTTCCATTGATCATCCTTGATGTTTCTACATTTTGATTGGAGTCCACCTGTGGTAAATTCAATTGATTGGACATGACTTGGAAAGGCACACACCTGTCTATATAAGGTCCCACAGTTGACAGTGCATGCCAGAGCAAAAACCAAGCCATGAGGTCGAAGGAATTGTCCGTAGAACTCTGAGACAGGATTGTGTCGCGGCACAGCTCTGCGGAAATGTACCAAAAAATGTCTGCAGCATTGAAGGTCCCCAAGAACACAGTGGCCTCCATCATTCTTAAATGGAAGAAGTTTGAAAGCACCAAGACTCTTACTAAAGCTGGTCGCCCGGCCAAACTGAGCAATCGGGGGAGAAGGGCCTTGGTCAGGGAGGTGACCAAGAACCCGAAGGTCACTCTGGTCACTTGAAATGGGAGAACCTTCCAGAGGGACAACCATGTCTGCAGCACTCCATTAATCAGGACTTTATGGTAGAGTGGCCAGACGGAAGCCAAAAGGCACCTAAAGAACTCTCAGACGAACTCTCAGACCATGAGAAACAAGATGCTCTGGTCTGATGAAATCAAGATTGAACTCTTTGGCCTGAATGCCAAGTGTCACGTCTGGAGGAAACCTGGCATCATCCCTACGGTGAAGCATGGTGGTGGCAGCCTCTTGCTGTGGGGATGTTATTCAGCGGCAAGAACTGGGAAACTACTCGGGATCGAGGGAAAGATGAACGGAGCAAAGTACAGAGAGATCCTTGATGAAAACCTGCTCCAGAGCGCTCAGGACCTCAGACTGGGGTCACGGTTCACCTTACAACAGGACAACGACCCTAAGCACACAGCCAAGACAATGCAGGGGTGGCTTCGGGACAAGTCTCCAAATATCCTTGAGTGGCCCAGCCAGAGACCGGACTTGAACCCGATCGAACATCTCTGGAGAGACCTGAAAATAGCTGTGCTGCAGCGCTCCCTATCCAACCTGACAGAGCTTGAGAGGATCTGCGGAGAAGAATGGGAGGAACTCCCCAAATACAGGTGTGCCAAGCTTGTAGTGTCATACCCAAGAAGACTTGAGGCTGTAATCGTTGTCAAAGGTGCTTCAACAAAGTACTGAGTAAAGGGTCTGAATACTTACGTAAATGTGATATTTACATTTTAAATTTAATACATTCGCAAAAAAATCTAAAAACCTTTTTTTGCTTTGTCATTATGGGGTATTGTGTCTAGTTTGATGAATAAAAACAACACAACAATTTAATCAATTTTATAATGTAAAGTAACAAAATGTGGAAAGTCAAGGGGTCTGAATATTTTCAGAATATACTGTATCCATGCCTGTATTATACAGCACTGCAATATTAATGCAGCAGGTATTATACAATACTATTATATACTCTTCTACGTGTATAAGTACTAGAGCTGTTGCTGTGTAAAGACCATAGACTTTAATGCTGCTTTATTATAAACATCTGAAATGTAATACTGTAGGTATAATACGGTGCTGTAATTCTAACCCTACAGGTATAAGTACTGGAGCTGTTGCTGTGTGAAGACCATAGACTTTAATGCTTTTCTGGATCAGAAGGGTTGTACCAATGGCAAACATCGCTGGGTCCAAAAACTGGTCAGTGTTAGCCCTCCTCTCTCTCCTTTTGACCTTTTCTTAATGTCCGGGTTTCGTTCTGTTGCCAATTGTGCCTGTTTTTTACATGAAAATCACTTGGACATTTTGCTGTAAACCTGTTAACTGTAAACCCTGGGGTTATTGCCTTTTCTCTCTCTTTCTCTCTGAATGTTTGTGTGTGTGCAGAACAATAAGAATGTTGCGTGTCGACATGACTGGCACCAGACAGCCACACAGGTCTACGTGACCATCTATGCCAAGAACGCCAACCCTGAACTGTCCTACGTCGAGGCTAACCGCACAGTGGTAAGAACGGGCTACACACACACACACACACACACACACACACAAACACAGACATACAAGAACGTCAACCCTCAACTGTCCTCCGTCAAATCCAATCGCACAGTGGTAACCACATACACACGCATATTGACTTTTGGCATATACACACATTGACTTTTGCATATATTGTTTTCCCGCTGGTGTTTTGAGTAAGGTTGTTAATGATGATTAACATCTCTCTCTCTCTCTCTCTACCGCCCTGTCCCTATCTCTATTCCTGTAGCTGACCTGTCACATCCAGTTTGAGGACAACAAGATTTTCCATAAGGACTACCATCTGTGGGGGGTGAGGGGCAATGCTTTTCCCGTGTTTTTTTTTTTTACCTCTTGAATTGTTTCCCCCCTCTCTATTTTCTTCTCTCTTTGTACTACACATTCCTCTTTCTTCCTCGCTTGTGTTTCTGTTGTCTATTTCCCTCTTCCTGTCTCTTTCGCCTTTCTCTCCTCTCTAAACACCAACCAACAACTACCCCCACCGTAACCCTAACCTCATATCCCTCTTCCTCCACTGCTCTAGGTAGCAGATGTAGCCAACAGTGGGGTCAACATGGTTTCGTCTAAGGTGGAAGTGTCGCTCCGTAAGGCCGATGCTGTGGCCTGGGGAAAACTAGAGGACCCCAAGTTCAAACCAGAACCAGAACCCCAGGATCTGGACATGGGTACTGTAAACATCCCCCTTTATGTTGTTTTATCTTGTGATTATAAGGAAGTGTTTGTTCGACCGGCAGGATGGAAAAAATACATTTAGGCAATTGGGGTCAAAAAAAATTAAGGTTAGGATTAAGTTTAGGAACGAGGGTTCGGTTAAGGTTAGGTTAAAGGTTAGGGAAAGGCATACACGTTAACATTGGGTTAGACACCGTTCATTTTCTGCCAGGCTATACACTGCCGTAATCAAAACATCGACTGGGTTCACAGTATTGCTCACTGTATTACAGGCTACACCGATGAGGCCGACGACCCCAGTCAGTGGGACAGGGACATCGACGACGATGACATCAGTGATTCAGACGAGGAGTGGGAGAAACCGCAGATCATCCAGAATCCTCCAGAAGAGGATGCGATGCCCGTGTTAGAAGGTTAAATTGATTAGTTGATTTATTGAGTCTATTGTCCGTCAAGACGGTAAAGGTCAAGAGGATGCTCTGACTGGCTGTGAGATTGAGTGGTGTTAGAATACTTTATTGTCCATTTTCCTTAGTCTAAGGAAATGGTATGGCTGTAATATTGTTACTGGTTTTTAATTTGTAAAGAAATTGTATTTGAATTTGTTTTATGTATTGATCTCTACTGTATGCACAGATACAAATAAGAAATATCAACCTGTTATAGATTAGTTTTCGTCTTCTGCCCTCTAGTACATATTAGGCCATTGTCAGGCAACAGAAGTCAGTTATCAGACAAATTTGGGTCAGAATCAATGTCCTAATATGGACACCGTACTCTGGTTTCATTGCAATTAAATAAGAAAGGCCTACCGTATTGAAAAGTCAATCTGTCCATTCTACATAATTCCTGTTTGAACATGACTTGTTTCTGATGCTAAATGGGCCTGCTGTGCTGTGATATTCACTAAAACAAAGGAGAAACTCAATCTGTCTAACGTGCATTGTGTCACACTTGGGACACACACACACACACACACACACACACACACACACACACACACACACACACACACACACACACACACACACACACACACACACACACACACACACACACACACACACACACACACACACACACACGACTCCAACAGCGATGGATACACTTTATTTTAGCCTCCTGCTAGCAGCCAGTGAATGCTGTCTCTCTCTGGGTTCTGGGACATGGATGATTGGCAATTGGATAGCACAAATAAATAGGCTAGGGCCGGAATTCAATCGAAGGCCTGCTGTCGCGAAGGGCGCTGCACGCTTGATATTGGCTCAAGCGTAAATTACCTTTAAAAGTCAAGTCCAGTGCGCTTTTCGACAACGCGCCTTTGATTGTAATCCGGCCTAAATTCACTGATGATAATCAATCATATGCAGTAAAACAGTAAAATCATAGCCTGCATGATTCCTGTCTTATTGGCAACAAACATTTATGTCGAGTAAACTGTCAAAATAACAGTTTGGCTCTGAGATGGAGCATAATGTATATCTATTTGGGAACACTCAATCAAGTTCAATACATGATGAGTTCAAAGATTCACAATTCAAGATTTGATCACAATTCAAGATTACATTCAAGATTTGAATCACAATAACATCCTCCTTATCAATTGATACCATTAAATAGTATAATATACAACATCTTGACACTTAGGACTTCAAGGAAAAAATTTTAGGCCCAAAGGCTGACCTTCCAGCCTGGTTACAGAGATCAACCAGTACAACGAATTAACAGCACAAGATTATTATTATTAAACATCTTTGAACAAACAACGTGCAACATCGAGTCCAGCTTTGCGCATTGCGGCGTGCGTTCACAAAAACTTGCCGTCAAATACTGTTACATAACCGTGGCATGTTACATGTTGTCCAACAAAACGTTTCCAAAACGTTTCCTCTTGACTTGATCGTTAAGTCGTTGTTGCATTGTTCTCCATACCTCTCAGTACCTTGGCGATTGACCACTACATATGTTATGTCACACAAGATTTCAATACTGATATCCTAGCGTCGTGCCATAGACGCAACAACAGCAGCTAAGGAATCGTTGGCATAGCGTTGGAGTAACGGTGTAGCAACATTTTTCAGAATCCAGTCTTCCATGAGATTAGGATGTGTAAAGTGAGAACATTAGGGTTGAAAATTTCTGTAAACTTTCCCCAAATTCCTGGGTTTCCAAAAATCCCCAGAATTTGGGGGTTTTCTGCGTATTCACTTCTGAAAATCCGGAAATGTTCCAACGGGATTTCTTGAAACCTGGTAATTTAGAAGAAATTACTGGAATTTTGCCACCCTGAGAGCATGTACAGTAGAACAACCCCTGACAAGTGAATAAACATTTAATATCTATTATGTATATATAATATACTTTAACATTCGTTTGGTTATATTTATATGTTACATATTATTAACACACATTGATCTCTGTATAGATGTGTCATAAATACAAGGGAGAGCGACCGTTTCCATAGCAATAAAAACACAAGTGAACGATCACTTTACAACATACACGCACACGTCGCTCGCTCGCACACACACATTTTTTTCTTTTAGTTTCTCTTTGTAAAGTGCAAGGCAAGATACAGTAAACTTTGAAATGAATGACACACAGTGTCGTTTGCACACACACACACACACACACACACACACACACACACACACACACACACACACACACACACACACACACACACACACACACACACACACACACACACACACACACAATCATCATATGTCGTTTAAAACTTGGCACACATGTACAGGTACATCACTAAAGCCTCTAGCAATAACAGCAGGACAAGCACGCTATTGGTACAGTAGGACAATCATAGCTAACACTTTATCTGGAAGGCTGATAATAAACACCATTACTTAACTATTAAATGACTAATACATAGCTTGTTCTACATTGAATTAATTAAATACATGTTATTTTAACTCAATGATACAACTTAACTTATATCTTGTTCATGGTTTAACTATATATGATTCGGCATACTGGTCTTTGTAATATATATTCTTTTCATCCAAAACTATTATTCATAAATACATGAATAAATTATATAGAACGATATAGCGGTTAACAGTTAAAAAACTATACATGAACTATCTATTAACAAGTTTATACGCTGTTTATAACCAGACCTTCAAAATAAAATGTTACTCAATTTCTACAACAGAAAACTTTAAAAATCTCACTGCATTTATATTCCAGCGTAGGGGTAAGGGATGGTATAAATTATCCCTAACCACAGATGTAGGATCAACTTTCCCTCCTCAAAACCTAAGCATAACCACAAGGAGGGATAATGCAAACCTTAGACGGATCTTAGATCAGTGTCAATGGGCTACTTCATCCAACTTGGAAGGCATGCAGGGACACATTGAGGTCATCGTGGCTTAGATGTTACAGTAAGTACTGTAGTAGCTAGCCGTAGATATTACAGTGAGTACTGTAGTAGCTGGACATAAGATGCTACTGTACATATATTACAGATATTATGGTAAGTACTTTAGCAAGGTCAATATATTAGTACCATATTCAGTCCACATGTATTACATTCCTCAATATGACCCTTCAATAAAAACCTTTTCACATTTTTAAGTCTCCAGTTCATCAGATGAGAATAAGTTGAGATGTTGTTTACATAGTTTTTTGTTTTTCGTTATTGTTGATGTCCTCCAACAAAGATGTCCTCAAACTTCAGATTTCTCGAGGAAACTAAAAAGTCCCGAAAGTCAAGAGAGAAAAGAGGAAGGGTAGCCTAAACCCCAAAAAGAGGATATATCTAAGAATAAAAACAAAATGTCCACTCCCGTCATGCAAAGGACAGCACCGCCTACGTAAACACATTGCGTCATCAAGGAAACAAAATATGCTTAGAAACTCTTTCCTCTTCTCTGATTGGCCACTTTGACTATCAAGAAGCACACCAAACGGTGATGCAATGCAAAGCCACGCCCCCTCATTAAAAACAACTCCTCCCTGATTACAAAATGGAGAACATTGAATCAAGGGGGAGGTGATAGCTGAATGGGAAGAGGGTCATTGAATTTTTGAATAATTTATCCCCCCTCCGGTTGCCATAGTGACAGGTGTCTTGTTAAGCCTCCTCGTTAAGTTCCTCAATTGCCTGAAGGATCCGTCTCACATGCCCCACCTTTAATATCCCAAGATCCTGTGGGAGAGAGAGAGATGGACAGACAATCAACATTTCTCCTTTTTACACAATGTTAATGAATGTTTCACTGTTTTTCAAAATCGTTTTCATCAACTTTATATCAACTTAAGTAACTTGTGCCGCTTTCAGGGGCGTTATGCACCCTAAAAATCTGAGGGTGCACAAAGTATGTGAGGACGGTTGGGGGTGGTCCAGAAGGGGGGCTGGGCCCCTGTTTTAACACCTGACACATCTTTTTACTGAAATCTAAAGCCATAATCATTAAGCTATGTCAACAACAACAAAAAATCTGCATATCTAAGTATACCTCTTGAGCCGTCTGTATCTAAAACTAAATACGCTTCTCTGTATCTCGGCTAAATCCTGGGTAAAAGATTGAAAGGAATGTGCGTCTTATTCAGTACATTTGGTTATTGCTTGCTTTTCTAAAGTCTACCAACCTTGCCAGCCCGTATGCCAGCTAACATAGTTAGACAAGCTAGCTACTATAACTTGATTGATAGCCTGAAATGGCTTCTTGGTAGCTAGTTGAGGTTGGGAGATTGGGAATCTATCTGAGCTAGCTTAAGCCAACTTCATAAAATTGTTAGGTGGCTAGAAATATTACAGAGAAACATCGACAACAACATATACACTACCATTCAAAAGTTTGCGGTCACTTAGAAATGAACTCGTTTTCCATGAAAACATACATGAAATGAGTTGCAAAATGAATAGGAAATATTGTCAAGATGTTGACAAGGTTATAAATAATGATTTTAATCAAAATAATAATTGTGTCCTTCAAACTTTGCTATCTTCAAATAATCCTCCAATTACAGCCTAGCATTCTAGTTGTCAATTTGTTGCGGTAATCTGATGAGATTTCACCCCATGCTTCCTGAAGCATCTCGCACAAATTGGATTGGCTTGATGAGCACTTCTTGCGTACCATACGGTCAAGCTGCTCCCACAACAGCTCAATAGGGTTGAGATCCGGTGACTGTGCTGGCCACTGCATTATAGACAGAATACCAGCTTCTTCCCTAAATAGTTATTGCATAGTTTGGAGCTGTGTTTTGGGTTTTGGTGCTGTTTTAGGAGGAAATTGGCTCCAATTAAGTGCCGTCCACAGAGTATGGCATGGCATTGCAAAATGGAGAGATAGCCTTCCTTCTTCAAGATCCTTTTTACTGTACAAATCGTCCACTTTACCATCACCAAAGCACCCCCAGACCATCACATTGCAATCACCATGCTTGACAGATCGCGTCACGCACTCCTCCAGCATCTTTCATTTTTTTCTGCGTCTCACAAATGTTCTTCTTTGTGATCCGAACACCTCAAACTTAGATTCGTCTGTCCATAACACTTTTTTCCAATCTTCCTCTGTCCAATGTCTGTGTTCTTTTGCCCATCTTAATCTTTTCTTTTTATTGGCCAGTCTGAGATATGGCTTTTTCTTTGCAACTCTGTCTGTTTTATATCTTTACCTACCTATTGTTCACCTAATACCGTTTTTGCACTATTGATTAGAGCCTGGAAGTAAGCATTTCACTGTAAGGTCTACACCTGTTGTATTCGGCGCACGTGACAAATAAACTTTGATTTGATTAGAAGGCCAGCATCCCGGACTCACCTCTTCACTGTTGACATTGAGACTGGTGTGTGCCTGTACTATTTAATGAAGCTGCCAATTGAGGACTTGAGGCATCTGTTTCTCAAACTAGACACTCTAATGTACTTGTCCTCTTGATGTGCACCGGAGCCTCCCACTCCTCTTTCTATTCTGGTTAGAGCCAGTTTGCGCTGTTCTGTGAAGGGAGTAGTACACAGGCGTTGTACCAGATCTTCAGTTTCTTGGCAATTTCTCACATGGAATAGCCTTCATTTCTCAGAACAAGAATAGACTGATGAGTTTCAGAAGAAAGTTCTTTGTTTCTGGCCATTTTGAGCCTGTAATCGAACCCACAAATGGTGATGCTCCAGATACTCAACTAGTCTAATGAAGGCCAGTTTTATTACTTCTTTAATCAGAACAACCGTTTTCAGCTGTGCTAACATAAATGCAAAAGGGTATTTTAATGATCAGTTAGCCTTTTAAAATTATAAACTTGGTTTAGCTGTCCTTGCATTTGTTTAACGTGCCATTGGAACACAGGAGTGATGGTTGCTGATAATGGGCTTCTGTACGCCTATGTAGATATTCCATAAAAAAAACAGCCGTTTCCAGCTACGATAATCATTTACAACATTAACAATGTCTACACTGTATTTCTGATCAATTTGATGTTATTTTAATGGACAAAAAATGTCATTTTCTTTCAAAAACAATGACATTTCTAACTGACCCCAAACGTTTGAAAGGTAGTGTATATACAGTACCAGTCAAAAGTTTGGACACACCTACTCATTCAAGGGTTTTTCTTAATTTTTTACTATTTTCTACATTGTAGAATAATAGTGAAGGCATCAAAACTATGAAATAACACATACAGTGTTTAACAAATCAAAATATTGTTTAGATTCTTCAAAGTAGCCACCCTTTGCCTTGATGACAGCTCTGCACACTTCGGCCTTCTCTCAACCAGCTTCACCTGGGATGCTTTTGCAACAGTCTTGAATGAGTTCCCACATATGCTAAGCACTTGTTGGCTGCTTTTCCTTCACTCTGCGGTCCAACTCATCCCAAACCATCTCAATTGGGTTGAGGTCGGGTGATTGTGGAGGCCAGGTCATCTGATGCAGCACTCCATCAGTCTGCTTCTTGGTCAAATAGCCCTTACACAGCCTGGAGGTGTGTTGGGTCATTGTCCTGTTGAAAAACAAATGATAGTCCAACTAAGCGCAAACCAGATGGGATGGAGTATCGATGCAGAATGCTGTGGTAGCCATGCTGGTTAAGTGTGCCTAAAAAAATAACAGACAGTGTCCCCAGCAAAGCACCCCCACACTATCAAACTTCCTCCTCCATGCTTCACGGTGGGAAAAACACATGCGGAGTTCATCCGTTTACCTACTCTGTGTCTCACAAAGTCACAGCAGTTGGAACCAAAAATCTCAAATTTGGACTCATCAGACCAAAGGACAGATTTCCACTGGTCTAATGTCCATTGCTCGTGTTTCAAATCGAATCAAATTGTATTTGTCACATGCGCCACAGTGAAATGCTTACTTACAAGCCCTTAACCAACAATGCTTTAAGAAATTAAGAAAAATAAGTGTTAAGTAAAAAATAGAAAATAAAAGTAACAAATAATTAAACAGCAGCAGTAAAATAACAATAGCGAGGCTATATACAGGGGGCACCGGTTAGTTGAGGTAATTGAGGTAATATGCACATACAGGTAGAGTTAAAGTGACTATGCATAGATAATAAACAGAGAGTAGCAGCAACGTAAAAGAGGGGTCTGGGTAGCCCTTTGATTAGCTGTTCAGGAGTCTTAAGGCTTGTGGGTAGAAGCTGTTAAGAAGCCTTTTGGACCTAGACTTGGGACTCCGGTACAGCTTGCCGTGTGGTAGTAGAGAGAACAGTCTATGACTGGGGTGGATGGAGTCTTTGACCATTTTAAGGCCTTCCTCTGACACCGCCTGGTATAGAGGTCCTGGATGGCAGGAAGCTTGGCCCCAGTGATGTACTGGGCCGTACACACTACCCTCTATAGTGCCTTGCTGTCGGAAGCCGATCAGTTGCCATACCAAGCAGTGATGCAAACAGTCAGGATTGCTCTCGATTGTGCAGCTGTAGAACCGTTTGAGGATCTGAGGACCCATGCCAAATCTTTTCAGTCTGCCAACGGGGGAATAGGTTTTGTTGTGCCTTCTTCACGGCTGTCTTGGTATGTTTGGACCACGATAGTTTGTTGGTGATGTGGACTCCAAGGAACTTGAAGCTCTCAACCTGCTCCACCCATTGAGAATGGAGGTGTGCTCAGTCCTCCCTGTAGAGCACAATATTTCTCCTTTGTCTTGATCACGTTGAGGGTGAGGCTGTTGTCCTGGCACCACATGGCCAGGTCTCTGACCTCCTGCCTATAGGCTGTCTCAATGGTTGTCGGTGATCAGGCCTACCACTGTTGTGTCATCGGCAAAGATTATGGCCAGGCAGCCATGACTGCATGGCTGCCTGGCCATGCAGTCATGAGTGAACAGGGAGTACAGGAGGGGACTGAGCATGCACCCCTGAGGGGCCCCCAAGTTGAGGATCAGCGTGGCGGATGTGTTGTTACCTTCCCTTACCACCAGGGGGCAGCCTGTCAGGAAGTCCAGGATCCAGTGGGAGGTGTTTAGTCCCAGGGCCCTTAGCTTAGTGATGAGCTTTAAGGGTGCTATGGTGTTGAACGCTGAGCTGTAGTCAATGAATAGCATTCTCACGTAGGTGTTAGTTTTGTCCAGGTGGGAAAGGGCAGTGTTGACTGCAATAGAGATTGCATCATCTGTGGATCTGTTGGGGTGGTATGCAAATTGGAGTGGGTCTAGTGTTTCTGGGATAATGGTGTTGATGTGAGCCATGACCAGCCTTTCAAAGCACTTCATGGCTACGGACGTGAGTGCTACAGGTCAGTAGTCATTTAGGCAGGGTTACCTTAGTGTTCTTGTGCACAGGGACTATGGTGGTCTGCTTAAAACATGTTGGTATTACAGACACAGTCAGGAAAATGTTGAAAATGTCATTGAAAACACTTGCCAGTTGGTCAGCGCATGCTCTGAGCACACATCCTGGTAATCCGTCTGGCCCTACGGCCTTGTAAATGTTGACCTGTTTAAAGGTCTTACATCGGCTACGGAGAAGCGTGATCACACAGTCGTCTGGAACAGCTGATGCTCTCCTGCATGTTTCGGTGTTACTTGCCTCAAAGCGAGCATAGAAGTAATTTAGCTTGTCTGGTAGGCTCGTGTCACTGGGCAGCTCTTGGCTGTGCTTCTCTTTGTAGTCTGTAATAGTTTGCAAGCCCTGCCACATCCGACGAGCGTCAGAGCCAGTGTAGTAGGATTCAATCTTAGTCCTGTATTGAGGCTTTGCCTGTTTGATGGTTTGTCGAAGGCATAGCGGGATTTCTTATAAGCTTCCGGGTTAGAGTCCAACTCCTTGAAAGCGGCAGCTCTACCCTTTAGCTCAGTGTGGATGTTGCCTGTATTCCATGGCTTCTGGTTGGTGTATGAATGTACAGTCACTGTGGGGATGATGTCATAGATGCACTTATTGATGAAGCCAGTGATTGATGTTGTGTACTCCTCAATGCCATCAGAAGAATCCCGGAACATATTCCAGTCTGTGCTAGCAAAACAGTCCTGTAGCTTAGCATCTGCTTCATCTGACCACTTTCTTGATGACCGAGTCATTGGTGCTTCCTGCTTTAGTTTTTGCTTGTAAGCAGGAATCAGGAGGATAGAATTATGGTCAGATTTGCCAAATGCGAGGAAGAGCTTTGTACGCGTCTCTGTGTGTGCAGTAAAGGTGGTCTAGAGTTTTTCCCCCTCTGGTTGCACATTTAACATGCTGATAGAAATGTGGTAAAACTGATTCCCTGCATTAAAGTCCCCGGCCACTAGGAGCGCCGACTCTGGATGAGCATTTTCCTGTTTGCTTATGGCTGTATACAGCTCATTGAGTGCGGTCTTAGTGCCAGCATCGGTTTGTGGTGGTAAATAGACAGCTACGAAGAATATACATGAAAACTCTCTTGGTAAATAGTGTGATCTACAGCTTATCATGAGTAACTATACCTCAGGTGAGGAAAACCTCAAGACTTCCTTAGATATCATGCACCAGCTGTTGTTTACAAATATACATAGACAGCCACCACTTGTCTTACCAGAGGCCGCTATTTTTTATTTTATTTTATTTAACCTTTATTTAACCAGGAAGGGCTCATTGAGATTTAAAATCTATTTTTCAAGAGCGTCCTGGCCAAGATAGGCAGCACCAAGTCATTACAAAAAATTACAGACAGACAACATGAAAAACTACAAGTAATCTAGTAAAAACCATTCATGAATTCGCAAGAGTATAACAATATCAAAAACAGCAAATTAAAAACATTGACAGGTCAGGGAATCAGCCTCAAAATCCTTCATCAGTGATTTAAAAACACCAATCGGGACAAGTTCTTCCAGTTTAAAATTATTTTGTAAGGTGTTCCAAGACGATGGCGCAGAGTACATAAAATACCTTTTACCAAAGGTAAAGCTATTCTATCCTGCCGAAAAAGCTTAAAACCCGCCAGCTGTATGTTATTCATGTCGACATTCAGCCATGACTCTGTGAAACATTAGATATTACAGTTTTTAATGTCCCGTTAAGATATACGTGATCGTAATTTGTCCATTTTATTTTCCATTGATTGTACGTTGGTTAATAGGACCGATGTTAAAGGGAGATTACCCGCTCGCCGTCGGATCCTTACAAGGCACCCAGACCTTTGGTCGTGGATATCTCTGTCTCTTTCTCCTGCGAATGATGGGGATGAGGGCCTTGTCGGGCGTCTGTAGTAAATCCTTCCCATCCGACTTGTTAAAGAAAAAGTATTCCTCCAGTACGGGGTGAGTAATGGCTGTCCAGATATCTAGAAGCTTTTTTCGGTAATAAGGCACGGTAGCAGAAACATTATGTACAAAGTAAGTTACAAATAACGCAAAAAAACACAATAGCACAATTGATTAGGGGTTTGTAAAACGGGCAGCCATCTCCTCTGGCGCCATTCAGCCCAAGCAAGTCTCTAATGCACTTTCCTGTGGCGGTCCTCATGTGTGGCAGTGTCATCATAGCGCTTGATGGTTTTTGCGACTCCACTAGAAGAAACTTAACAAGTTCTTGAAATTTTCTGGATTGACTGACCTTCATGACTTAAAGTAATGAAGAACTGTAATTTCTCTTTGCTTGTTTGAGCTGTTCTTACCATAATATGGACTTGGCCTTTTACCAAATAGGGTATACCCACCCCTACCTTGTCACAACACAGCTGATTGGATCAAACGCATAAGAAGGAAATAAATTCCACAAATGAATGTTTAACATTGAAAACCATTCCAGGTGACTACCTCATGAAGCTGGTTGAGAGAATGCCAAGAGTGTGCAAAGCTGCCATGAAGGCAAAGGGTGGCTACTTGAAGAATTTCAAATATAAAATATTTTTTGGTTACTACATGATTCCTACTACATGATGTGTTTATTCATAGTTTTGATGTCTTCACTATAATTCTACAATGTAGAAAATAATACAAATAAAGAAAAACCCTGGAATGAGTAGGTGTGTCTAAACTTTTGACTGGTACTGTATATATCAATATATGTATTATTATTATTACAGAACAAATCTGTGGGGGCATGTGTCCTTGTACCCCCTATGGGCATGACGCCTCTAGCCGCATTCACATCACGTTGGAAACTCTGGAACTCCAAGCTAAAATGAACGTGAGTTATTTGCGTAGAGAGCTTCTTATTAGTTGATTCTGATACTTCTGAAGTGGGAAATAGGGGTATCATCTTTCTACAATGAGTAAGCAAGTCATTGATAGAAAAGTAATCAATATACTGAACAAAAATATAAATGTAAAATGCAACAATTTCAACAATGAGTTACAGTTCATATAAGGAAATCAGTTAATTGAAATAAATGAATTAGGTCCTAATCTATGGATTTCACATGACTGGGCAGGGGCCACTTGGGAGCCAGGCCCAGCCAATCAGAATATGGTTTTCCCCACAAAAAAAAGCTTAATACAGACAGAAATACTTAATCAGCTGTCCGGGTGGCTGGTCTCAGACAATCCTGCAGGTGAAGAAGCCGGATGTGGAAGTCCTGGGCTAGCGTGGTTATACGTGGTCTGCGGTTGTGAGGCCGGTTGAACGTACTGCCAAATACTCTAAAACAATGTTGGAGGCAGCTTATGGTAGAGAAATTAACATTCAATTCTCTGACAACAGCTCTGGTAGACATTCCTGCAGTCAGCATGCCAATTGCATGCTCCCTCTAAACTTGAGACATCTGTGGCATTGTGTTTTGTGACAAAACTACACATTTTAGAGTGGCCTTTTATTGTACCTAGCACAAGGTGCACCTGTGTAATGATCATGCTGTTTAATCAGCTTCTTGATATGCCACACCTGGCAGGTAGATGGAATATATTGGCAAATGAGAAATTAACACTAACAGGGATATAAAAAAAAGAAAAAAAAAAAAGAAATAAGATTTATGTGTGTATGGAACATTTCTGGGATCTTTTATTTCAGCTCATGAAACATGGGATCAACACTTGACATGTTGCGTTTTATATTTTTGTTCAGTATAAAACGGTATACCTTACATTCATAAAGCATAAATGTCACTTAAATTGATTACAAAATCACACACTCAAGAAGGCCATGCACAGTTCCAGTGTAACTGGAAGTAACACTATGCCTTAGACCCAAAATGGCTGCCTAGTCCTATACCCAAAATGGGCACCCAGTTTCCTATGGTCCTCCTGTACCTTGAGGTCGTGCCGCTGCAGCTGTGAGAGCTGGCAGCCCTGGATGTCCCTGGAGAGAAAAGTCTCTCTGTACTCCCCTAACCCCAGAGAGTACAGCCACGCAGCTACCTCCTCACTTTCCCACCTCTCCGCTATAGCCACAGACACAGACACAGACATAGACACACACACACGCACACAGACAGACCAGCGCAAAGAAACACACATATAGATATAGAAAAAGAAAACACACCAACACTGAAAGTTCACATACCAGAAGAGGCTGCTGAGGGGAAGACGGGCACAGAATAATGGATGGAATGGAGTTAATGGAATGGTATCAAACACATGGAGCCAATGTGTTTGATACAGTCCAATCTATACCGTTCCAGCTTTTACTATGAGCCCGTCCTTCAATTTAAAATGCCACCAGCCACCACTGACATGGACACTGAAAGTTCACGAATCCACGAGCATGCATAGGTGAACTCAAAGAGAAACAGAATCAAACAAGAGAAAATAAACATACAGAAGCTACAATATACAGCTACACAGCATTTAGAGCAGGCCAGGGGTATTCATATCTGGAGCCTGATTGTCCCCAGCAGGCCGTGAAGTAGGGGACTCGCCTAGACTCTTGCCTGACCGTTGCACCAGGCCACAATGTACTAAGCTGTGGCTGTGGTTGAATGGAGGTTAGGCCTCAAAGCAGAGGTTCGCCTGGATCCATACCCGACAGAGAGCTGTTGGACCAGGCCACAATATAATAGCGTGGCTGTGGTTGTATGGAGGTTAGGCCTTAAAGCAGGGACTCGCCTGGATCCTTACCCGACAGAGAGCTGTTGGACATCTGCTTGTGGAGCTTCTCTCTCTCCTTCCTCACCTTGGGCATCATCTTTAGCTTCATACTACTCTTACCACTCACTCTCACAGAGTCCTGGAAAGAGGGAGGGAGGAACAGAAAAGGGAAGAATAGAGGGAGGAAGAGAAATAATGTTGTGGTTGAATAAGAATGACTTCTGCTGTTGTCGATCCATGTACAAATCAGACCTGGGTTCAAATATTGTTGTAGGTATTTAAATTACTTTTCAATAGATTTCAAAACAAGTATTTAGATAACCTTAATTTGAAAAAAAACAGTAGTTGAATATTGGAATGTATTTGAAAATACCATTTGTAAAGTATTGGCATGTATTTACAATTACTTCAAATGCATTACTTTGGAAGTATATGAAAGATGGTATTATCATTTTTTGTTTTAATGTATTTGAAAATAGTTGTGAATGTACATAGTTTTATTTAAACAAACAAACTTAACATGTACAGGAATAATTTCACTGTTTCAGCACAATATGCGGCCCATACTTTATACTTTGGTGTCTCATGAAAGAGATGCTATGCTATTTCAAAAACGTCAGGGTTTCAAAAAAGCTCCTTGGACGTTGAACTGCGATCTGGTCTGAAGATACGCCCTCCAATGCTGAAAAGCTGCTCCACAGCTGCGAAGGATGCTGTGACGTCTAGGTACTCAGCAGCAACTCTGCTCAGTGTTGGGCACGTGTGACTGTGTGTCTTCCAGAATTTCAGAGGATCAGTGTTGCGCCGGTAAACTTTGCGGCAAGATCATTGATGTCTGCAGTAAGTGCAGACTTCTAAGTGGCACTGCACCATGCCAGTTTAAATTGTGAATCCAAGACTGAGGCAATCTGGTATGGTTTGTTATGCTCATAAACAGTCAGGCGCTTGTCAACTTCTTCCAGGTTTTTGACAAGCTTTCCATTCTACCTGGTAGAGCAAGTGAGGAGCTGTTTAGTCAGTCCTCTGATACATGGAATGATGTAGCTGGCTGTGACAATTTTCAGATCCTTGCACTCTATCTGTGGCAACCTCAAAGGGGGTTTGGATGTCCACAACACCAGCGAGGACATACTTCTCATACATAGATAACTTGGTGACAGGCAGTGTCAAGCTTTTCTTCATCAAGCACTGAGAACTGAGCGAATCATTTTGGTTGAGAGTTCTACCTTATGGCTGGTTGCAGACGATTCTCCCCTTCAAGGAGATCCTGTGCAAATATTGACTTGCTGTAGTGGGAGACAGTGTTGGAGGCTTTGGAAATGGCTTTGTTGTGGTTATCTGCAGATTTATAGAAATATTTCACAGTGAGTTGTAGTGTGTGAGAAAAGCATCTTTCATGCTGTGGAAAGTGAACTTCATTAAGGTCAGTGGAACTTACAGACCTTCCTCCACTTCATCATCAGTATCATCTTCTTCAGAGGATGTGTTGTCTTCAAAATTAGAAAAGGCAAAAACCATGTTATTGGCGTTATCATTGACCCCGGTGTTGACTTTGGTTGAGATCTTGTAGTGATCCAAGAGTTCCGCAGACTGTATGTGCTGGCAATGCATTCTCCAGTATGGGGGCCTTTGAACCGTTTACATGCCAGCATAACACTGTGAAGAGTCCAATTCTGTAAGAAGTGCCATGCCTTTTAGAGCATAATTTTTGACGGAATTTGAAAAGGGTTTCAAATAGTATTCAAGGAAGTATTTGAAATTGGCAGACTATTCAGTTTGTACAAATAACCACAAAAAAACAAATAAAAATAGAAAGAATACACAGAAAAAAACATCTTAAATAACAAATACACATGTATTTCAACCCAGGTCGGGTACAAATTGAGCAGACAACTTCACCAAAGACACACAAACACACCCCCAACCTTTACACCAGGGTTTCCCAAACTCGGTCCTCGGGACCCCAAGGGGTGCACGTTTTGGTTTTTGCCCCAAAACTACATAGCTGATTCAACTGATCAAAGTTTGATGATTAGTTGATTATTTGAATAGGGCAAAAACCAAAAACGTGCACACCTTGGGGTCCCGAGGACCAAGTTTGGGAAACCCTGCCTTACACACACACTCACATCCACTTCCTCTGAGCAGTGCATGGCAGGGCAGATCCAGTGTATGTCATCTAGCTTGTGGAGCTCAGCACTCAGAGAGTTGAGAGTAGAGAGAAGGTCCTCTTCCTGGGGAGAGTCCAGCTAAAACAGAGCGGGGGGGGGGGGGGGGGGGGGACAGGGAGGAGAGTGGGGGCGGAGGAGAGCGGGAGGGGAAGAGACCAGTGAAATATACATACATTATCTATTAGGAAACCTTTTTCACACTACTGAGCCAAACCAAACAGAACCGAGCTAATTAGCCTAATCTGCACTGGGTTGGTCTGTTCACGAATTCACCATGTTTGCTGGGACGGACAATGTGAAAATAAAATGTCTGATCCAGCACAGTAAGGTTTGGGTTTAGCCTGGGTCCTGGGAACTGTTCTGCTATCATTCCACTCCTTCCCACGCCTATGTCATGCAAAACAATATGGCAATGACAAGGAGTACAATGAATGGAATGTTAGCAAAACAGGTTCTGGATTTCAGGCTAGTTGGGGTTGGCTATAGTGCAGTGGTAGAGTTTATAGTATACCAGTAGTTTTCCCTCCAGCAGCATCCTGGTCTCCAGCTGAAGGACTTTACTGCTGTTCACAATCTCCACTGCTGTACTGCGACTCAGACACTGAGGAGATAAAACATACACAAACTATTGTATCGGGTACTACAGCATTTTAATTACTATAGGTTTGGGTTAGGAGTTAATCGTAACCCATGACAGTGTAGTTTTGTTGCACCTCAAAGTGTTTTTCCACAGTGGCTGCTGGGTAGTGTAGTTTAGTGAGTGCTGCTGGGTAGGGTAGTTGTGTTTTCCCCAGAGTGGCTTCTGGGTAATGTAGTTTTATGTCCCCGCAGGTCACTGCTGGGTAATGTCGTTTTTGTTCCCACCGGTGGCTGCTGGGTAGTGTAGTTCATTGTATTCCGAGAGGCTGCTGGGTGGTGTAGTTTAGTGTAGTGACTGCTGGGTAGTGTAGTTGTCTTACCTCAGGGCTGGATGGTTTGGAGGGGAACGCTTCAGTGAGGACCATGGCACTAGCATTGACAGCATGGGCTAACTCCTGTTCTACCAGTTTATGGGTCTTAGCTGCCTCTCTTATCCTACAGGAAATAAACATAACATTGTGTTATATATCAAAATAAAGACAAATATAACCAAAAAAAAAGACTTGAATTGTAAGAGCTCTATTTCCCCCAACATATTTACATTTTAGAAACATGTATGTAAGAAGTTGGGTAGCACTTTATAATAACTCCACGTAATAAAGCATTTATAATGTATTTATAAATAGTTTATTCATCATTTATTAATACTTTAAAAAAAATGTCAGCAACCTAGTTATTCACACATTTATACACAACTTTAAAATAATTTAATAATGATCCATAAGATAATTGAGCAGATATTTAATGTAGGTCCTTATAAACCATTTACTAATCATTAGTATTTGTGCGTGGCCTCATCTAAAGTGTGATCTATTTATACATTATAAATACTTTGTAAATGTTTTGAGTGACCCGTGTAATTTCTCACAAAAAAATTGACATTCCAGCAGTACCGGATGCTCCTTAAGCATTAAACAATAAGCACATAATACAGAGGATGCTTAAGAAAATATATGAAACATTTTATTTGAAAACAGTCACACTATTGTAATAGTGTGATGTGTAACTTCAGACACACTCCATGCTGAGTGAAATAATGTTTTTAGTCCGAAAATGTGAACAAACGATTTTTGGCAGTGACTTTTCTACCAAGATCAAAGTGTGGATTACAATCACTCCATAGAGCAGTGTAATCTCGGTTAAACCAGAACAAAAATATTGCGTAATTTGGTCCGATGCATGATTAAGTTCTGAGTCCATAAGTGTTCCGCTTTGTCTCCACCTTCGCAAAAGGAAACTCTCAGCCAAACAACACGACACACTAATTTCACCACATGCGCAAAGCAGTCACAGTTTAAACCGTGCCTTTTCCCAGTCCTGGTACAGTGGTTCCTCCTTTAAAAGTTGCGTAATACTGCAGCACACTTTGAGGGCTGCTGCAGAATTCTATGTCACGTTATTTAATTGTCAGCCATTTTTACCATTAATGCTAGTTCGACGACCAGAGGGCATCTGAGAAGCATTTGAGTCTTCAATATTGGAATTACTAGATAATTTAAAACCTTTTTTTGTAAGAACATATGGGATTGATTTGAAGAAATTTAGTATAATTAATTTGATTCTTATTATGGTGTTTCTATTCCAAGAAAATCAAAAAACGAAATCCTCAGGGTTTCCGTTACGATGGAATGGAAAATATGGCGCTGTACAATGTGACGGTCGGGAGTAGGCTACAGTACTAAGAGCATAAGAGGATTGGAGGATTATAAATTAATATCTAAGGAGCATTTTTTTGTTAGGGCAAATCTGACCTGTGAGAATATCTAAGGGGCTTTTATATAATTCAAAATTAATTAATAATAATAATAATCACTTTGTTTAAAAAAAGTATTTTCCTTTAACCTGGAGTAAGCGAGAAAAATGCCATTCTTGAACATGGGGTGAGACATTCTCAAAATTTTGTAAATAAAGCCAGTTAGTTATTTATAACTATTTCTTTCTGTTTTTAGAGGGAGAGAAACCAAAAGCTGCCTTAATGTGTCTCCCGGTCGCGGCCGACACGTGTATCGAACCAGCATCTGCAGCAACGCAGTTTGCACTGAGATGCAGTGTCTTAGAACGCTGCACAACTCTGTTAGGAAAATATGGCGTTGTGCAACGTGATGGTCGGGAGTAGGCTACAGTACTAAGAGCATAACATTTCACCACCCTAATTGTAGTGTAACCAATATCCAAACGGAGATTCAGTGAAAATATAAATCTCATTGATTTATCAAGACCAGTCCCCATGCTTGTCTCAGAGTAGCGTGAAAAGGTGCTGAAATAGGCTATTGCTTCAAATCCTATTGCTTCTAACTTCAATGCTTTTTAAATAAATAAGACCTACTGTACACCACTTTTAACAGAACATCACTCAACACTAGTGAGACTCATTTTGCCTACGGTAGGCCTACAGTATATCTAAAAATATTTTTTTCAATAACATGACTCTCTGCCAATAATTACATTTAGAGGATTGGAGGATTCCAAATTAATATTTAAGGAGGATTTTTTGTTAGGGCAAATCTGATCTGTGAGAATATCTAAGAATATCTTATTATTAATTAATAATAATAATAATAGTTTTGTTTAAAAACAAACAATATTTTGGAGATTATTTTGTTTTCCTTTAACCAAGAGTGAGTGATAAAAAGGCCATTCTTGAACATGGGGTGAGACATTCTCCCTAATTTGTAAATAAAGCCAATTTGTTAATTAGAATGATTTATTTCTGTTTTTAGAGGGAGAGAAACCAAAAGCCGCCTCATGGGTCTCCCGGTGGCGGCCGGCACGGGTATCAAACCAGCATCTGAATACAGCATTTGAATACATTATTTTGCTGAACTATCCCATTATGTTTAATGAGTTACTACCTTTAAAGGTACTACCCAGTAAAGGTGCTGGCAAATAAAGCCATGGGTGAAAATAGTCTGCGGTTAACAAACTGAAGCAATGGAAGCATTTCACTTCTTAGATGTTAAGTCCCCTACAGTGCCTTGTAAAAGTATTCATCCCCCTTGGAGTTCTTCCTATTTTGTTGGATTACAACCTGTAATTTAAATTTCATGTAATGGGCATACACAAAATAGTATAAATTGGTGAAGTGAAATGAAAAAAAATTACTTGTTTCAAAAAAATTATACAAAAAACCCCAGGAAAAGTGGTGCGTCCATATGTAATCACCTCCTTTGCTATGAAGCCCCTAAATAAGATCTGGTGCAACCAATTACCTTCAGAAGTCACATAATTAGTCCACCTGTGTGCAATCTATGTGTCACATGATCTCAGTATATATACACACATGTTCTGAAAGGCCCCAGAGTCTGCAAGACCACTAAACAAGTGGCACCACCAAGCAAGCAGCACCATGAAGATTAAGGAGCTCTCCAAACAGGTCAGGGACAAAGTTGTGGAGGAGTACAGATCAGGATTGGGGTAAAAAAAATATCAGAAACTCTGAACATCCCACGGAGCACCATTAAATCCATTATTCAAAAATGTAAAGAATATGGCTCCACAACAAACCTGCCAAGAGAGGGCCGCCCACAAAAACACACGGACCAGGCAAGGAGGGCATTAATCAGAGAGGCAGAAAGAAACCAAAGATAACCCTGAAGGAGCTGCAAAGCTCCACAGCGGAGACTGGAGTGTCTGTCCATAGGACCACTTTAAGCTGTACACTCCACAGACCTGGGCTTTACGGAAGAGTGGCCAGAAAAAAGCCATTGCTTAAAGAAGAAAATAAGCAAACGCATTTGGTGTTCGCCAAAAGGCATGTGGGAGACTCAGCAAACATATTGAAGAAGTTACTCTGGTCAGATGAGACAAAAATGTAGCTTTTTGGCCATCAAGAAAAACGGCATGTCTGGCGCAAACCCAACACCTCTCATCACCCTGAGAACACCATCCCCACAGTGAAGCACGGTGGTGGCAGCATCATGGTGTGGGATGTTTTTCATCAGCAGGGACTGGGAAACTGGAAGGAATTGTGGATTGAATTGAAGTAATGATGGATGGCACTAAATACAGGGAAATACTTGATGGAAACCTGTTTCAGTCTTCCAGAGATTTGAGACTGGGACGGATGTTCACCTTCCAGCAGGACAATGACCCTAAGCATACTGCTAAAGCAACACTCGAGTGGTTTAAGGGGAAACATTTAAATGTCTTGGAATGGCCTAGTCAAAGCCCAGACCTCAATCCAATTGAGAATCTGTGGTATGACTTAAAGATTGCTGTACACCAGCGGAACCTACCCAACTTGAAGTAGCTGGAGCAGTTTTGTCTTGAAGAATGGCTAAACTCCCAGTGGCTAGATGTGTCAAGCTTATAGAGACATAACCCAAAAGATTAGCAGCTGTAATTGCTGCAAAAGGTGGCTCTACAAAGCATTGACTTCGGAGGGGTGAATAGTTATCCAGGCTAAAGTTTTCTGTTTTTTTGTGTTATTTCTTGTTTGTTCCACCATAAAAAATATTTTGCACCTTCAAAGTGGTAGGCATGTTGTGTAAATCAAATTATACAACCACCCCCAAAATCCATTTTAATTCCAGGTTGTAAGGCAATAAAATAGGACAAATGCCAAGGGGGTGAATACTTTCGCAAGCCACTGTAGATGGGGGACTTTCAGTGGTTCTGGACCGGTTCCGACTGACATTTGGTGTACAAAGTGCTGTGTGAACGTTGTTGGGTCCTGTGCCTTACAGTGCCAGAAAGCCCCATATGTCTGCTCTCTGCTACCACTCTCTCAGCGAAGCAGACTTGAAGTGTCAGGTTTCAGACCCTAGTGGCATGTGAAATTTTCTGGCCTATCCAGATAAAGATTAGATAGAGAAAGATAGATTTGCTCTTCCTCTGAGCGAACGGACCCCAGTCTTGGAGACGGCATATGAGCATATGAAAGGGGACAATCTAGCGAATCCACAGTTGTGGTTTCATCTCACTGTGATATTCTCAGCCGGATTTAGAGCTCTCACAATGAAAAAATACTAAATCATTTCATAGAATTTAAAGAAGACCACTTTCACTTGGTCACAGACGGACGAAATCACTCCGTGATTGAAGCTGAAGTTGTAACGAGTCTGCCCACATTTGATTTGTGCCTCTTCGCCGCTCAGTGGAAGCTTATGATGAACTTCTCTGTCATCAGTTATATGAAATGGTGCCAATATTGTACTGTCACTAAGTACTGTGTGGTCGTAAATATTTTACAGTCATAACAAAGGTGAAATCTTATAGTAAGTTGTTCATAATTTGATTGTTAATATATACACTAGTGAACAAACTGGACTTGCTCTGTTCGAGAATATCCTATCAACGGGACCTGAAGAACTGTATGTTTCTTGGAGTTGTGGCATATCAACGACATGGATCATATACAGTGGGGAGAACAAGTATTTGATACACTGCCGATTTTGCAGGTTTTCCTACTTACAAAGCATGTAGAGGTCTGTAATTTTTATCATAGGTACACTTCAACTGTGAGAGACGGAATCTAAAACAAAAATCCAGAAAATCCCATTGTATGATTTTAAGTAATTAATTAGCATTTTATTGCATGACATTAGTATTTGATACATCAGAAAAGCAGAACTTAATATTTGGTACAGAAACCTTTGTTTGCAATTACAGAGATCATACGTTTCCTGTAGTTCTTGACCAGGTTTGCACACACTGCAGCAGGGATTTTGGTACTTAAAAATCATACAATGTGATTTTCTGGATTTTTGTTTTAGATTCCGTCTCTCACAGTTGAAGTGTACCTATGATAAAAATTACAGACCTCTACATACTTTGTAAGTAGGAAAACCTGCAAAATCGGCAGTGTATCATATACTTGTTCTCCCCACTGTACATCTTGCTGGTTTTTGCATGCATCGTCAAGACTGGACGGCAGCCTCGGGTAAGATGAAGGGAGGGGAGTGTCGCTTTGTTAAAAACAGCTGGTGTGCAATCTATAATGTTAAGGAAGTCTCAAGTTTTTGCTTGCCTGAGTTAGAATACCTCATGATAAGCTACATACCATACGATTTACCAAGAGTTTTAATCTATATTTTCCGTTGCTGTCTATTTACTGCCACAAAAAGGTGCTGGTGTAAGACTGCACTCAGAGAGATGTATAGGGCCATAAGCAAACAGGAACATGGACATCCCGAGGCAGTGTTTCCCATGGCCGGTGATTTTAATGCAGGGAAACTGAAATCTGTTTTACCTAATTTTTACCAGCCCGACACCTGTGCAACTTTAGGCTACATAACTCTAGATAACCTTTACTCAACACACAGAAATACATACAAGGCTCTCGCTCGCCCTCTCTTTGGCAAATCTGACCATAACTTAAGCCAACACTTCTTTTGGCCGCCTTTCCTTCCAGTTCTCTGCTACCAATGACTGGGACGAATTGCAAAAAAAAAAAAAACGCTGAAATTGGAGACTTATATCTCCCTATATCTAACTTTAAGCATCAGTTATCTGAGCAGCTTACCAATCGCTGCAGCTGTACACAGCCCATCTGTAAATAGCCCATCCAATCTACCAACCTCATCCCCATATTGTTTTTTTTTTTTTTTTGCTCTTTTGCACACCAGTATTTCTACTTGCACATCATCATCTGCACATCTATCACTCCAGTGTTAATTTGCTAAATTGTAATTACTTCACTACTATGGCCTATTTATTTCCTTACCTCCTCACACCATTTGCACACACTGTATATGGACTTTTTATATTGTGTTATTGACTGTACGTTTGTTTATTCCATGTGTAACTCTGGGTTGTTGTTTGTGTCGCACTGCTTTGCTTTATCTTGGCCAGGTCGCAGTTGTAAATGAGAATTTGTTCTCAATTGGCCTACCTGGTTAAATAAAGGAAAAATAAAATAAAAAATCCTCCTGATTCCTGCTTACAAGCTAAAACTCAAACAGGAAGTACCAGTGACAAGCTCAATACAGGACTGTTTCGCTACCACAGACTGGATTTTGTTCCGGGATTCATCCGATAACATTGAGGAGTTTACCACATTAGTCACTGGCGTCATTAATAAGTGCATCAACATCGTTGTCCCCACAGCGACCGTACGTACATATCCCAACCAGAAGCCATGGATTATAGGCAACATCCGCACTGAGCTAAATGCTAGATGCGGGACACTAATCCGGACGCTTATAAGAAATCCTGCTACCTCCCTCCCGGGTGGCGCAGTGGTCTAGGGCACTGCATCGCAGTGCTAGCTGCGCCACCAGAGTCTCTGGGTTCGCGCCCAGGCTCTGTCGCAGCCGGCCGCGACCGGGAGGTCCGTGGGGCGACGCACAATTGGGCTAGCGTCGTCCGGGTTAGGGAGGGTTTGGCCGGTAGGGATATCCTTGTCTCATCGTGCTCCAGCGACTCCCGTGGCGGGCCGGGCGCAGTGCGCGCTAACCAAGGGGGCCAGGTGCACGGTGTTTCCTCCGACACATTGGTGCGGCTGGCTTCCGGGTTGGAGGCGCGCTGTGTTAAGAAGCAGTGCGGCTTGGTTGGGTTGTGCTTCGGAGGACGCGTGGCTTTCGACCTTCGTCTCTCCCGAGCCCGTACGGGAGTTGTAGCGATGAGACAAGATAGTAATTACTAGCGATTGGATACCACGAAAAATTGGGGAGAAAAGGGGATAAAATTTATAAAAATAAATAAATAAATAAATAAAAGAAATCCTGCTACAACATCTGATGAGCCATCAAACAGGCAAAGCATCAATACAGGACTAAGATCGAATCCTACTACGCTGGTTCTGACGCTTGCTGGATGTGGAAGGGCTTGCAAACTATTACAGAGGGAAACCCAGCCGTGAGCTGCCAGTGACGACAGCCTACCAGACAAGCAGATCACCATAGTTCCTAAACGACAAGGTAACCTGTCTAAATGACTATTGCCCCATAGTACTCACATCTGTAGACATGAAATGCTTTGAAAGGCTGGTCATGGTGCACATCAACACCATCATCCCTGACACCCTGGACCCACTCCAATTCGCATACCGCCCCAAAGGATCCACAGATGACGCGATCTCTATTGCACTACATACTGCCCTCTCCCACCTGGACAAGAGGAACACCTATGTGAGGATGCTGTTCATTGACTAGAGCTAAGCATTCAACAATAATAGTGCCCTCCAAGCTCAGGACCCCGGGACTGAACACTGGATCCTGGACTTCCTGACGGGCCGCCCCCCCCAGGTGGTGAGGGTAGGCAACAACACATGTGCCACTGACCCTAAACACGGGGACCCCTAATTGGTGTGTGTTAAGTCCCCTCCTGTACTCCCTGTTCACGCACGATGGCGTGGCCACGCATGACTCCAACACCATCATTAGGTTTGCTGATGACACAACGGTGGTAGTAGGCATAATCAACGACAACGATAAGACAGCCTATAGGGAGGAGGTCAGTGACCTGGCAGTGTGGTGCCATGACAACAACCTCTCCCTCAATGTCAACTAGACAAAGGAGCTGATCGTGGACTACAGAAAACGGAGGGCCGAGCATGCCCCCATCCACATCGCACATACGCTGCTGCTACTGTTTATTATCTATCCTGTTGTCTAGTCACTTTACCCCTACCTATATGTATATATCTACCTCAATTACCCTGTACCCCCTGCACATCGATTCGGTACTTTAATAATAAAAATAATGCCACTTTAATGTTTACATATCTTGCATTACTCATCTCATATGTATATACTGTATTTTATACCATATATTGCATCTTGTCTATGCCGCTCGGTCATTGCTCATCCATATATTTATATGTATATATTCTTAATCCATTCCTTTACTTTGATCTGTGTGTATTAGGTAGTTGTTGTGAAATTGTTAGATTACATGTTAGATACTGCTGCACTGTCGGAACTATAAGCACAAGCATTTCGCTACACTCGCAATTACATCTGCTAACCATGTGTATGTGACCAATTTTTTTCATTTTATTTGAGTTATTGTTTCTTATTGTGTATTTATTCCTTGTGTTATTATTTTTCTATCTGCATTGTTGGGAAGTAAGCATTTCATTGTTTGTCTACATCTGTAAAATGTCTAACTGCAAATAAACACGTGACATTTCTACCTCAATGACATATCAGTAGTAATGAAGGACTAAAAATCCTCTAGAGCAAAACTGTCCTGTCCGGCCAGCTGTTGTGTGTAGGCTACATCTCCCCGTTTTATGATTAGTTTGGGTTCGAAAGGTTAACAACATTAGCAAAACATTCACATTGAAACTCTTCCTCAAGTCCACAACAGTTTTTGTGAATAAAATGTTCATTTAATTTCCTTTAACATCCTTGTATGCTTATTCTTTTACCATTGATATGTTCTCGGCTATTTTGAGACCTTGACGGTAGACTCAGAAAAATGACGTTGCTACAAGCAGCACTGCAGATATTGGCGTGTGTGAGATGCAAGACTTTGCTCCTCACACACAGTATCTGCGTATGTGCATGGGTTTGCTTCACTCTGTTAGAGCGTGGTAGCTACAGGACCAAAACAGCGGGGAGGTTTAGCCTCGCGCTTCAACGATCTTAGTTATTGCGGGAAATTTACCCACTATGCTGTTTACTTTGTCCGCCTATGTCATATCGCTGAGTCTACCTTTAAAATTACGCTCCAGAACTTTTGTATAACTTCAGACAAATGATGAATAAACTATTTACTAATCCATCATAAATGTTTTTTTGTACATGGAGTTATTATAAAGTGCTACCAGAATTTGTTCTTAATTTACATGCCTGGTTAGGTAAAAGTTCAGTAAATTCAAATGTATAGTTCATATTTTCTCAATTAATTTTTCATAAAATATTTCATTGAATACCTAGTGATGAGTGTGTCTGCCACCATCCCTAGCTGCTGTACTTGAGCACATTCCTCCTCTGTGAGGTATTCCATAGACTGCTGAGAGTTGAGGCGGGGCCTGGAGGAACGGTAGGTGTCAATCTTCCTCTTATCCTCCCATGATGTTAGAGTCCTCTCAAAGTTCTGGAACATAGCAATAGAATGTAGGAATAGAATGAACAGAATGGACATGATGGATGCGTAGAGGTTTATTAGATACATCAGTTGCCCTAATGCCGTGTTCCTCAATCCTGCTGTGCAGGCTTTTGTTCCAGCCCAGCACTCACACACTTAATTTGACAAACCAAACAATTCATTGATAAATTGGCTGGCCTGGAACAAAAGTTGGCCTATCCATACACACTCACTCCCTCCCAAACACCAACGTACTCTGTCTCTGGTGAGCATCTGAGCTCTGTTTTTGTGTGTGATCTTGACTATCCCTGGAGGTTGGATCCATGCTTCTCCATCCACCTGTACTGGTACACCCTCCTCCCCTAGGATAGTTATCTTCACCTGACGACACTGGAGAGAGGGAGGAGAGTGAGGGGGGAAGGAGGAGGGGAGATGGGGAGAGAGGGATGGGGGAGAGAGAGAGAGAGAGGGATTCAGTATGTGTATGTGAGTGTGGTCAATTCAATATCATTTCTACTGTCTTTGGAACTTTAAAATGTGACTGTGATGCATGTATTGAAGGTTTGTGTGTTAGTGTGTGTGATGCTACCTGTGTTATGCGGTGGTGTGTGTGTGTTACCTGTGCTATGCGGTGGTGTTGGATGTTGATGACTCTGGATACCGCCATCTGCATACTGCCAAACACAGCCACCACCTCTAACTTCTTATCATCAAACGACGGAGCGCCAAAATTCTGAACACACAGAACCAAAAAAAACAAATTACTTGCAAAAATAAAAAACACACTAAATGCATATAAGAGTGTGCCACTTGTTGAAATGAATCCTGAAAAACAGTTACCAGGTAAGACAGTATATTAGCTAAAAGCTAGCTGCAAAGTGTAAAAACATTCCAGTGAATAAGAAAAGAGTGTGTTAACTCACGTTGTCCTCTTTGGTTCCCCCCCAGAAGTTGATTCCCCCTGCATAGCTTGGGATGTTGAGAACAGCTAGGCCCTGAAGACTAGGCAGACACATAGGTACACCATCACACTAGAGAGAGAGAGAGAGAGAGAGAGAGAGAGAGAGAGAGAGAGAGAGAGAGAGAGAAAAACATTTGTTCATCATACAGGTCACAGAACCAAGGGTAGGATCATTTAAAACACAAAGAGCATCTTATTGTCAATCACACTCTAATATGTATTTAGCAGAAGTCATTTAGACTTCTGCCATTTAGCAGAAGTCACACGAGACTAAAACATATTTCCTTATTCCTTAGAAGTGTGCATTTGTTTGTCTTCGTATAATTTGTCAGACAACTGTGTGTGACCTTACTTCCAACAGTACTCGTTGTTCCAGATTCTTGTATGTCTTATGTACCAGTTCCTTGGTGCCCATCACTCCATACCACAACTTGTTCTTAGTACGACTACTGCAGAGAGAAAGGAGGAAGTACCCTGATATGCTAAAACATTTAACCATTAAAGAAACATTCTAATTTCAACTTCCATTTACCTTTCATTGCCTTGGTGCAAATTGTACACTATAATTGCAACACACAGTATGTGTATCAATAAAGTTTGTATTTGAATAAGAGGATATTTATTGTGTACCTGCATTTCTTGGGATGTTCATCTCTCTTGTTGTTGAACTCCAGGGAGATCTTAGCATCCAGACCGATCCCAAAGTAGTTGTTCATGACACACTTCTCTGAGCACTGACTGTAGAGGTACACGCAGCACAAGGAACATGAATACTCTCCCATATCAATTCTTGAGTTGTCTTGTGCACTAATAAGTCGCCTATATGCTTCTTGTTTCTCTGTAACTACTGTAAAACCACTCACTGTAATATTGTATACAACAAAGACGGATTGATTGTGAACTGTGCTAAATTCAATCAAACTCGCATTGAGGTATTTTCTGCAATTCCTTGATATATATATTTTTTTAAACACGCACTACTTACTCTTCGTTGAAAGACGGAGGGCTGAGACTCTCTGGTTTCTCCAGGACGATGGTGGAGGAGGAGGGGCTTAAACTGACGTGACCTGAGAGAGGCATAATGGGTAAATGGACCGAGAAGTTTGATTTTACTAACATCTTATTTAAATTGAAACATTTACAAGGCCCTCCCTGTCAGTACTTCGGCCCAAACATGTAAGGGCAATATTATTATTATTATTATTATTATTATTGTTGCCTGCAATTAGAAGTTAGATTGCATCTAGAGTAGGATTCAAACCTGGGCAAATTTAGGATTCAAATTGTGTGTGTGTTCATGTGTGTGTGTGTGTGTGTGTGCGTGTGTGTCTGTAGTAACTCACGTGGCTCTGCCTCTTTCAGTTCCTCACTGTTCTCTCTCTTGATGGAGGAGGAGGAAGACATGCGCTGGAGAAGAGTGTGTTTATTCTGTTCATCCACCACTGGAGAGAGAGAGAGAGAAGGATTGAGAAAGAGGGAGAGAAAGATAGAGAGAGCAGTATATGTGAGAGTTCATGTGGGCGTTTGCAGCACACTAGCGCTTCTGTATGTGTGTGTGTGTCACAGCGTACAGTTGAAGTCGGAAGTTTACTTACACCTAAGCCATATACATTTAAACTCAGTTTTTCACAAATCCTGACATTTAATCAGAGTAAAAATTCCCTGTCTTAGGTCAGTTAGGATCGCCACTTTATTTTAAGAATGTGAAATGTCAGAATAATAGTAGAGAGAATGATATATTTAAGCTATTATTTCTTTCATCACATTCCCAATGGGTCAGAAGTTTACATACACTCAATTAGTATTTGGTAGCATTGCTTTTAAATTGTTTAACTTCGGTCAAACGATTCGGGTAGCCTTCCACAAGCTTCCCACAATACGTTCGGTGAATTTTATCCCATTCCTCCTGACAGAGCTGGTGTAACTGAGTCAGGTTTGTAGGCCTCCTTGCTTGCACATGCTTTTTCAGTTCTGCCCACAAATTTTCTATGGGATTGAGTTCAGGGCTTTGTGATGGCCACTCCAATACCTTGACTTTGTTGTCCTTAAGCCATTTTGCCACAACTTTGGAAGTATGCATGGGGTCATTGTCCATTTGGAAGACCCATTTGCAACCAAGCTTTAACTTTCTGACTGTTGTCTTGAGATGTTTCTTCAATATATCTACATACTTTTCCTCCCCATGATGGCATCTATTTTGTGAAGTGCACCATTCCCTCCTGCAGCAAAGCACTCCCACAACATGATGCTGCCACCCACGTGCTTCACGGTTGGGATGGTGTTCTTCGGCTTGCAAGCGTCCCCCTTTTTCCTCCTAACATAATGATGGTCGTTATGGCCAAACAGTTCTATTTTTGTTTCATCAGACCAGAGGACATTTCTCCCAAAAATATAATCTTTGTCCCCATGTGCAGTTGCAAAGCATAATCTGGCTTTTTTTATGGTGGTTTTGGAGCAGTGGCTTCTTCTTTGCTGAGCGGCATTTCAGGTTATGTCGATATAGGATTCGTTTTATTGTGGATATAGATACTTTGTACCTGTTTCTTCCAGCATCTTCACAAGGTCCTTTGCTGTTGTTCTGGGATTGATTTGCACTTTTCACACCAAAGCACATTATCTCTAGGAGACAGAGCGCGTCCCCTTCCTGAGCGGTATGATGGCTGCGTGGTCCCATGGTGTTTATACTTGCATACTATTGTTTGTACAGATCAAGGTGGTACCTTCCTGCGTTTGAAAATTGCTCCCAAGGATTAACCAGACTTGTGGAGGTCTACAATTTATTTTACGATGTTTTGGCTGATTTATTTAGATTTTCCCATGATGTCAAGCAAAGGGGCACTGAGTTTGAAGGTAGGCCTTGAAATACATCCACAGGTACACCTCCAATTGACTCAAATTATGTCAATTAGCCTATCAGAAGCTTCTAAAGCCATGACATCATTTTCTGGAATTTTCCAAGCTGTTGAAAGGCACAGTCAACTTAGTGTATGTAAACTTCTGACCCATTGGAATTGTGATGCAGTGAATTATAAGTGAAATAATCTGTCTGTAAACAATTGTTGGAAAAATGACTTGTGTCATGCACAAAGTAGATGTCCTAACCGACTTGCCAAAACTATATGTTGTTAACAAGAAATTTGTGGAGTGGTTGAAAAACGAGTTTTAATGACTCCAACCTAAGTGTATATAAACTTCCGACTTCAACTGTGTATATCTATTCATTATACACTACATTGCCAAAAGTATGTGGACACTTTCTCGTTGGACATTTCATTCCAAAATCATGGGCATTAATATGGAGCAGGTACCCATTTTGCTGCTATATAGAGCCTCCACTCTTCTGGGAAGGCTTTCCACTAGATGTTGGAACATTGCTACGGGGACTTATTTCCATTCAGCCACATGAGCATTAGTGAGGTCAGGCACTGATGTTGGGCGATTAGGCCTGGCTCACAGTTGGCGTTCCAATTCATCCCAAAGGTGTTCGATACGGATGTGGTCAGGGCTCTGTGCAGGCCAGTCAAGTTCTTCCAAACCATTTCTGTATGGACCTCTCTTTGTGCAAGGGGGCATTGTCATGCTGAAACAGGAAAAGGCCTTCCCCATACTGTTGCCACAAAGTTGGAAGCACAGAATCGTCTAGAATGTCATTGTATGCTGTAGCGTTAAAATGTCCCTTCACTGGAACTAAGGGGCTTAGCACAAACCATGAAAAACAGCCCTGGACCATTATTCCTCCTTAACCAAACTTTACAGTTGGCACTATGCATTCGATCAGGTAGAGTTCTCCTGGCATCCACCAAGCCCAGATTCGTCCGTCGGACTGCCAGATGGTGAAGCATGATTCATCACTACAGAGAATGCGTTTCCACTGCTCCAGAGTCCAATGGTGGTGAGCTTTATACCACTGCAGCCGATGCTTGGCATTGCGCATGAGGATCTTAGGGTTGTGTGCAGCTGCTCGGCCATGGAAACCCTTTTCATGAAGCTCCCGACAAACAGTTCTTGTGCTGAGATTCCAGAGGCAGCGATGTTGCAACCGAAGACAGACAATTTTTACGCGCTACGTGCTTCAGCACTCAGTGGTCCCGTTCTGTGAGCTTGTGTGGCCTACCACTTCGCAGCTGAGTCGCTGTTACTCCTAGACGTTTCCACTTCACAATAACAGCACATACAGTTGACCGGGGCAGCTCTAGCAGGGCATAAATTTGACAAACTGACTTGTTGGAAAGGTGGCAACCTATGACGTTGACATGTTTAAGTCACTGAGGTCTTCAGTAAGGCCATTATACTGCTAATGTTTGTCTATGGAGTTTGCATGACTGTGTGCTTTATTTTATACACCTGACAGCAACAGGTGTGGCTGAAATAGCCGAATCTACTAATTTGAAGAGGTGTCCACATAATTTTGTATATATAATGTATGTGTGTTTCTATATACGTATGTGTTTATGTGTGTGTGTGTGTGTTGTACCTTTCCCAGCCTGCTCTATGATCTGGCTCAGTGCTTTCTTCAGACTGTTAGCTCTCATCATCAGCTGTTCTCTGGACCTGTACCAGGGTTGGAGACAATTCAAATTCCAGTCAGTCAATTCAGGAAGTAAAATGAAATTCCAATTAAATAATTGAAAAAAGGCAATCCATCCAACTGAAAAAGATAAGCTATTTATTTAATAAGTTTTTACATTTTTTTCATATTAATTTCAAATCACTTCCTCAATTGAGTGAGGTAAACGTGAATTGACCTCAACCCTAACCTGTATGGGGGCCGGGGTTCCTCTCCGGTAGTGTCTGTCCCCCTCTCCTGGTCCCCATCCTGGGGTGGCACACTGCCGGCTGGGACCACCTGGGCATCAGCCTCCTCACTCAGAGCCTTCACCAGACTGTCCAGTTTCTCATTCAACAGGGCACACTGAGGGAGAGATAAACACGAACCCAAACCCTTCACCAGGCTGTCCAGCTTCTCATAGAGTTCAATTTGGATCAACTCTCTACTACGGTATGATATCATAAAAATACAACACAGTAGATACTTTATGTAAATATTGTAGAACCAAGGATCGTTTAAAAATATGGACGTTTAAAAATATTCAGGGTTAAACATACTGCATATTACACTTTGCTTCCAGACAGTTAGAGAGGAGAGAATGCCTCTGTCTACGTCCCACATGGAGCCCTTTTCTCTATGCAGTGCACTACTTTTGACCAGGGCCCATACAGGTCTGGTCAAAAGTAGCGTACTATAAAGTGAATAGGGTGCCATTTGGAATGAAAACTCAAACTTTTAAATTTTCTTGATGCTCCTCTACCACTACCCACCTCTCTCTGCCCACTTGTTATCCGCATTATACAACCTGTTACGTAAGACACACACATTTATGCACGCAGAAACACACATGCACGCACACACACACACACACACACCTTCTTGGCCATTGCGTCTGCCTCCTCCTTGTTCTCTGTAGCTCTCTCGTATGCTCTCCCCACCTCCGCTACAAAATCATTTACCGTTCCACACAAAAACCTGCAGGAGAGAGGGATGGAGACAGGGAAGGAGAGGGGATGAGTGGGATGGAGAGAGAGAGAGAGAGACAGAGAGAGAGATGGAGAGGGATGGAGAAAGAGAGAGAAAGAGAGAGGGGGGGGGGGTGAGTGGGATGGAGGAAGAGAGCGAGAGATACGAGTGTGAAATATATTTCTCCATTCCTGTATTATGTATGTAAAGTCAATAAACCATACTGTACTTCACATTTCAGGTGAGAGAGATAAGTACACAGTATAAGCATAGAGCAGACATGTCCTTCCCTATTGCACGGATGATGTCCCCTAGGTAGTACACTCTACAGTGCTAAGGAGGCCCCTAAGTAGTGTCTCTAGTCTAATGCACTTCAAATGTTCCCCAAGTAGTGTACTAAGTAAGGTTTAATCTTGTGTAAGGACCCAGCTGGCAGAGGGACTGAGCAGTGCCCTTGGCAGAGGAGAAAATCAATACAGAGAGACACACAGACAACCTCCCTCTCTCCTCTCTCTATTAGCCTTCCCCACTCCCTCCCTCTTCAGAGACACTCCCTCTCTCTGATTTACTCCCTCCTCCTTCACTCCAGACATCCCCATGACATTCAGACATTATCCCACCCTCCCTCTCTATCTCTCCCTCTCTCCCTCCCGCTCATCCTTCCTCCTTACCTACCCATATCCCCCCTCCATCCCCCCCATCACATCTGGAGGACTGGGCTATCCCAGCATGCATTACACGTACTTGGCAGAGGATATGACATCCGTATGTTTGTCAGAGTCCAGGATCTTGGTGAGGTGGGAGGCCACAGAGTCTGCATACTGAGTGATGTGAACCTGAGGGGAGAGGTATGACAGTTTCATTAAAAAGCCTGCGTATTGTGAGAAACTGTGGTGTCATTTTGGCTCAGAGATTAACAACCAGTTAAATGTAAAAGCCTGTGTATTTTGAGAAATTGTGTCGGTACTTCAGCTCAAACGTGAGTCCTATGCAAACTGAGCGATATGGACCTTAGAGGAGAGGAAAAAACAGTTTCATGATACATCCTGTGCGTTTAGAGAAACTGTGGATTAATTTTGGCTCAGAGAGTAGTAGTGTTAGTAGTAGTATTTATTGGGATCCCCAATTAGACTCTCCAAGGCATTGACTACTCTTCCTGGGGTTCAAACAGGAAACAAAACACAACAAATAAAATAAGAACATAATATACAGTGCCTTCGGAAAGTATTCAGACCCCTTGACTTTTTCCACATTGTTAGGTTACAGCCTTATTCTAAAATGGATTAAATAGTTTTTTTCCCTCATCAATCTACACAGAATACCCCATAATGACAAAGCAAAAAAATATCACATTTACATAAGTATTCAAAGAGTTCAGACCCTTTACTCAGTACTTACTTGAAGCATCTTTGGCAGCAATTACAGTCTTGAGTCTTCTTCGGTATGTTCCTACAAGCTTGGAATTATATTTGGGGAGTTTCTCCCATTCTTCTCTGTAGATTGTCTTAAGCTCTGTCAGGTTGGATGGGGAGAATCGCTGCACAGGTATTTTAAGGTCGCTCTAGAGATGTTCGATCGGGTTCAAGTCCGGGCTATGGCTGGGCAACTCAAGGACATTCAGAGACTTGTCCCGAAGCCACTCCTGCATTGTCTTGGAAGTGCGCCTAGGGTCATTGTTCTGTTGTAAGGTGAACCCCTCGCCCCAGTCTGAGGTCCTGAGCACTCTGGAGAAGATTTTCATCAAGGATCTCTCTGTACTTTGCTCCATTCATCATTGCCTCGATCCTGACTAGTTTCCCAGTCCTCACAGCATGATGCTGCCACCACCATGCTCTAACGTAGGGATGGTGCCAGGTTTCCTCCAGACGTGACACTTGGCATTCAGGCCAAAGTGTTCAATCTTGGTTTCATCAGACCAGAGAATCTTGTTTCTATTGGTCTTAGATTCTTTAGATGCCTTTTGGCAAACTCCAAGTGGGCTGTCATGTGCCTTTTACTGAAGAGTGGCTTCCGTCTGGTCACTCCATGAAGGCCTGATTGGTGGATTGCTGCAGAGATGGTTCTCCCATCACAACAGAAGAACTCTAGAGCTCTGTCAGAGTGACCATCGGGTTCTTGGTCACCTCCCTGACCAAGGCCCTTCTCCCTTGATTGGTCAGTTTGGCCGGGCGGTCAGCTCTAGGAAAAGTCTTGGTGGTTCCATTTAAGAATGATGGAGGCCAATGTGTTCTTGGGGACCTTCAATGCTGCAGAAATGTTTTGGTAACCTTCCCCAGATCTGTGCCTCCACACAATCCTGTCTCGGAGCTCTACGGACAATTCCTTCGACCGCATGGCTTGGTTTTTGCTCTGACATGCACTATCAACTGTGGGACCTTATATAGACAGGCGTGTGCCTTCCCAAATCATGTCCAATCAATTGAATTTACCACAGGTGGACACCAATCAAGTTGTAGAAACACCTCAAGGATGATCAATGGAAACAGGATGATGCACCTGAGCTCAATTCCGAGTCTCATAGCAAAGGGTCTGAATACTTAGGTAAATAAGGTATTTATGTTTATTGTTTTTAATAAATTAGCAAAAATGTCTAAAAACCTGTTTTCGCTTTGTCATTATTGTGTGAAGATTGCTGAGGAAATTGTTTTCTTTAACCCATTTTATAATAAGGCTGTAACATAACAAAACGTGGAAAAAGTCAAGGGGTCTGAATACTTTCCGAAGGCACTGTACATAATACTACATAATGCTGCCTTTGCCTCACGCTTCAGAAACAGGAGATGGCTCCTGCCTTGTGGCTCACACAAGCCATTCTGGCTCACACAAGCCAAGGATTCGTGCAAGTCCACCCACCTACATAATACAGTGCAAATTACAATACAAAATATATCAAAATGGATGTGTCTCTTCACAGACCCCGTTATGCCGTAAGGTGTTCTTTTATCAGTTTTTGAAATCTGGTTTATTGCTAGCTTGAATAACCTGGGGTGGCATAGAGTTCCATGTAGTCATGGCTCTATTTAATATTGTGCGTTTCCAAGCCTCTCTTCTGGACCTGGGGAATGTGAAAAGACCTGATTGCATAACTTGTGTTGTACTGATAAGTGTTAAAACTGTGTGCCAACTGCTTGAACACAGTTCGGTACCTTCAACACATCAACACCTCGTACAAAGACCAATAGTGATGTAGTCAATCTTTCCTCAACTTTGAGCCAGGAGAGATTGACATGTATGTTACTGACATTCGCCTCCGTGTACATCTAAGTGCAATACGTCCTGCTCTGTTCTGGACCAACTGCAATTTACCTTTGTCCCTCTTTGCCGCACATGACCACACAACTGGGCAGTAGTCCAGGTGCGACAAAACTAGGGCCAATAGGACCTGTCTGGTCGACTGAGATTGAGTCTATATGTTTTGATCATGAAAGCTTGCAATCAAGCAGTTTAGTCTCCTCAACTTGCTCAATCGCCACATTATTCAATAATAGATCTTGATGAGGTATAAGGTTGAGCGAGTGATTTGTCCCAAAAACTATGCGGTTAGTTTTTTGGATATTTACCACCAGCCTATAGTTACCCATTCTAAAACTGACTGGAGCTCTAGGCTGTCATTTATTTATTTTACTGTATTAGCTGACGTGTATACTGTTGAGTTGTCAGCGTACATAGACACTAATAATAACAACAATAATGGCCCATGCCAGCTGCCCTGCGGTACACCACACTCAACCGAATTTGCATTAGAGAGGCTTCCATTAAAGATGCACTATGCAGAAATTGCTCCGCCATTTCCTGGTTGCTAAAATTCTTATTGTTTGTCCAATTTCAGTTTATATGTCAAAACAAGCAAGTACAATGTAGATAATCATTGTACCATCTAAACCGCTGTGAAAAATATTTTCCATAACCCAAAATATTGTATTTTCAGCTGCTTGAAGCTGGTGTACAAAACCGAAAGTAAAAGACGCAAAAACAATACTTAAGCACAGGAAGCATAGAAATAGCGCACATAGAACAGATGCACCACTTCTTAGACTTCCTTTCAATGATAATGATATGTCACATTTCTATGTTAATTTGGTCAGCTCCCACAATCTTCTTACATCAATGTCATTCAGCCAATCATCAGTCATTTGTGTCAGTGCCGAGCATGTTAAGTGCCCTTCCCTATAAACATGCTGTTGTTTGTTGTTAATTTGTTAATTTGTTTTCTGTTAAATAACTTTGTATTTGGTCAAAGACAATCTTTTTCAAAAGTTTGCTAAACACTGGTAACATGCTGATTGGTTGGCTGTTTGAACCTTTAAAGGGTGCCCTGCTATTCTTGGGCAGTGGAATGACCTTTCCTCCCTCCAGGCCAGAGGGCAAACACTGTCTTCTAGACTTAAATTGAAAATGTGGCAAACAGAAGTCGCAATGTATTCTGCTACCAACCTCAGCAATTTAGCATCCAGGTTGTCGTTACCAGGTGGCTTGTCCTCTTATTTATAGATACCAACAATTTCTTACACACCCACTTTGCGGAACTCAGAACTGCAATTCTTGTCTTTCATTATTTTGTCCGTTATAAATGAATATGAAGGCTCAGCGTTTGTTGCTTGCATGTCATGCCTAAGTTTGCTAGTCTTGTCAACAAAAAAGTTATTAACGTGTTTGGCAATATCAAAGGGCTTTGTTATGAACAAGCCATCTGCCTCAAATAAGAATGAAAAAAAAGAAGTTTTTAAAGGATGGAGCAGAGTTAGTATTTTTGCCTAGAATTTCATTTAAGGTACTCAAGAGCTTTTTACTATCATTCTTTATATCATTTATCTTTACTCCATAGTATAGTTTCTTCTTCATTATGTTTAGTTACATGATTGCTCAATTTACTGTATGTTTGCCTTATATGATCGCTTATACACAATTTTAGGTCCCGTCTTTGGAACTTTTTTCCCAGATATGGCTAATATATTATGTTCACTACATCCAATGGGTGTGGATACTGCTTTAGAGCAGATTTCTTCATCATTAGTAAAGATATGATCAATACACATGGATGATTTACTTCCTGTTCTGTTTGAACTGTATATACCCTGGTAGGTTGACTGATAACCTGAACCAGATTATAGGCAGCTTGAAGCTTCTTTTTCAGTGGACAGCTTGATGGTCACCCAGAAAATATACCTCTCTGATGATATCACATACATTATTGGGCATTTCACACAAATAGTCCAAATATGGACTTATTAACAACCCGTTTCATGATAAAGCCTGTGTATTTAGAAGCACTTTGGTGTCATTTTGGCTTAAAAGAAACAACCAGTTTCCTGGAAAAGCTTGTATATTGTGAGAAACTGTGGTGTCATTTTGGCTCAAAGAGAAACAGACGGTTTTATGATAAAGCTTGTGTATTTAGAAAAACTGTGGTGTCATTTTGGCTCAAACCTGAGCCCTACGTACCTGCAAGGGGGAGTCGGGACTAAAATCGTCTTCCTTCACCATGGGATAGTGTTTGGTAGGCAGCTCGTATGTCATCACACTCCACCTGAGAACAAAAACACAAACAGACACTGATGTCAAATGCCAGGAAATCGCAGTGTGTCAACCCATGAAATCGGGACAAATGACACCGACTGTTATTCTGACTCACTCAACATATTGACCTCCTCATTTATCTGATTATTTGGTAGACTAAACAGATTACCTTAATCCTTCTCTAGTATGATAACCATAGAGAAAGTTGCTCATCCAGTCTTAGAAGATACAGTTTGGAAAGTCCAGATTTATATTCTGTATGTTATCACTTACAGTTTAATGTTCATGAGTTGTGACTCAACATCCTGTCCCAGTATCATAGCAAATACCTTTCAGACAGTAAATACCGTTCAGATAATAAATACCTTTCAGATAGTCAATACCTTTCAGACAATAAATACCTGTCAGATAGTAAATTATTTTCAAATAATTGTGACTAGGGTGGGCATTCTAGTTTCTTTATTTCTATGTTTTCTATTTCTTTGTTTTTGGCCGAGTTTGGTTCCCAATCAGAGGCAGCTGTCTATCGTTGTCTCTGATTGGGAATCATACTTATTTATCCCTTTTCCCACCTGTGTTTTGTGGGTAGTTATTTACTGGTAGTTATTTACTGTTTAGTCTCTGTTACCTGACAGAACTGTTCGCTTTCGTTTTGTTACTTTGTCCAAGTGTTTTTTTGATAAATAAATAATCATGAACACTTTTCACGCTGCGCTTTGGTCCACTCATTCCGACGAGAGCCGTTACAATAATAAATACGGTACCTTTCAGATAATAATTCCCTTTCAGATAATAAATACCTTTCAGATAGAAAATACCTTTCAAATCGTAAATACCTTTTAGTTGTAAATGCCTTTCATAAAAATACCTTTCATAACTACACTGTAATTGCCTATGTAACTTTTAGCGCCCCTTTATTCAATGTAGTCTCGAAATCTTGCTCTAGCACATAAAAATAGTTACTCCTCTCACCACCCCCTCCTCATCTCTCTCTCGCGCCTACCTGTCAAGCATCTTGGTGGTGGCTCTCTCCAGCTTCTCCAGGATCTGTAGCAGTTGAGCATCATCATCACATAGTCCTCCCCATCCCAGCACCCTGGCTAGGTCATTACCTGTACCCAGAGGGAGGACCCCTAGCTGACACTGGAGGGGGGGGGGGGGGGGGGTGAAACACACAGAACAGAGATCAATATATATACACACAGACATATGAAGAGACCGTTACTGATCAGAATCTATCACTCTATCTTTCCACATTTTATCTCTCTCTTTCTCTTTCTCTCTCTCTGTCTCGCTCTGTCTCTCTTCTAGATTTACTTGTTTGTGCAGGTTGAGTTTATCCAGTTCAGACAGGACCCAGCCAACACTGCCGTCCCCGCCACACACCAAGATACGAAACGTGGCGAACTTCTGGAACACACGCAGACTGGAAAAGAGAGGGTGAGAAACAGAGGATAGTGGGAGAAAGGAAAGGAGAGAGGTGGAATCAGTGGAGCACTTCTCATAGTCAATAGTCAAAGATTGTTACAAATGATCAACATCAACAAGAAAGATTGGTAATACTTCACTTAAAAAAGAAAAGGAGAGCTGCACACTCTAGGAGCACAGATGCAATCATTTAATAACCTAATAACCAACGTTTCGACAGACAAGCTGTCTTCATCAGGGTATAATACTTTACTTAAAGCAGGTATAATGGCTTGGAATTTCTGTTGTTTATTTGTCAGGGACTATGTACAACATGCTATTGCCCCAGGTTGAGCTAGATAGCTAACTTTCATCTGTAGTCCCTGATGCCGTTATAATGCATTAAGAGACGTCATGGGCATGTATAACCTCCTTTTAATGTCTTAATATCATCTCATAATGATCCTGAATAAATACCAGTATTATGTATTCAATAGACATTATAAAGGCTCATACGTGCCTATACCAAGTTATAAAGCCTTATACCTGGCAGGCTGAAAGTAAAGCGGTATCTAACGGTTATCAATCAAATACATTATAACAGAACCAAGATGTCGCACTCTTACCCCAGCTGTGGTCCTCCGTTCATCAAGTCAAATACCTGTGCAGGGTTGAGCAGCTGTTTGAATTTCCTTAGAAACTTAACCCCTTGGTTGTCTCCGCTCTTAGAGTTACACAGAACCAGGAGAGGGGAGGTGCAGGAGGGAGAGGTGGCCTTCCAAAAGCCTGAAGAGAAAGATAAAAACACAGGTTTAGTTTGGGGCCGTAGGTGTGTGGTTGTCTTCACTCTTGGGGGGTGTGGTGGAAATTCAACGCCAGGGACACCTGAAGTCAATATTAAATGAATCACTCTTTATTATCAGTTAACTGGAGAGGTCACAACAAACGCAAGTCTGCCGCAAGCTCTGCCAGGGCGGTCCCTTCAGTCCTCTTATATACTGCTACACATAAAAGCAATATATGCATGGTTCATAGGGTTGGATCTTGCAGGTGACTGGCTGTTATCGCGCGGGCTCAGTTTCCCAAGAAACTGAGCAATGTCTCCTATCTTAACTTCCAGAACATATTCTGGGGGTTCTGCCAATTGGTCTGAGGAGGAAGTCACAGTCACCTGCACAAACCAAGATAGAGCAGAGAAGATGTATACCGTGTACAATTCAAGGCTATCTCTTCAGACACATTTCCCTTACAGATGCATTCGGGTTGTTTCTGAGAATTGACCTATTTCCTTTCCTAGCAACTTCCAAGGGAGGAAAAGTCAGTAAGCAAAAGCGACAAGAAGAAGAAGACAGCGTTTGAACGAATCCTCCATCCTCGTTTGTGTGTGCGGGTATGAGAAAGAGAGAGAAAGTGTGGTGTGTGTATCTCACCGTCAGAGTCGATACTATTGAGGGTTGTGGGAGGGATGATTGACACCCGACATTGACCCAGAGGACACGCCTTTCCCATCTGCTCCTTACAGCTGCTGTGCACCTGTACACACACACACACACACAAACACACACACCATGAATCAGGGGTGGCATTTAGAATGTTAGAAAGGTGACAATTTCATCCAATGACCTTTTAGATCTAACACTTTCCCAGAATCCTGTAGCATCACTTTGGACACCACAGCTTATGATGGAGTGTGTGATGTTTTTTTGGCTTGACGAGTGATGTTCAGATACTGTGTGTGTGTGTGTGTGTGTGTGTGTGTGTGTGTGTGTGTGTGTGTGTGTGTGTGTAACGTCTTTCGTCGGTGGAAGGAGAGGAGGACCAAAGCGCAGCGTGGTATGTATCCATATTTATTAGAATACTTTTTCAATTACGAACAAAAACAATAAACAGAACGAAAACCAACGAAGCTACAGTCCCGAACTAGTGAACACAGAGAAACCAGGAACACACGAACAGGAACAATCACCCACAAAACCCAACACAAAACAGGCTACCTAAATATGGTTCCCAATCAGAGACAACACAAAACACCTGCCTCTGATTGAGAACCATATCAGGCCAAACACAGAAATAGAAAACATAGAAAAACAAACATAGACTGCCCACCCCAACTCACGCCCTGACCATACTAAATAAAGACAAAACAAAGGAAATAAAGGTCAGAACGTGACAGTGTGTGTGTGCGTGCGTGCGTGTGTGTGTGTGCGTGCGTGTGTGCGCGTGTATAGACTCACAATAGCCTTGCACCATAGACATCTCCAGTCCTGCAGTCTCCTGACACTGCCACAGTTCCTGTCACACACCACACACTTTGCACTGACCGGTAGGTTCCCCTCTAACCACTGATGAGGCATGGAGACCTGTGAACACGCACATATGTACACGTGTAAGATATCTTTGACTTGACTTTTAAAGCCTTACTGTGTGACAGTCACACTTCTTTCATATTATTCCACATTCATTAGAAATGTGAGTGAAATACTGACAGGAAAGGTAGGAGGAGAGGGAGAGAGGATGTACTAGAATAGCAGTGGATATGATTCGAACCCACGCTTGCACTGCTAACATATTGTGGAGGCAGCGGCTTAGACCAGCTAGGTTGTTTCACTTGATCAGTGTTTAAATGAGCATAAGAAGATGCTGCTAAGTCAATGGAAAAAAACATTTCGGTGTAAAGAGACTTTGTGTTACCCACCCCATCCTCGTCCTCCATGATGTCATTTCCTATGGAGGCCAGCGTGGTCCATTTACAGGTGTTGGTGGAGCGCACCGCACAGCGCTTATGGGCTTTGAATTTACACACTGGGGGAGGGAGGGAGAGAGAAGGAGGCAAAGCGAGAGAGAGAGTGTTTGTATAGAAACCCAAAAACAAATTTTAACCTGTTTCATTGCTTTGAATTAAAGCTGTGGATGTAAAGTTGCATGATTGAAAATAGTGTGCTTGACGGTATGTGTGTGTTTCTTCACAGGACAGTCGGTGGGAGGTGAGTCTGGAGAGGGCCTCTCTACAGACATGACAGAAGGTGGTGTGTGTGTGTCTCTGTGTGTGTGTGTGTGTGTGTGTGTGTGTGTGTGTGTGTGTGTGTGTGTGTGTGTGTGTGTGTGTGTGTGTGTGTGTGTGTGTGTGTGTGTGTGTGTGTGTGTGTGTGTGTGTGTGTGTGTGTGTGCGTGCGTGTGCGTGTGTGTGTGTGTACCTTCGCAGGACAGTCCGTGGGAGGTGAGTCTGGAGAGAGCCTCTCGACAGACATGACAGAAGGTGGTGTGTGTGTGTGTGTGTGTGTGTGTGTGTGTGTGTGTGTGTGTGTGTGTGTGTACCTTCGCAGGACAGTCCATGGGAGGTGACTCCGGAGAGGGCCTCTCTACACACATTACAGAAGGTGGGTCTGGCGTGGGAGCAGGCGTACCAGTTATGCATCCCAGAAAAATGTTCCATATTGAATAGACTGGCCTGCAGAGAGAGATGGAGGGAGGGCGAGAAGAGAGAGAGAGAGAATAATATGCTACTTTTACTCAAATCCACTTACAAGGAGTAAGTACATTTTTAAGAATGTGTGATAATCCTTGTAGGGTTTGAAACGACAACCATGCTCTTACCAACTAAACCACACAGGACTACAAGAAGGAAGCACGATAGGGGGGAGAGAGAGAAATACTGCTTTCACATAGGATTTACGGTATTTTGCCTGTAAAAGAAATTGGGCAATGTTTATATGACCCCCCTTACAGACAGGTCCATTTATACCATACTCTTGCCTGCATAAGCCTTTTATACCTCCCGTGCAGATGCCGGCATGACGTGATGAGTGGTAGTAGTGATGTGCAGATGTGAGTGGGCATCTATTTTATTACATCTAGTGAATATACACCGTCAAAATTAAATCAATTTCTCATGTGTCTAGGCAGGTCCTAAGAAACATTGTAAGACTAATACCATTTATTTTCAAAACTAAAGAATGGCATATTTTGAGGTTAGTTATGTTACATCCAAATGACTGAAATCAAAGGTTCGTTATTTCAGACATGCAGACAGAGAGGCATCGAGGCATTCAGTTACTGTTCGGTTGAACGTTAGAATGGGCTAAACGAGTGACCTAAGCGACTTTGAGCGTGGTACGATTGTCGGTGCTAGGCGCGCTGGTTCCAGTATCTCAGAAACGGCCGCCCTCCTGAGCTTTTCACACACGACGGTATCTAGGGTTTACCCGAGAATGGTGCGACAAACAAAAAACATCCAGGCGACGGCAGTCCTGTGGGCGAAAACAGCTCGTAGATGAGAGAGGTCGAAGGAGAATGGCAAGAATCGTGCAAGCTAACAGGCGGGTTCACAAACAACAAATAACGGTACAGTACAACAGTGGTGCGCAGAATGGAACATCGGAGCACATGACTTGTCGGTCCTTATCACGGATGGGCTATTGCAGCAGACAACCACACTGGGTTCCACTCTTATCAGCTAAAAACAAGAAGAAGTGGCACCAGTGGGCACATGATCACCAACACTGGACAAATGAGGAGTGGAAAAACATTGCCTGGTCCAACAAATACCGGTTCACGTTGCGTCATGCTGATGGCAGAATCAGGATTTGGTGTAAGCAGAGTCCATGGCCTGCCTGGTGTCAATGGTACAAGCTGGTGTCGGTGGTGTAATGGTGTGGGGATACAACGTTTGAACGCCACAGCCTATCTGAACATAGAATCCATGCCCCAAAGAATTCAGGTTGTTCTTGAGGTAAAGACCCTGTACTAGATGGGTGTACCTAATAAACTGGTTACTGTATATTTCGTAGTAAGAATATAATGGAATATAATAGAATAAAATAGAAATAGCATTTTTCCCACACAACTTGTGTCACGGGAACGTGTGGATCCACTGTCATATAAAGAAGTGACATTTTGAAACAGAGCCCAAGCCCATGCTTTTTTGTCCATGTTTCATCGCTTTCTTACCCTCACTCCACTTTGTTAGGGAGGAGGTGTAGGGTCTTACATTGAGAGTATCTTCATCATGATAGTGCCAGAAAAGAATAGAATTTTCAAAAGCATCTGAGTCTTGAGTTCATATTTCACAACCTCCGCAGGCTTTTAGAGCAAAATAATAGGCTTACACTTGCTAAATGATTCTGATCAGTCATAGATGAGCAAATGAATAGATGAGCTATACCAACTCCACTTAAACTACATGACCAAAAGTATGTGGACACCTGCTCGTCAAATGTCTCATTCCAAAAGCATGGGCATTAATACGGAGTTGATACCCCTTTTGCTGCTATAACAGCCTCCACTCTTCTGGGAAGGCTTTCCACGAGATGTTGGAACATTGCTGCGAGGACTTGCTTCCATTCAGCCACAATAGCATTAGTGAGGTCGTGCACTGATGTTGGGCGATTAGGCCTGGCTCGCAGTCGGCGTTCCAATTCATCCCAAAGGTGTTTGAAGGGGTTGAGGGCTCTGTGCAGGCCAGTCAAGTTCTTCCACACAGATCTTGGCAAACCATTTCTGTATGGACCTTGTGCACGGGGACATTGCCATGCTGAAACAGGAAAGTATGGCAATGTATGGTTTAGCGTCACTGGACATAACCCGAATCATGAAAAACAGCCCCAGACCATTATTCCTCCTCCACCAAACTTTACAGTTGGCACTATGCATTCAGGCAGGTAGCGTTCTCCTGGCATCCGCCAAAACCAGATTCGGACAGCCAGATGGTGAAGCGTGATTCCTCACTCCAAGGAATGCATAAGAATCCAATGGGGGCGAGGTTTACAACACGCTTGGCATTGCACATGGTGACTTTAGGATTGTGTGCAGCTGCTCGGCCATGGAAACTCATTTCATGAAGCTCCCGACAAACTATTATGTTGCTGACGTTGCTTCCAGAGGCAGTGCTTCATTACTCTGCGGTTCCATTCTGTGAGCTTGTGTGGGCTACCACTTCGCGGCTGAGCCGTTGTTGCTCCTAGACGTTTCCACTACACAACTACAGCACTTACAGTTGACCAGGGCAGGTCTAGTTCTAGGTCTTCAGTAAGGCCATTCTACTGCTAATGTGTGTCTATGGAGATTGTACGGCGTGTTCTCGATTTTATTCACCGGTCAGCAACGGGTGTGGCTGAAATAGCCGAATCCACTAATTTGAAGGGGTGTCCACATACTTTTGTATATATAGTGTATTTACCCAGCAAGAGAAATAGCCAAATATACAGATTAATATTCAGTGAAACAAAAATCTCATTAATTGATTAAGACAAGTCACAGGCTTTTGGTTGGGAGGAGGCCTAGGCTACTAGGCGACTGCGAGTGAAGAGCAAAATATCCCACTTGTTAAGCTACATAACATGCTGGCAAAATGTTCTGATCTTCGCTAATGAATGAGCCAACTAAACAAGATGATCATGAGCAACACTCACCTCAACTTCGCAAAAATTTCCAGAGCCTAATTGTAGCCTAACCAATATCCAAACGGAGATTCAGTGAAAAGAAAAATCTGACATGGATTAATTTATCAAGATGAGTCCCTATAATTGTCTCAAAGCAACGTGAAACGGTGCTGAAATAATTGAACATAGGCGGGTAAGCTATTGCTTCCAATGTATTAGAACAATTAGATGACTTTGGGAGTTTCAATAAGCAACAATTTGATACCTTCAATTGCATTAGCCTACTTTATTACAATATTTATTACCACAGTAATTCTTTATGGACCCATCCAGTTGTGGTTAAGAAAACAGTGCATGTGGGCGCCTATGAGAAGAGATGGGTGAAGTGACATGCCTCTTAAAGTTTCGAACTGGCAGGAGGATAGTAGTAACGGGCGCTGCCTAGCAACCATCAAGAGCTGGTGCATACCTAGGTAGTGCATACCTATGCCGTCTCAGCATTACGGATTCATTTCATACTAAGCCGTAGGCAGAACATTACCTCAATCATGACTAGGTCAGTTGGCGGAAATAAAAGCCGAGGCCTTGTCCCGGCAATACCTTTCATTTATATTGCAAAGGCTGCAAAAAGTTGGTGGGAAAACGTATTGGTTTGAAATGTGTAAAAGAGGTCGAGAGTTTTCACTTTACTGTATGAAAGCAAATACAACACAGATGCATCCTTTTGTACCAATGGTGCGAAATGGCTAAATGCTAAATGCTACCAATTTAGTTGATGAGAAGTACCCACTGCTACCACTAAATGTATTCGAAATGAACAGGTGAATACCAGAAACAGGACTGTAGAATAAAACAAAAGTATAGTCAAAGGCAAAAAGGGGTGAGAAGGAATGAACGAATGGAGGGATGAAAAGATAAAAGCCTGAGGGGATGGAGGGATGAAAAGATAAAAGCCTGAGGGGATGGAGGGATGAAAAGTTAAAAGCCTGAGGGGATGGAGGGATGAAAAGATAAAAGCCTGAGGGAATGGAGGGATGAAAAGATAAAAACCTGAGGGGATGGAGGGATGAAAAGATAAAAGCCTGAGGGAATGGAGGGATGAAAAGTTAAAAGCCTGAGGGGATGGAGGGATGAAAAGTTAAAAGCCTGAGGGGATGGAGGGATGAAAAGTTAAAAGCCTGAGGGAATGGAGGGATGAAAAGTTAAAAGCCTGAGGGGATGGAGGGATGAAAAGATAAAAGCCTGAGGGGATGGAGGGATGAGAGGACCGGTGTTTACCTCATACGTTTCCCATTTCTGTACAGACTTCAGAGCACCGATCCAATCCTCCATCTCCTTCCTGCTCTCAGCACACAGCATCAACTTCCTGAATGGAGTGATCACCTGGAGAGAGAAGGGGGAGGGGTGGAGAGAGAGAGACAGGGAAAGGAAGAGAGAGAGAGAGAGATAGGGAGGGAGGGACAGGCTGTATAAGAATACATAGTACTGTAGATTTACAAAGACTTACACAGTCCTACACTTTTGCAGTGAAGAGTTTAATACAATTGGAAATGTGTAGTCATGGTGGTCATTATGGTTAGTGTGTAGCTGTAGTCATGGTTACGGTAGAAGTAGTGTGTCATCGTGGTTACCGTAAAGCTGTTGTTGATGTTCTTGGTACTGGTCTCGGCCACGCTGGCGTCTGATAGGTCCACCTCGTCAAATATCAGAGACTGATGGACAACAACCCAAAAAATGTAACCGAGTTAAACACAACCATAAACAAAACAGACAGCATGTAATCATCCTCTATGAATGAAAAAAGTCTTAAATGCCCAGTGCAGTCAAAAACGGGATTTTCCTGTGTTTTATATATATTTCCACACTATGAGTTTGGAATAATACTGGGGAATTGTGACAATTATGATTATGCCCGTTTAGTGTAAGAGCGGTTTGAAAAGATCGCCTGAAATTTCAGCCTGTTTTGGTGGGATGGAGTTTTGGTCTGCCTGGGGACATCACCAGGTGGTAAATTAGTTAATAGACCAATAAGAGAATCCAAACCTCTCAGCCAATAACAACTAGTTTTCAGTTTTCCCATCCCCACTCAGACCACTTCCAGACAGTCCTAACAACATTTTTGCTTGAGAAATCTCTCTTTGCTAAGAAGCAATTTTTGTTTATTTTTGACCATTTTGCTTGAAAAAAATCTCAGTAAAGTATTTAATCGTTACTCAAATTATGATGAACCTGAAAAAGTGACAGCTTGCACATCCAAGAAATGTCTGGGCCCAGTCAAAAAATTATAATAATTGGAGTAATAAACCTATACACAGTTACCTTGGAGTCTTTGGCATAGTAAAGTGTCCGGCCTCTCAGTTTGAAGTACCTCCTTTTCCATCTCTGGAAAGAACTGGTCTGTTTCAATAGGATCCCTTCCTTTACACTTTTCTATGGAGAGGACAGAGAGAGAGAGAGAGAAAGAGAGAGGGGTTTGAGATAGGGCACGGAGGGATGGGCTGTTGGGTGTTGTGTGTGTGTGTGTGTGTGTGTGTGTGTGTGTGTGTGTGTGTGGGTGGGGGGGTAGAGAGAGAGAGAGAGAGGGTGTGTGTGTGTGCTTCATGATGTCTATGTGTGTGGGTGAGATTATGAAATACAAGATATAATCAAGAAGCATAACTATTCAAATCATTTCATTCAGTTTCATTGGAACCAAATGCCAGGAAAGTTTCCAAGATATATTAAGGGAAACACATTGGCATGCATGATGCCATCTGTCACCTAGCAACATTCCAGCACAAGTCGATATGGCAAAAACAACTTACAGACAACTTCCTCATACAGTACCATTAAAAAGTTTGGACACACCTACTCATTCAAGTGTTTTTATTTATTTGAACGATTTTCTACATTGTAGAGTAATAGTGAAGACATCAACACTATGAACTAACACATATGGAATCATGTAGTAATCCAAAAAGTGTTAAATATATCAAAATATTGTTTAGATTTGAAATTCTTCAAATAGCTCCCTTGATGACAGCTTTGCACACTCTTGGCATTATCTCAACCAGCTTCACCTGGAATGCTTTTCCAACAGTCTTGAAGGCGTTTCCACACATGCTGAGCACTTGTTGGCTGCTTTTCCTTCACTCTGCGGTCCAACTCATCCCAAACCATCTCAATTGGGTTGAGGTTGGATGATTGTGGAGACCAGATCATTTGATGCAGCACTCAATCACACTCCTTCTTGGTCAAATAGCCCTTACACAGCCTAGAGGTGTGTGGGTCATTGTTCTGTTGAAAAACAAATGATAGTCCCACTAAGCGCAAACCAGATGGGATGGCGTATGGCTGCAGAATGCTGTGGTAGCCATGCTGGTTAAGTGTGCCTTGAATTCTAAATAAATCACAGACAGTGTCACCAGCAAAGCACCCACACACCATCATACATCCTCCTCCATGCTTCACGTTGGGAACCACACATGCGGAGATCATACGTTCACCTACTCTGCGTCTCACAAAGACACAGCGGTTGGAAGCAAAAATCTCACATTTTAACTCATCAGAACAGACAAATTTCCACCGGTCTAATGTCGATTGTTCGTGTTTCTTAGTTTTCATTAAGCATTTATTTGGGCTGCAATTTCTGTGGCTGGTAACTCTAAGGAACTTATCCTCTGCAGCAGAAGTAACTCTGGGTCTTCCTTTCCTGTGGCGGTCCTCATGAGAGCCAGTTTCATCATAGCGCTTGTTGGTTTTTGCGACTGCACAAAGTTCTTTACATTTTCCAGATTGCCTGACCTTCATGTCTTAAAGTAATAATGGACTGTCATTGCTCTATGCTTATTTGAGCTGTTCTTGCCATAATATTGACTTGGTCTTTTACCAAATAGGGCTATCTTCTGTATACCACCCCTACCCTGTCACAACACAACTGATTGGCTCAAACGCATTAAGAAGGAAAGAAATTCCACAAATGAACTTTTAACAAGGCACACCTGTTGATTGAAATGCATTCAAGGTGACTACCTCATGAAGTTGGTTGAGAGAATGCCAAGAGTGTGCAAAGCTGTCATCAAGGCATTAAGGCAACTATGTTATTTCATAGTTTTGATCTCTTCACTATTATTCTACAATGTAGAAAATAGTAAAATAAAGAAAAACCCTTGAATGAGTAGGTGTGTTCAGATTTTTGACTGGTACTGTACATGATTTCATCTTTGTCTAAGAATGCTACACGTAACATAAAAATAGAATAGGGTAAGGCAGGCTATGTGTTTTGACATGCCTTAAAAGGGCAGAAACGAGATATAAGTGAAAGTATGTACACCGAGTATACCAAACATTACAAACACAGTAGGAACACCCTTTGCCTCAATTCATTGAGGCATGGACTCTACAAGGTGTCGAATGCGATCTACAGGGATGCTGGCCCATGTTGCCTCCAACGCTTCCCACAAGTGTGTCAAGTTGGCTGGATGTCCTTTGGGTGGTGGACCATTCTTGATACACATGGGAAACTGTTGAGCGTGAAAAACCCAGCAGCGTCGGAGTTCTTGACACAAACTGGTGCGCCTGGCACCTACTACCATACCCTGTTCAAAGGCACTTAAATATTTTGTCTTGCCCATTCACCCTCTGAATGACACACATACACAATCCATGTCTCAATTGTCCCCTAGGCTTAAAAATCTTTCTTTAACATGTCTCCTCCCCATCATCTACACTAACTGAAGTGGATTTAACCAGTGACATCAATAAGGGATCATAGCTTTCATCTGGATTCACCTGGTCAGTCTACAGTACGTCATGGAAAGAGCAGGTGTTCTTAATGTTTTGTACACTCAGTGTATATGCAGACTAAGACAGAGAGAGAGAGAGAAAGGGAGAGACAGAGAGAGACATCAGTGACAGGTTTAACAGTGGCATGCTGCCCTGTGTGTCAGCGCAACCCCTAAATATGTCCTGAGGGAACCAGACACAAAGACAGGTGCGTCCCCCCCATAGCGAATCACTATGGGTGAACACACACAAACTGACAGGTTTGACAGCGCATGTGTGAGAGTGTGGTGTGTTTGATTATCCTGGTGGACAAGGTGAAAATGGCCCCATATGTTTCACAGGGCTGTTCACACCTTCCCTGTGTGTGTGTGTGTGTGTGTGTGTGTGTGTGTGTGTGTGTGTGTGTGTGTGTGTGTGTGTGTGTGTGTTCAAAGCTGGGCACTGCTCAAGAGACTCTGCTGGGTGGTAAGTGTAGATACGTCAGACACACGTCAGAATTTGCATAGCAGATTGGACCTTTTAAACTGTCATAACTCAGCTATCTATCCTGGCAAACAGACACACAAACACACACACTCACGTCTAAAGACTGTCTCTGATGTCATGAAAGCTCTAATTTCCTCTCTTTTCCTTGCCATTTTCCCAATTCATTAAAGGGGAATGGAAACAATAGGCTTTAGAACACCAGCTAACTGGAACTGTGAATCGTGGTTGGAACCAAAAATCTCAAATTTGGACTCATCAGACCAAAGGACAGATTTTCACCAGTCTAATGTCCATTGCTTGTGTTTCTTGGCCCAAGCAAGTCTCTTCTTCTTATTGGTGTCCTTTAGTAGTGGTTTCTTTGCAGCAATTAGACCATGAAGGCCTGATTCACAAGGTCTCCTCTGAACAGTTGATGTTGAGATGTTTCTGTTACTTGATGGTTTTTGCAACTGCACTTGAAGAAACTTTAAAAGTTCTTTATATTTTTCCGGATTGACTGATGACTCATGTACATTAGCACACAGTAAATTGCTGCGTGCCGCCTAGGCCGCCCAGAGTGGCTTGCTTTTGGGCGTGCTGGCAGCATGTGGCAGCATATAGCAGCACGTTCGATTGTGCATCAAGAATTAAGCATAGCAAGTTTATATGAAGGTCTGGTTATTAAATGGGTAAATAGTTTAATCCATTCTCCATTTCATGAATTTATTCACATGTAAATAGTAATATGTTCTAAAACGCTCTGATGACAAACAAAATTTGCTGCCCTGTTTCCAACTGTCCACGTGGCTGGGAGAACTTATTCATGTAAGTAACACATTTCGAAAATGTAAAAAAAAACGATGTATTACTAGCTAACTAGCTACAGCGCAGGCTAACTCAAATGAGCTTCTAACGTAGCTAGCTAGCTATCTAGCCAACTTTACATACTGTATAGCTAGCTAGCTATGTTAATTAAATATCACCAGCTACTTAACTTCACATTAGCTAGCTATCTTGATGTATTTATCACTGTAAAAAACAAACTCCAAATGCATTTGTAGGTAGCTAGCTAACAGCCACGGATGAGGGTGAAAGGATAGCAGCCCCAACTGTAAAAGTGAGAGAGTAGGCTCATCTGGAATGGAAAGGTACTTTTGTGTAGTTCCAGTCCTTAGAAGTGAGGACGGAGATAATAGTAATGTAATATTCAGTGCGGTCTAACTTGAGTATAATGAAGTCTGTTTCTTGTGAGGTTTTCTATCCTCAGATACAGAGAGCTGTGAAAGCCTGTCTGCAGATGAAGAGGTCCCAATGAAGAACAGTGGTTCTCAGTCCTGTTTCTGGGGACGCAAAGGGGTGAACATTTTTTTTTTTGCCTTAGCACTACACAGCTGATTCAAACGATCAACTCACCATCAAGCTTCAAGTAGTAGTTATGTATTCATTTATGATGCTATACTTGATATGATCCTGCTATTGTCACATGCTAAAAATGCATGTGTGTGCACATGCATCTATCTATCCAATGTTATCATGATTTGTTATAAGGGATATTATACTTTAGTAATCCACAATGACCTGGTGATGTACAATTCTAATAATGACATGACCTTCCATATTCCTACAGATACCTTGTAACTGGAGATTCCTTCAAAACAATTGCCTACAGTTCCCGTGTAGGGCACTGCAAGGTTGTTTGAAATTAGATATTAAATAAAGTTAAATGAAGGTTAAATAAATATAAATTAAATATTGAGATGAACCTGTTTTAGAGTATGTACATGATGCATAGGAAGTGTAGTGTACAGTTTTTAAAATTCTATTTCTGTATATATGAATTACAAATCAGCCTTTAACTAGTTAAATAATGTCTCTAGTCTATTGCATAGTAACCATTGATGTCCCAGGAGCAGGATTGGTAAACACTGTTGAAGTGTATAATTGTAATACATACATGCAGACACAGCATCATTGAAAGACTGGAATTTGAAACTCCTGGTATTGGATATTTACATTTAAGTCATTTAGCAGACGCTCTTATCCAGAGCGACTTACAAATTGGTGCATTCACCTTATGACATCCAGTGGAACAGCTGATATGTGGATATGACTGAAGTGGATATGACTGAAAAATAATCTCACAGACATTCATACCTGAACTGCACCTGTATTTGCCAAGGTAGAGTACATGATCAGTGAATATATGAAATGTACAGGCTACAATGTGGGGATCTCATGCATGGTAATAGCTACATGTATATATGACTTGCATCCTTGGCACAAAGTTATATTATATTCTACTCAATCCATAGACTGTTTTGAAGATGATACAACTGGCTATTCAGACCCCTTGACTTTTTCTACATTTTGTTACGTTACATGCTTACTCTAAAATTGATTATGTTTTTTTTGTTCTTGATCAATCTACAAGCAGACTTGGATCAGCTCCGCCAAGCTGTCTCCCTGCAGTGAGCCACCATTGGGAGACATCAGGAGTTGCTACAGGGCCTTTTGGAAGGGCTCAGTTCTTTGACGGAACGCCACGACCATGGGTTAAAGGCTATTATGAAGCATATCAGGGAGTTAGCTCAGAGACTGTCTGTCACCTCTGAAAAACCCCAATCACCCAGTCATTTTTTCCCTATCTGTGGTGAGTTTGTACAGCCTATCCCGACTCCCCGTGAACCCCACTTACCTCCTCCAGAGCGATATTCGGGGAATCCTGGTACCTGCCGGGGTTTTCGTTTTCAATGCTCGCTTATTTTTGAGCTACAGCCATCTTCATTTTCTCCAGACTGATCGAAGATAGCGTATATAATGACGCTAATGTCGGGAAGGGCGCTCTCCTGGGCTACGGCAGTTTGGAAACAACAATCTGCCATTTGCGGTCATTTGGAGGAATTCATGGCAGACGTGAGAAAGTTTTTGAGTCTCCAGTATCCGGGAGAAAGGCGGGCAGCAAACTGCTTGACTTACGTCAAAACTCCCGTAGTGTGGCAAACTACGCGGTGGACCTTCGCATGTTGGCCGCCGAGAGTGCCTGGAATCCGGGAGTCTCTTTTCGATACTGTTCTGCATGGATTATCTGAGGAGGTAAAGGTTGAGCCAGCTGCTCGGGAGCTGCCGGTGGACCTCGACTCTCTTATTGCCTTAACCATTAAAATTGATGGACGCCTAAGGGAACGCAAGAGTGAGAGGAGGTCTGGTCTCGGGCACACTCGTGCACCCGATATGGAACGTTCACCTCCTATGGAATCCATAAGTTTCCAAAGGCAGCTCTTCCGAGAGGAGTCGAAGTCACCCGAGCTCTCTCGTCAATCTACGATGGGTGAGTTGGATACTCCTGAGCCTATGCAGTTGGGAAGAACTAGGCTATCAGTTTGGGTGCGCTCACGGAGGATGAATAATAACTGTTGCCTGTACTGTGAGGGGCAGGACATTTTATAGCTACGTGCCCTATTAGGAAACCCTTGTCTCTAGTGGGTACCAGTACTATGGTGAGTCAGATGGGAGTTCCCTAATTCCCATCACCCGCACACCCCTTTTTGCTCTTGTGCTGTGGGGAGACCAATCTAAGTCTCTCCGAGTGCTCATTGACTCTGGGGCTGATGAATGTCTTATGGATGCCACGATAGCTTCGGAGCTTGGTATTCCCACTCAGCCTCTCTTTGTGCCCATGGATGCTAAGGTACTGGACGGCTGTTCTACAGGGGAAGTCACCCATAGTACTGTGCCCGTTCAATTACGGGTTTCTGGTAACCACAGTGAGACCATACAGTTCCTCCTCATTGCATCTCCCCATGTTCCGGTTGTGTTGGGATTTTCCTGGCTACAAAAAACACAATCCTGTGACTGACTGGACCACAAGCTCCATCCTGGGTTGGAGTCCTTTTTGCCATTCCCACTGCCTTCAAGCAGCACAGCCTTCCCCAAGTTGTCTTCCTCAGGATGTTAGCAAGACTGTGGATGTCTCTGCTATTCCTACTGAATACCATGACCTCCTGAAAGTGTTCAGTAAGGCACGTGCTACTTCCCTTCCCCAGCACCGTCCTTATGGTTGTGCCATTGACCTTCTCCCAGGCACTACACCACCTCGGGGTTGGTTGTATTCTCTGTCCGGACCAGAGACCAAAGCTATGGAGGAGTGCATAGAGAAGTCTCTGGCCACTGGGGCCGTCCGTCCTTCTGCATCTTGTGCCGGCGCAGGGTTTTTCATTGTGGAGAAGAAGGACAAGACCCTGCGCCCATGCATTGACTACAGGGGACTTAACGATATCACGGTCAAAAATCATTACCCCCCTACCTCTCCTCTGCGTTTGAACCTCTCCAGGGGGCTACCATGTTTTCCAAGTTGGACCTTCGGAATGCCTACAACCTGGTTCAGATACGCGAGGGGGATGAGTGGAAGACAGCCTTCAACACAGCCAGTGGACATTATGAGTACCAGGTCATGCCATTTGGACTCACCAATGCCCCCGCTGTCTTCCAGGCTTTGGTCAATGATGTGCTTCAGGACATGCTAAACCGGTTTGTGTTCATCTACCTGGACAACATCCAGTTTTTTTCCCCGATCTGCCCAAGAACATGTACTCCATGTCAGACAGGTCCTTCAGCGTCTCCTGGAGAACCAATTGTTTGTGAAAGCCGAGAAGTGTGAGTTCTATCACCTTTCTGAGATATGTCATTGCTGAAGACAATGTTCAGATGGATCCTGGAAAGGTGAAAGCAGTGGTGGATTGGCCTCAACCAATGTCCAGGGTGAAGTTTGAACGGTTTCTTGGGTTTGCAAACTTCTACCGGCGTTTCATTCGGGATTACAGCACCCTGTCGGCCCCCCTCTCGGCACTCACCTCCCCCAAGGTACCATTCAAATGGACTCCAGCTGTCGACAAAGCCTTTATGGACCTGAAGCATCAGTCACAACAGCACCCATCCTCATCCATCCGGACCCCTCGCGTCAATTTCTGGTGGAAGTGGATGCTTGGATGTTGGTGTGGGGGCCCTCCTGTCCCAACGATCTTCCCAGAACCAGAAGCTTCATCCCTGTGCCTTCCTGTCCCATCGTCTCAATCCTGCTGAGAAGAACTATGATGTTGGCAACCGAGAACTCCTGGTGGTGAAGATGCCATTGGAGGAGTGGAGGCACTGGCTGGAAGGAGCAGAACAGCCATTCTTGGTCTGGACCGAGCATAAAAACTTGGAATATCTCCGTTCAGCCAAGCGCCTCAACTCAAGGCAGGCCCGGTGGGCCCTCCTGTTTACCAGATTCAACTTGACCATTTCCTACCGTCCTGGGTCTAAAAATGTGAAGCCTGATGCTCTCTCCCGCCTATACAGCTCCTCTGCCACACCCTCGACTTCCGAAACCATTCTCCCTACCTCATGCCTTGCTGCCACTGTAGATTGGGGTATTGAGAACCTGGTTTGCGAGGTGCAACGCTCCCAACCTGGACCTGAAGGGGGCCCGGCTAACCGGCTGTTTGCCCCTAACCCAGTCCGGTCCTGGGTCCTGGAATGGGCTCATTCCAACAGGTTGACCTGTCATCCAGGGTCCAGTCATGCACTAGCCTTCCTTCGACAACGTTTCTGGTGGCCCACAATGGTCTCTGCCTTCGTCACCGCATGCACTGTGTGTGCTCAAAACAAGACTCCCCGGCAAGCTCCGTCTGGTCTCCTGCAGCCACTACCGGTTCCTCATCGTCCCTGGTCTCATATATCTCTGGACTTTGTCACTGGGCTCCCTCCGTCTGATGGCAACACTGTCATTCTAACGGTAGTCGACCGGTTCTCCAAGAACGCCCATTTAATCCCTATCCCCAAACTACCTTCTGCCAAGGAGACAGCCCAGCTTATGGTGCAGCATCTCTTCCGGATCCATGGACTCCTAGTAGACATGGTCTCCGATCGGGGTCCTCAGTTCTTGTCTCAGTTCTGGAAGGCATTCTGCACCCTTATTGGGTCGTCGGCCAGCCTGTCATCCGGATTCCATCGCCAAACTAACGGTCAGTGGGAGCGAGCCAACCAAGACCTGGAGACCACCTTAAGGTGTCTGATCTCAACTAACAACCACTACCTGGAGCCGTCAACTGGTCTGGGTGGAGTATGCCCGGAACACTCTTCCCAGTTCTGCCACGGGACTCTCCCCTTTCGAGTGCTCCATGGGTTATCAGCCACTACTCTTCCCTGAACAAGAGCAGGAGGTCAGTGTACCCTCGGCCCAGATGTTTGACCGCCACTGTCGACGTACCTGGAGAAGAGCCAGGGTGGTTATTCTCAAGACCAACTCCAGGTATCGTTGACAAGCGGACCGTCACCGGACCCCAGCTCCCTGCTACCACATTGGGCAGAGGGTATGGCTTTCAACTTGGGATCTGCCCCTTCGAGTAGAGTCCCGCAAGCTGTCTCCTCGGTTCATTGGTCCATCTCCAGAGTTCCACTGCTGGCCGTCTTGTGTTACCCCGTACACTCCGTATTCACCCTACCTTCCATGTGTCTAGGATTAAGCCTGTGTCTCACTGTCCTTTGTCTTCTGTCCACCCCCCCCCCCCCCCCCCCCCCCCGGGTTATCGGTGGCCAGCCAGCGTATATGGTAAGATGCCTCCTGAAGGTTCGACCACAGGGCAGGGGCTTCCAGTACCTGGTTGACTGGGTCGGTTATGGCCCGGAAGAGAGGTGCTGGGTTCCTGCTAAAGACATCTTGGATCCGGCCCTCGATTTCCACCGCCGATAGCACGGTCAGCCAGGTCTGCGCCCGGGTAGGACGCCAGGTGGAGTCTGTGGGGCGCGGAGGTACTGTCACGCCCTGATCTGTTTCACCTGTCCTTGTGATTGTCTCCACCCCCTACAGGTGTCGCTTATTCATCTTGTATATTTCCAAGTCAACCAGCATTTGTCCCGTTCTCCTGCTTTTTGCATTCTCCTTTTTCTAGTCCTCCTGGTTTCGACCCTTGTCTGTTTCTGGAATTTGTACCTGCCTGCCTGACCATTCTGCCTGCCTTGACCACGAGCCTGTATGCCACTCTGTACCTCCTGGACTCTGATCTGTTTTTTACCTTTTTGCCTGTCCATGACCATTTGCTTGCCTACCCCTTTGGATTAATAAACATTGTAAGACTCCAACCATCTGCCTCCTGTGTCTGCATTTGGGTCTCGCCTTGTGCCTTGATAAAAACAGGTTTCAAGAAATGTTTGCTAATTTCTAACAAATGAAAAACTTAAATATCACATTTACATTTACAGCATTCATTGCTCACTCTTACCAATTCAATATGGCGCTATCCATACCTCTAATAAACGTTCAAGATCATAATACTTAAAATATATATAATATATATGTTACCAGCACATGTTTAGTATTAGTGGATTGAATACATCTCTTTGCTCAGCTTTACTTCCTGACGTGTTTCCATTCCCCTTTAAACAATTGCGGTGTCCTTCATAGGGCTTAACTCTCTCTAATCTTTCAACAATGATCCCCTGATAAAAGTGTTTGGCTCATCGGAGTCTGGGCATGCATACAAGGTAATGACATATATGTGTGTGTGTGTTGGAAAGAGAGGGCAAGACTGAGAGAAAGAAAGCGAGAGAGAGAGACAGAAAAGGAGAGGGATAGTATATTAGAAATGTATACAGACACAGACTAGATAAACGTGTCTAGTCTCCTTGTTGACAACGGCTAGAAGAGGCACAGAACACTTGTAAGGCACAGAACACTTCCTCTTTCTGTCTATTTCTCCCAATTCAATGCTGTATACTAAGGAGCATCCTCTCACCTATGTCATTTATCTTCCTCTCTCTCAGTAGCAGTGAGAGTAATAAGAGAGATAAGTACCTCTGTTGCAGCAATAAATCAAATGCATTGCTCTATCGAGGCATACACAATCTGATTCCCAGAGTTTGTATGTGTCTGTGTGTGTGTGAGTGTGTGTGTGTGTGTGTGTGTGTGTGTGTGTGTGTGTGTGTGTGTGTGTGTGTGTGTGTGTGTGTGTGTGTGTGTGTGTGTGTGTGTGTGTGTGTGTGTGTGTGTGTGTGTGTGTGTGTGTACAGCTGTAGCTGCATTTGTGTGTTGTAGGGTCATCACACAAATTCTTATTATCTTCCTGTGTGTGTGTGTGTGTGTGTGTGTGTGTACATGTGTACAGCTGTAGCTGTATTTGTGCCCCCAGGAAAAACACAGTCAGAAACTCAGCATCTTATCAGCTCATACTGCCAGACAGAGGGGGAGAGAGAGAGAGAAAGAGAGAGAGGGGGGGGCATGGGACATGACAGCTATCTGTAAAAGAGGAATAATGACAACTGGTAAAAGGTGAAGCCGCTTCTTAGGAAGTATTATTAATGTCTTCCATTCATAGCACCTAGATACATAGCCAAAAATGTTGCCACAACCACAGACAGTTAATTTCTTCTCCGCAATGAGTCTGGATCAGAGTACCTCCATGGCGATTCTCTAGAACAGAAAAACATTCTAACCGCTCTGATTGGTCCCAGAAACCGATGGGTTGGGCCAGAGCCAGAACACACGTGGGTAACGCCGAGATTTGAAAGTTTGTCATTGGCATCGCTACTCTGATTGGTTCGAGATGATCCAATAGCTGATGACTTTGTTTTGTACAACACCCCTCATTTTGACGTCACCACAAACGACTTCAATGATGGCAGTCTCAGACTGAAATAGGTGGTGAATGATAGAGCAGTGTAAGAATTCAGGCAATTGACGCAGTCATTGAATGAACAATATGAAACTGGGTAAAACAATATTATGCCATTTCCACTCATGACATCAGTTAACCGAGCCACTCATGGAAACAACAACACTGACTGCATCAAATAAACCTGAAACTGATGTAGAAGAAATGAGGGAGAAAGAAAACAAAGACAGACAATCTACTGGTGGGTAAACGAGGTGAAGTGTAAGATCAACCCTTGAGGCTGGTAACTCATAGACAAATAAACACAAAACTATGTCCATCCATCTCACCCTCCCTCAACCTCTCCTCCAGACTCTGTCAGTCCTTAGTCACCCATTCATCCCTTTCTCCTCTCCTCCTCCCCTCACTCTCTCTTTCTCAGTCCATACTGTGTCAGTTAGATCTTGTCAGTCAGTCAGACAGAGGAGTCTAGTCATTAAAGTAGGACTAATCCCATTTGCTACCAATTAAACCCTATCTAACCATGTGGACTCTGTTAGTGGGCCTGCTGCAACACACACACACACACACACACACACACACACACACACACACACACACACACACACACACACACACACACACACACACACACACACACACACACACACACACACACACACACACACACACACACACACACACACACACACACACACACACACACACACACACACACACACAGACATACCTCTATGTTGTAGCTATGTGGTTTCTCTGTGTAGCTGGTCTCCAGTTCGTCTCCGTGACTGAGTTGGCTATCGTCCCCGTGTCCTGCCCGCACCTCACAGTGGAACAGCAGGGGGGCCAGACAACACACACTGCTAGGACAGCACCTGAGCATGATGGCTCCCTGTCTGTCTGCCTCTCTGTACAATATGTATGTTGGTCTGTCTGTCGCACAATGAAGTCTTCACTTGCAGTTAGCCTGTTAACTACAATAGGGAGACACTACTTTACACTTTACTTTTCTGGGAACCAGGACAACAGAATCAGACGTTTCTCTGTCTGTCTCTGTCTCGCTCTCTCTGTTTCGTCTCTTTCTGTCAATCTCTCTCTCTCAAAATCCTAAACAAGACTACTGAAGTCCTCTCTGCTTTTTAATGCCATCAAACTTCACTTTCTTCTTTGGTGTTCTCTCTCTCTCTGGTGAATGAACAGTCTCACGTTGTGGTGATTATCTCTGTGTTAACTGCTGATCAAAACTGTTTCTACATACTCCCTCTTTTGCTCCGGGCTTTAGGATTAAGGCACTCCCACTCAGGTGTGTAAGAGGATACACCTTTACCAGGATGACATGCAGATCATCTACCCTTCACTCCCTCTCTTTCTTTAATCTCAACCTATTCAGCTCTTTCCTTTGCCAAACACTTTTGATTCTCTCTCTCTTTCTCACACACACACACACACCTTCCCCTTTAAGGTGTGTATTCAGGTAGGAAGTGGGAGGGGAGACCTGAGCTAAAACAGAACAGGTAGGACCTGTTAGACTGGATACTGTAGATGGGAACACACACACACCCATCTTGTCTCTGTTAGATATTACACTGAACAAAAATATAAACGCAATATAAATGTAAAGTGTGTCAGTTAGATCTTGTCAGTCAGTCAGTCAGTACCCGCAAAACACTAGTATCAATGTCAAGAGTGAAGAGGCGACTCAAGGATGCTGGCCATCTAGGCAGAGGGTCACGGCCGTTGTAAGAAGTGGACCAAAGTGCAGCGTGGTAAGCGTACATTTTCCTTTTATTTCAATGTCGCCAACAAAACAAGAAACTAAAGAACAACCGTGAAGCTTACAGGGCATAAGTGCCACTAACAAATGTCAACTACCCACAACGAAAGGAGGGAAAAAGGACAGCTGTCCCTGATTGAGAACCATACCCGGCCAAAACATAGAACCACAAAACCATAGAAAACAAAACATAGAATGCCCACCCGAAATCACACCCTGACCCTACCAAATAGAGACATAAAAATGCTCTCTAAGGTCAGGGCGTGACACAGAGTTGCAAAGAAAAATCCATATCGCTGTCCAGTGTCTGTGTTCTTTTGCCTATCTTAATCTTTTCTTTTCATTGGCCAGTCTTTTCATTGGCTTTTTATTTGCAACTCTGAGTCGCCTCTTCACTGTTGACGTTGAGACTGGTGTTTTGCGGGGTACTATTTAATGAAGCTGCTCAAACTAGACACTCTAATGTACTTGTCCTCTTGCTCAGTTGTGAACCGGGGCCTCCCACTCCTCTTTCTATTCTGGTTAGAGCCAGTTTGCACTGTTCTGTGAAGGGAGTAGTACACAGCGTTGTACAAGATCTTCAGTTTCTTGGCAATTTCTCGCATGGAATAGCCTTCATTTCTCAGAACAAGAATAGACTGATGAGTTTCAGAAGAAAGTTCTTTGTTTCTGGCCATTTTGAGCCTGTAATCGAACCCACAAATACTGATGCTCCAGATACTCAACTAGCCTAAAGAAGATCAGTTTTTATTGTTTCTTTAATCAGAACAACTGTTTTCAGCTGTGCTAACATAATTGCAAAAGGGTTTTCTAATGATCAATTAGCTTTTTAAAATTATAAACTTGGATTAGCTAGCACAATGTGCCATTGGAACATAGGAGTGATGGTTGCTGATAATGGGCCTCTGTATGTGTAAGGATCTGGGTGTAGCTGGTGCAGAGGAGTCAGGCACAGGACAGCAGAGATGAGTAACACAAGGAACTTTACTCAAAATATCAAAATACATGAAGTAACACCAGGACCACAAACAACGGACCGAATTTACAATAAACAAACACGCACAAAAACCATGGGGAAAACAGAGGGTTAAACAATGAACATGTAATTGGGGAATTGAAACCAGATGTGTAAAACAAAGACAAAACAAATGGAAAATTAAAAGTGGATCGGCGATGGCTAGAAGGTCGGTGACGTCGACCGACGAACGCCGCCCGAACAAGGAGAGGGTCCGACTTCGGCGGAAGTCGTGACAGTATGCCTATGTAGATATTCCTTAAAAATCTGCAGTTTCCAGCTACAATAGTCATTTACAACATTAACAATGTCTACACTGTATTTCTGATCAATTTTATGTTATTTTAATGGACAAAAAAAATGGTTTTCTTTCAAAAACAAGAACATTTCTAAGTGACCCCAAACCTTTGAACGGTAGTGTATTTCTGTATTGTTTTAGTGATTCACCATAGTAAAGCCGTAGGCTCAGGTTTTCTGGGTTTCTATATTTTTGGTTGGAGAGGTTTCTCAATTTCTATCTTAGGTTGTTGCATTCTTCATCAAACCATTTGTCATTGTTTGTTCATTTTCTTAGGTTGTCTGCTTGACATTTTTAGATTTGATAGGGAAGCTAAGAGGTCAACTATAGTGTTTAGGTTTTCATCATTTTGTCCAGAAAATTGTATTGAAGGGATTGGTAGATTTCCACACTACTCTCCTTCCGTCTATAGCATGTCTTAATATTATCCAGCTCCTTTAAGTTTGATGCCTCATGATTGAGCAAAGGTCTGTTCAAGTAGAGTGCGATTTTTCTGTGATCTGATAGGGGTGTCAGTGGACTGACTGTGAACGCTCTAAGAGACTCTGGGTTGAGGTCAGTGATAAAGTAGTCTACAATACTGCCAAGAGATGAGCTATATGTGTACCTACCATAGGAGTCCCCTCGAAGCCTACCATTGACTATGTACATACCCAGCGTCCGACAGAGCTGCAGGAGTTGTGTCCCGTTTTTGAAGGTTGTGTTGTCGTAGTTGTGTCTAGGGGGGCATATGGGGGAGGGAATGTTGTCACCTCCAGGTAGGTGTTTGTCCACCTGTGTGCTGAGGGTGTCAGGTTCTTGACAAGTTCTAGCATTTAGGTCGCCGCAGAAATTGTTGATCTCCCCCTCTAGGATGGAGAAGCTGTCATCGTTAAAGTATGGGGATTCTATTTGGGGGATATAGGAAGCACACATGAAGATATTTTTCTCTGTTGAGATCATTTCTAGCCAGATGTAAAATGTTCCTGTTTTGACTAGTTTAATAGAGTGGGTTAGGTCTGCTCTATACCAAATTAGCATACCCCCTGAGTTTCTTCCCTGTTTCACACCTGGTAGTTTGGTGGCTCCATCTCCTTTATACCATGTTTCTTGTAGGATGACAAGGAAATTAGACCTGGAGCAAGGTTCTGGGACGAAATGCCACAAAGGAGACTGTTTTACCTCTTTTTATCACGGAGAGAGAAATCCGGACAAAGGAGGAGGCCATAGCCAACCCCTTTGAGGAGGAAGAGCTCTACCACCATCTCATACATGAAATTCATCCAAACTACTTGAGGTTAGTACAGAGAGTACGTGCACTCTGGCGTATATTTCTTCTCAGTAAGGAAGCAAGGACAACACTTCTGATCAGAGGAATAACAGTCAGAGGAAAACATGTTGTGTTCAAAGAGAATAATCCTTTCAGTTTGAAGTCACGCATGGCTGACCAGAACTCAATTCAAGTCACAATTAAAGAATTACCCGAATCAGCAGAAGATAGTGTTGTGACTGAGTTTCTGGCTAAAGCTGGATGTAAGGTGGTGGGGAGGGTGATGAGGCGCATGATAATATTCAAGGGTCAACTCACAAACTGCTCCAATGGAGATTGTTTTGTATATTTTTTGAAGCAGCCCCCATCACTCCCATCACACGGTTTGTAAAGATTGGTCCCTCACTGGATCAAAGTATTTTATGACGGACCTGCACGTAGACATGACTAGCAGACATAATCCCACTCTAGAGGGGGTCAGGAGATGATAGAGTACGGGAAACATAAGGTGCAAAAATAAGAAGAATAAGAGGAACATTTTTCGAAATGAGGTTGGGAAAGTGGCTACTGAGGCCAGCGACAATCACAACCTAATAGAAAACTCGGGGATAATAAGGGGCCCCAAATGCGGTGCAACTCACTGGGATTTTTTTTATAAAAGCAGCCAAACATCAATGCTGGCCTTCATTCAAACAATCCGTAATCGACAAACACCCAAGAGGCCTAGGGTACGAATCTCCCCATCAGAGTCTGGAGTTAGGACACCAGCAGAAAAGAAGGCTGATATGGAGGATATATTTCTAGGAGAAGTGGAGAAAATTCCCCCTAATTTGCCATCCAGAACGAAATTATTAATGAATGGTGGAACATGAATGATTGAAATCATCTAGATTTGAGTCGCCTATATTGCCTGGTTCAGAGAAGGACATTCTTAGTACGTGAGTATAACCTCTGTCACTGACAGAGTCTTTTCAAGGGAATGAGGAATCTGCAGATAATCGCATTTTTTTGCAAACTCTTAATACATGTCCCAAACAAAACCCGCCTTCGAGACAGAAACTCAGTCCCCCTAATCCTGCTATCAGAAAACAATGCTAAAATGCTCTGTGACCCTTGTCCCAAGCCTAAAGGAATATTAGGAGGTCATATGAATATTTGTAGCATTATTTCTAAGAGTGAACAGGTGGAACATTTATTGACTGACCGCAATCTTGATTTTTTTTCTGTTTCTCTGAGACATGGCTGAATAAATCTTCTCCTATTTCCTCCTTTAATGTCCCTGGATATCCCATATTCAGGAGAGACAGGGGAGAGGGCAGAGGGGGTGGATTGCTTACGAACATGAAAGATAACTTTAAATGCAATCGTATCATATGGAAACATGTCAATGACCTTGAATGTATAGTATGTGGCTGAATGACTTCCTCTCCCCTCATATGTCTTTCACTATTATTGGATTATATCGACCACCAACATCTGATACCTTGTTTTATGATCATCTAAATGCCATGCTTAAAGAATGTGATCATAAAACCTATATCATCTTCATGGGCGATTTCAATATAAACTGTGAAAACAAAATTTACAGGAAAAAATCAGGAATCACAGGCCATTTCAACCTGACATAAATAATACAAGGACCAACTAGAGAAACACAGACATCCCAGACTCAAATTGATCTGCTGTTCACTAACATACCTAATCGAATAACTATGTCCATTAACTTACTAACTGGCATATCTGACCATAATGCTACATTAGTGGTTAGAAAGCTCACTAAAAAGAGATTTAAGAACGATATCAATGTGCAACAGTATGATAGAAAAAAAATCCTGAAAAGTGAGAAGAGTAACTACGATGCAGCTATAAGTCAAATTGACTGTTCTGATCTGTTATGCAATGAAGACCCAGAGTCTGGATACAGAACATTTATGTCAGCTATTGACTAAGTGAATACCTCTTTTACCAGGAAATATAAGTCAAGTCGTCAAACCTTTCTACCGTGGCTCAACGAGGACCTCTGGAGCCAGATGAGAAAACGGGATCTTTCCTTGAAAAAAGTACTGAAGCCTGGTAAGAATGATGCCAGACGTATATTCACATCACTGAGAAATAAGGTGGTTAGGAATATAAAAAAAAAAAATCAAAAGCAGAGTTCTTAGAGTGATCAATGAAGCAAAAGGAAACGGCAAAGTGATTTGGGAAAATCTCAACAAACTAACAGGGAGGGGAGCTGAAAAGTCCAAAAAACATTGTGAAAGAAAGGTTAATGGGATTCTAATTCAAGACTCCAATTTCATATCCACCACCTTTACATTTTTGTTGTTGTTGACTCTGGTCAGGGAACTGGCTCAAAGATGTTCAACCAAGACCACAGTTCTCACTCCCATGGATAATAATAAACCAATATTCAGAATTCCTGAAATCTCAGCGTCAGCAGTGGACAGTATTATCAGCTTCTTCGGGAACTCTAGAAAAAAATATGATTTGGTCTAGAGACTGTATTCCTGAAGACACACAAATATTATCTGATTGACCTTATTGTACATCTGTCCATCAAATCTCGGTTCTCGATGGTCAATCTGTCCATCAAATATCGGTTCTTCCCCAATTCTTAGAAGTCCGCAGCAGTGATACCCGTTTAAAATCTGGTGACCCAACAATGGTGGAAAAATACCAACCGATAAACATTCTTCCAGTGCTATCAAAAGTAGCTGAAAGATACAGTTGAAGTTGGAAGTTTATGTACACCTCAGCAAAATACATTTAAACTCAGTTGTTCACAATTCCTGACATTTAATCCAAGTAAAAATTCCCTGTCTTATGTCAGTTAGGATCACCACTTTACTTTAAGAATGTGAAATGTCAGAATAATACTAGAGGGAATGATTTATTTTATCTTTTATTTCTTTCATCGCATTCCCAGTGGGTCAGAAATTTACATACACTCAATTAGTATTTGATAGCATTGCCTTTAAATTGTTTAACTTGGGTCAAACATTTTGGGTAGCCTTCCACAAGCTTCCCACAATACGTTGGGTGAATTTTGTCCCATTCCTCCTGACAGAGCTGGTGTAACAGTCAGGTTTGTAGGCCTCCTTGCTTGCACACGCTTTTACAGTTCTGCCCACAAATTTTCAATGGGATTGAGATCAGGGCTTTGTGATGGCCACTCCAATACCTTGACTTTGTTGTCCTTAAGCCATTTTGCCACAACTTTTGAAGTATGCTTGGGGTCATTGTCAATTTGGAAGACCCATTTGCAACCAAGCTTTAGCTTCCTGACTGATGTCTTGAGATGTTGCTTCAATATATCCACATAATTATCTATCCTTATGATGCATTCTATTTCATGAAGTGCACCAGTCCCTCCTGCAACAAAGCAACCCCACAACATGATGCTGCCACTCCCGTGCTTCACGGTTGGGACGAGGTTCTTTGGCTTGCAAGCATCCCCTTTTTCCTACAAACATAACGATGGTCCTTATGGCCAAACAGTTCTATTTTTGTTTCATCAGACCAAAGGACATTTCTCCAAAAAGTGCGATCTTTGTCCCCATGTGCAGTTCCAAACCGTAATCTGTCTTTTTTATGGAGGTTTTGGAGCAGTGGCTCCTTCCTTGCTGAGCGGCCTTTCAGGTTATGTCGATATAGGACTCGTTTTTACTATGGATATAGATACTTTGTACCTGTTTCCTCCAGCATCTTCACAAGGTCCTTTGCTGTTGTTCTGGGATTGATTTGCACTTTTTGCATCAAAGGATGTTCATTTCTAGGAGACAGAACGCATCTCCTTCCTAAGCGGGATGACAGCTGCGTGGTCCCATGGTGTTTATACTTGCGTACTATTGTTTGTACAGATGAACGTGGTACATTCCGGCGTTTGGAAATTGCTCCCAGGGATGAACCAGACTTGTGGAGGTCTACAATAATTTTCCTGAGGTCTTGGCTGATTTCTTTGATTTTCACATGATGTCAAGCAAAGAGGCACTGAGATTGAAGATAGGCCTTGAAATACATCCACAGGTACACCTCCAATTGCCTCAAATTATGTCAATTAGCCTATCAGAAGCTTCTATAGCCATGACATCCTTTTCTGGAATTTTCCAAGCTGTTGAAAGGCACAGTCAACTTAGTGTATGTAAACTTCTGACCCACTTGAATTGTGATAAAGTGAATTACAAGTGAAATAATCTGTCTGTAAACGATTGCTGGAAAAATTACTTGTGTCATGCACAAGGTAGATGTCCTAACCGACTTGCCAAAACTACAGTTTGATAACAAGAAATTTGTGGAGTGGTTGAAAAACAAGTTTTAATGACTCCAACCTAAGTGTATATAAACTTCATCTGGCTGATCACCTCAATCAGGGCAACTCCATTACAACCATTATACCGAAACAGCCAATTGCTATTTTCTGGAGTGCATTAAATCTAAACTGGACATATGTGGTGAGGTCGGCGCAGCCTTTTCAGATCTAAAAAAGGCCTTTGAGGCCTTCCTGGTGGCGCAGTGGTCTAGAGCACTGCATCGCAGTGCTAGCTGCGCCACCAGAGTCTCTGGGTTCGCGCCCAGGCTCTGTCGCAGCCGGCCGCGACCGGGAGGTCCGTGGGGCAACGCACAATTGGCTTAGCGTCGTCCGGGTTAGGGAGGGTTTGGCCGGTAGGGATATCCTTGCCTCATCGCGCTCCAGCGACTCCTGTGGCGGGCCGGGCGCAGTGCGCGCTAACCGAGGGGGGCGGGTGCACGGTGTTTCCTCCGACACATTGGTGTGGCTGGCTTCCGGGTTGGAGGCGCGCTGTGTTAAGAAGCAGTGCGGCTTGGTTGGGTTGTGCTTCGGAGGACACATGGCTTTCAACCTTCGTCTCTCCCGAGCCCGTACGGGAGTTGTAGCGATGAGACAAGATAGTAATTACTAGCGATTGGATGCCACGAAAATTGGGGAGAAAAGGGCATAAAAAAATAAAAATAAAAAAGGCCTTTGATACTGTGAAGTATAATGCGGTCCCCTTAACCAAACTATCCTCTCGTAATGTGTTGGCTGAAGCCATTAGTTGGATGTATTCCTATCTGACAAATAGAAGCCAGAGGGTTCGTCTGGGGGACACTCAGTTGGACTCTCTTTACTATAACATTGGGGTCCCACAAGGGTCAATATTAGGCACCCTTCTGTTTACCATCTACAGTATATAAATGATCTCCCACTTGCTTGCCCACAAGTTAACATGCAGATGTATGCAGATGATACAGCCCTGTATGTACATTACACTCAAAAAACAGACAAGTTGTTAACAAGTTAACTGAAGCTATGGTACACGTTTCTTAATGGATGACTGATTCTTGCCTGCATTTAAATATTGACAAGACTGTCTGTCTTCTCTAAGAAAACCATTGATTCTTCCCAACGAGCTGTTCTTGTCAATGGGGAGAGTCTGAAAGTTGTGTCTAACTTCAGGTAGCTGTGTAATAAACAAGTGAAGAAGGTGGTTAGCAAGTTTGGATTATCCAACTTTAGGTTTGTAAAACCTTTCCTTCCTCTGGAGGCCGCCAAACTATATATGCATGCTATGATCTTCTCACATTTGAGATATTGCATCACATGCTGGTCACAAGCAGGAGCTACTATTCTGAAACCAATTGAAAAACTCTACAAACAAACACTTAAGATGTTTTATAAGAAATCAAACAGTTACCACCATTGTCACATCATTCACAAACATAACTGATTCAGTCGGGACAGCTTTAAGCAGTATGTAGATGGTAGCAAGCCTTGTCTTTAAGATCCTCCACTGCTGGAGGATAGAGGAGGCAGGTGGCAGCGGGAGGAGGAAGGGAACTGGTCTGTCTGCCCAATATAAAGGATCAAACTGGCGGAGGAATAAAAATAGCATAAATAGGAAAGTATTCGAGTTTCATTTGAGGACCAGGATGTTAACAACTGTGCCATACAGATGGCAAAATAGTTGGGAAGAGATTTTTGATGTACCGATTTCATGGTACAGGGCGTATGAGTTGATATATAAAACAAAGCAAGATTCAAGACTTTGTGCTTTTCAGCTAAAAGTATTAAATAGAATTCTTGCCACCAACAAAATGTTGAATATTTGGTGCATAAAATCATCGAAGCTCTGCAGATTTTGTTGTGAGGATACAGAATCAATACACCATTTATTTTGGTATTGCCCTCAGGTAGCCTGTTTCTGGTCTCAGGTTCAGGAATGGCTGAAAATGCATAGCATTGATCTAAAATTGACCCTAAGAATAGCACTGTTAGGAGATCTAGAGAGACCGGGTCAGTCAATTACTAATATACTAATACTCTTAGTAAAAGTATTTATCTTCAACTCGCAATCTGTGGATTCTATTCGATTAGATAGATCGGAATTGTACGTTAAACATCACAGGACAGTTGAAAGATATGTGTTGCGTAGAAACCCGAAGTGGATGGCCAGCAGAGATCGATGGGATGGGCTGAGGGTTGGTATGTGGAATTGGAGACAAGTGGGAGTGGGGTTGCTGTGCGGGAGATAGAATGATGGCCAAAGATAAAAGTTTTTTTTTAAGTAAAAAAAAAAACATAATAAAAAGTACATTTGAATGACACTGAGGGGCAGTGTTTTTACAACTAATGCCGGTTTGCCTGAGGCTGATGCTGTGCAGGTGTTTGTACACATATACACACACTCTCATTCAAATAAACGCATCCAAGAACACACACATACATGTAATAGTGCCAGACATGCACACAAACATATACAATTGGATTTAGTTCATTCTCTTGGTTGTTGGTGCATTGGGGAGTTCTTTGGGTTGGGGAATGGAATTTTTTATTTTCATTTTTCTTCTCAAGGAGGGGGTGGGGGGGCTGTGGGAGGGGTCTCGAATGGTTGAGGGACAGCTATTGGGGAACTGTGGGGGGGATCTTGGATGGTTCTGGTTCACGTTTTTTGGCCTGGTGGGAGATCTGTCAACGTGCCCTTGAGCAGGGCATTGAACCTGGATGCTTCTGTGTGTTGCTCTGAATGGGAATCTGTTGGATGACCGGTATGATGTAGTTGTTTAGCGGCTTCACTGCAAGTGTATTGTATGTTTCGGATATTCAATTTAAAAAAAAAATATATATATATATATAATAAAAAAGATCCTCCACTGCTATGTCGGCAGATCAGGCTCCAGGAAAGCCCCTCCAGGATAACAAGGGCAGCAACTAGAGGGGATTGCGTTGTCCCCTTTCGACACAGTAAACTTGGTCAATCTGCCTTCTCTGTTAGAGCTGAAACTCCACTGATTATTGTACTTTTACATTTAAATTGAAAACATGGCTGAAATCTATCCAAACCTGTACACACGAGTTATCTGTGGCTCTTCGTATGTAAGATGACAGTTGATGATAGTGTTTGTTTTTTTTAACGAATACGTTGTTGTTCTAATTATACTGTATTGGATGTAATGTATTTGTATTTGTATTGTGGCTGTGTAATTGTCCTTACCTGCCCTGGGACTACGGTGCAAATGAGCTTTTGACTAACCCCGGCACATTTACATGGATGTTACATTATTGTAATATTGATCTTGATTAATGTGCACTGTCCCTATAAATAAATAAATATGCCTTCTCCCCCCCTCTCCATACTTTTTCTCTCTCCCACTCTCACTCCTTCTGTCCTTCTTTCTATAGCTTTCTATCATGTCAATCTTTCCTTCTCTTGTTGTTCTCGCCCCTTTCCTCTCTCGTTCACTCCATCACTCTCTCTTTCCATCTGGAAATCCATCTGTCTCTCTCCTTGTCTTAATAACACACTAACCCCTTTCACTCCCCTTCATCTCCCTGTCTCTCTTTATCTCTTACACAACCTAAAGATAATCTCTCTTTAACGAATCCACTTAAATAAACATGTTCACTTAGTGATGCATTGATGTCAATGGGAGACTAAGTGAAAAGTGTACTTAAGTAGAGGTTAGGTTAGAAGACAGGATCCACTTTTCTAAAGGGAACTGATTTGGAATAAGCCTGCACCTACTCCTCTTCTCCTGTAGAGGGCAGCAGAGCCAATGGACTAACATAGAACCTTATAAGGCTCTGGGCTGATGGTGGCAGAGAGAAAACGAGGGCTAGATAGAGGGAGGGAGAAGAAGAGAAAGGAGAAGAGAGAGAGGTGCAGTTATTTGTATCTGTCAGATACATCATCACTTTAACCCTTCACACACACACACACACACACACACACACACACACACACACACACACACACACACACACACACACACACACACACACACACACACACACACACACACACACACACACACACACACACACACACACACACACACACAGTGAAGAGGTCCATGACCATCCGATGGCACGCCGAGTTGCCATGGTGACAAGAGAACTTCAATGTTAGCCCACGTCTGGGCTTACGCACACACACACACACACACACACACACACACACACACACACACACACACACACACCTGTTCACCTTCTGTCCACCTTACCTAGTAAAAATATTCCTCACTCACAATTGAAAAGGAAATGATTGTTTCCTGTGCCATTTTTAGGTTTTGGTTTAACACACTTAGAAGTACTGTGTGTTTGTGCGTGCTCCTGTGTGTGTGTGTGTGTGTGCTCCAACGTGTGTGTGTGTGTGTGTGTTCCTGTGTGTGTGTGTGTGTGTGTGTGTGTGCATGCGTGCGTGTGTGTGCGTGCGTGCGTGCGTGTGTGTGTGTGTGTGTGTGTGGAGAACTTGACATTGGCATTCTACAAATGGCCCAATTCATTCGTCTCTTTTCAGAGAAAACAAACACACACCTTGCGTAGGAGGAAACTGCGCTATGGTGACCACATCCTCTCATACAGCTGTAGTTTTATTAATAGACACAGGACAAACGAGCACGAGAGTTACGCAGAGAGCATACACACACATACGCACGCAAACATGCGAATACACTGAAGCATGCGTATAACATAATTAGACCATGTTCTTTTTATATGGGTATCTATAATGATTCCAATGGACATATTTGTACACAAACATACACAGAGAGAGGGAAAGAGAGAGATTGAGAGAACAACAATACAATTATATAGGGGAAGTTTGACGGAGGGAGTGGCGTGTGTGTTAATCTGCCCGGCCATTTGCATTAAGCAATGTTCACATCGGCGAAACTGTGTGTGTGTGTGTTTGTGTGTGTGTGTGGCGCGTGTGTGTGATGCGTGGCAGAGCCACAGTCTGAAAGTCCAAAGGTAGATGAACATTAGACTGCTCAATAAGACATGGCTGTAGACTGCTATAAAGGCTGTAAAACCAGAGAGGACTACAGAACACATAAACGCACGCACACACTTCACACATGCTTACACACACACACGCACACGCACACGCACACGCACACACACACACACACACACACACACACACACACACACACACACACACACACACGCGCACACACTACACACATGCACACACACACCCGCCCTACACGGCTTTATTGCTAAGAAAATGCTAGATATAGGTTGGGCGGATACGGTGGGCGGAGAATGAGGGAGATAGAATGAAAGGGTTGGAAAAAGAGAGAGAGCGAAATCACCGAGAAGGGCAAGATAGAGGGAGTTAGAGAAGAAGGAAGGGGAGGAGGGAGCGAGAGATATCTAGGAGAGTTCTCCCTGGGTGCTGCGTGATGTGGATGTGAATGAAGATCTGATACAGTTTAACTGGTGCAGAGGTATGACCTGATACTAACACTCATGCTGAAACACACACGAACACGCACGCACACACACATCCTTTTACAATCGGTATAGTGGTGTGGTTTGTAACACACACACACACAATGAAACACATACACACACACACACTTCAGTCACGACAGCCTCCTCGACCCTGAGAGCGCTGTTAGTTGTGTCATCGCCACAGGAGACGTGATTTCCGTGGCAACAGGAGGGGGAGGCTCTTCTCTTACCTCACCCGTCAGTGTTAACACCTTAGTATCCTCCCTCCCTCCCTCCCTCCCCTCTACCTCACTCCCTCCCTCTCATAATCAAGGTATTTTATCATTACAGTGTTTAAAAAAATAAAATAATTCTCTCCCTTTTTCTCCTCAATTGGTAGTTACAGTCTTGTCCCATTGCTGCAACTCTAGTATGGACTCAGGAGAGGCAAAGGTCAAGAGCCATGCGTCCTCCGAGACACGACCCGCCAAGCCACACTGCTTCTTGACACACTGCTCTCTTAACCCGGAAGCTAGCCGCACCAATGTATTGGAGGAAACACAGTACACCTGGCAACCGTGTCAGCATGCATGTACCCAGCCCACCACAGGAGTTGCTAGAGCGCGATGGGACAAGGACATCCCGGACAGCCAAACCCTCCCCTCACCCGAATGACGCTAAGCCAATTGTGCGCCGCCACATGGGTCTCCCGGTCACGGCCGGCTGCGAAACAGCCCGGAATCGAACCCGGATCTGTAGTGATGCCGCTAGCACTGCGATGCAGTGCCTTAGACTGCTGCGCCACTCGGGAGGCCCTATCATTACAGTTCTATACAGTGTGTATTAGGTTGGGAAACCTAGATTTTTGCAGTTCAAGCAAACATTCAATCACCCTATAAGCCCATTCACAGTCAAGGTACATTAGGCTATGGCTATACATCTACACCCAAAATCACCGGTTCTTTATCCTCTACTCCTCTCTACCTCTCCATCTCTCCTCTCCTCTCTACTAACGTATGGGCATTTCCAGGTAAAAGGCCCCATGAGCACTAACGTGATGTTCAAAGGAGCACATCAAGTTAGGTGTCAAATGAAAAAGGGTCTATATATATATTTTAATTAAGGCATATATAAAAATGTCAAACATTGTCCATCCAAGTAGGAATATGGCTTTGATTTCTAGTCAAACAAATGGAAAATGGGTCTTAGAATTATTTTTTTGCAGAAAAAGTCTTAAAGGGCATTATAAATAAACAAATATATAATATAAATACATTTAAAAAACAATAGTGTTGAAGTAACCCTGCCAACTCATATCAACATTTATATTTTGTTTTGCAGAAATTATTTGCACTCTGTAAGTTTAAGAAATATTCCCTAGTGTCATTCTGTTACCAAAAACCCACATATCTTTAAGATATACTTGTCACGATCGCTGTCGTCGTGGAAATGACCGGACCAAGGTGCAGCATGGTGAGCGTACATTTCTTTATTTATAAATGTCACCATACAAAACAAAGAATAATGCCACTAACAAAGGCAAGTACCCACCAAAAACCAAAAGAAAAAATGCTGCCTAAGTATGATTCCCAAACAGAGACAACGATAGACAGCTGTCCCTGATTGAGAACCATACCCGGCCAAAACATAGAAACAAAGACCATAGAGTTTCCCACCCGAGTCACACCCTGACCAACCAAACATAGAGAATAAAAAGATCTCTACGGTCAGGGCGTGACAATACTCTAATTTCTGACAGCGCTCTCAGGGATAATGAAAGTTCACATAAGTTACATGTAAAGGTAGACCTACCAATTTGTTATAGTGTTTTCAAACAGCAACTTGGTTTATAAGTGATAAAAACACTTCATTCTGTTACCAAATCCTCAGTTATCGTGGAATTATCGTCCGATACCGATATATTTTCTAAAATGCCGATATTGGACGATAATATTGGTGAACCAATATATCGGTCGGGCTCTAAGAATAATACTGAAACATGCAAAGGATGATATGACATTTTTCTACCTTTGTGTACCTATTCAGGATGTATCGCCATAAAGAGAACGACATTCATAATTATACACTTCTGTATAGTACAGATCAGGGACTGACAGATCAGGGACTGCCTTTCTTTTACCATCATTCTGTGAAAATCCACTTCACTTACTGTAGTTCAATAACCTAAATTTAAAAAAACTCAAGGTGTCATGGCTGACATCCCATTCTTTCTGCAGAGTTTTGGGAAAACCTGGTCACATAAAAAAACGTTTCTTTACCGTCCTTCTGTACCAACATGTTTTACACCGTTCTTTAAGTAAAAGTGTTTTTGTAAGATTTTCAGTGGAAATTGTTTAAAGTAGTCCTTAAGAGTTGTTACACTTTGCAATCACTGTTTTTTTTTATTGAGTCTCAGCATCATTCCATTAACGTGGAATTCCCCATATTCAGACATGACACATTTTCCAAGAGACACAATGACCCATTGAAATAAGTAACGTGTTCGAGTGTGTGTGCGTGTGTGTGTGTGTGTGTGTGTGTGTTTCTACCTATAAAAGAGAGGTGCAGTGCTCCTTTACAAGCGTTGAAATCAGGTCAACAGAATTGAGGGCAGAAGGTAATTTGTCTCCCGCCTCTCCCGTCCTTGGCCTCACAAACACTAGCATTGGCCTTGACACTAAAGGCATGCACTAAAATCATTTATATCTCTCTAAAAGAAAAGAGCAGGGGTCATAAATTGCAGGGTCCATCGCAGAGGTCATCAAGCCATATCTATCTGTATTCTGTAAGGGCCATTGCAGAGCTTGTATTGTCCCCTCACCTGTCAATCGCTAACACCAAACTACCTTTTGGGAATCTGTATCTCTACAGCTACAACCTTTTATTTATTTTTATTTAACTTTTATTTAACTAGGCAAGTCAGTTAAGGACAAATTCTTACTTACAATGACGGCCTACCTTATCCTATAGCTATCTCCTATAGTTCACCAAGGTTCACTTTTGGGGCTATTTGGTTCCATTACACCAGGCAAAGCTCAACCAAGGGCAGCTTATGTACTGTATTTGAAAGAAAACAAATAGTATTTGAACCCAGTTCTGGAATCTACATGTGAAATTCAATAGTTTACATCAAGTCCATCCAGACAAACAAGTCAATCAACCAGGTATGATACGTATTGCAAGCCATCAGACAACACACAAAGAGAGATTGGATGACCAACGTCCAATAGAGAGGATCCCTCACATGAAATACAGTATGCACTGATATGAATTACAGAAAGGACTAATTGCTTTCGAAAACTATCTGAATCAACAAATATCAATGAGGGTAGGGAATATGAAATTCTATCTTTTCATAGAAAATCAATGAGGATAGCGAAAACAAAAGACAGGGAGATAGAGGGAGGGATAGAGAGATGAGTAACTAGGCCACATTGTCTCTCTCCTCTCTTCTTCTTTCTAAATGACCATCATTACATTTCATTCCACTGTCCCTGATCAATACACTTCTCTTCCCCTGCTCTCATAATTTCCTCTCTCTCTCTCTCTCTCTCTCTCTCTCTCTCTCTCTCTCTCTCTCTCTCTCTCTCTCTCTCTCTCATCCTGTCCTTTCCGCATCGATAGGTTTCATAATGTGATGGATGGACAGGACGTCGCAACTGGCTCCAGCCAGACCATAATGATCAGCACTGTCTCCATCAGCAAGACCAAAGTCATCTACATCTTACAGGCCGGGATTCAATCCGGTCACACTTTTTCTTTCTCGGCTATGCGCCATTTAAAGGTAATTTCCGATTAAGCAGACATATGCAGCGTTTACGTGAATGCGGTCGTTTACGTGAATGCGGTCGACATTACCTTTAAAAAATGCTTAGGTGACCAAGTGCAATCGGATTGAATCCCTACTTTACTATTGTCTGGAGGGCGCAACAATATGACCTTAACTATGCAGATGATAGATGGAAAGATCACTAGTTTCAATAATTAGGGGCCTGAGTTTGACTCAAGGTCTTACCGATGCTAGAACAGAGGAAATGCAATAGATATTACATATTTGTTATAACTCTGTGTAAATGTTGTTGAAATGCAGTTGATACAGAAATAACTGAGTATGATGTAGTAGGCTAATGTTGAAATGGTTGCAAAAGTTAGAACAAAGTTGTTACAAAACCTCTCTGTGTGTGTGTGTGTGTGTGTGTGTGTGTGTGTGTGTGTGTGTGTGTGTGTGTGTGTGTGTGTGTGTGTGTGTGTGTGTGTGTGTGTGTGTGTGTGTGTGTGTGTGTGTGTGTGTGTGTGTCTGAGGGTGCCATGCGTGGGTGTGAGTGGTACTCTCTCCCATCTCCCATGCAAATGAAGTTGAACTTGTCCTGCTCTCCTCCTCTCCTCTTCTCCCCCTCATCCCTCTCTCCTCTCACCCACTCTTTCCACCTCTCTACTTTCTGTATGCAGAATTCACTCTCTTTTTCTACTTTGGTAGTACCACTCTCACACACTCTTCTCTCACGACACATCTGTTTTCTACCGTCAGCTTTCTCTCTCTCGTTCTCTCTCTCTCTAGCTGTACTCCAGCGTTACATAATAACATAAGATTCTTTGCTAAAGCTTACTGAACATGTAGGCCTAAGTTACAATGAAAGTGTCTGCGAAATGACATTACGCATATTGCTTTATTACAGTAGAGAGAAACCCCACTCACTGAGCCAGGCCTCTCCCTTTATCTCTCTGAAAATAACAGGCTCATTTGCATACGTGTCACAACCGGGTCAGCCGGCCTATTGTTCGATTGCTTGTTACGTTGAACATGCAAAGTGACCAGACATCAGAGGAGCTCATTTACAAATCAAATATCAATCGGAGAAGGTTGAATAAAGTAGCAACAGGTAGGGTTAGCATAGAGATGAACACACACATACACACACATACACGCAGGCTTGCAAACACATATGCATTGATACACACACAGACATGCACACACACCATTAACATTTGAATTGTTGTTGATCCAAGGCACACAATATTTGTCCAAACAAAACTAGGTTCTAAAATTAGACCTCATATGGGACTTCTAAAAATGGAGTCACAGAGGAGGCAACTTTAAGTGGTTGTGTGTGTGTGGTTTAGTGTGTGTGTGTGTGTGTGGTTTAGTGTGTGTGAGTGTGTGTGTGTGTGTGTGTGTGTGTGTGTGTGTGTGTGCGTGCGTGCGTGCGTGTGTGGTTGTGGGCAAAACGGACATTTCTATGGAGTGTATTTATAACTCTGAAAGTATACAAAGATTGGGTTATTGTAAGACTTAGCTGGAGAGGAGTTGGGCTGTGTGTGTGTGTATGCGTGTGGTGTACAAACTGAAATTAAAGTAATTAATGCTCTCTCTCTCTCTCTCTCTCTCTCTCATGTATGAAATCTGGTGTTCAGTTAGTCCAGTTCAGTGCCAGTGTGGCAACATCGTGCTCTCCACGCCCCCTCAGCCTGTTGCATAAGGGCCACAGAGGCACACATAAGCATGCACACACACACACATACACACACACATTTCTATGCATGCACTCACCTACACACACAAACAAACATTCCTGTGTGTGTGTGTGTGTGTGTGTGTGTGTGTGTGTGTGTGTGTGTGTGTGTGTGTGTGTGTGTGTGTGTGTGTGTGTGTGTGTGTGTGTGTGTGTGTGTGTGCGTGTGTTTGTGTGAAACTGGCAACCAACAGCTTGTAACACAGCAGGCCTGTACACTCACGTTGACAGACTTAGAGATGCGGACTGCCAGGGAAAGAGAGAGGGAAGAAGAGAGAGGAGAGATAGTGAGGAAGAGAAAAAGAGGGAGAGGGAGAGAGAGAGCGAGAGATAGAGAGAGAGAGTGACTGTGTACTGTACAGACTCAGTGAGCATAGCCTTGCTATTGAGAAAGGTTTCCGTAGACCACTGCCCACAAAATGAGGTGGATACTGAGCTGCACTTCCTAACCTCCTGCCAAATGTATGACCATATTAAAGACACGCATTACCCTCAGATTACACAGACATACAAAGAATTAAAACACTTTTTTTTTTTGATAAACTCATATTTATTTGGTGAAATACACAGTGTGCAATCACAACAGCAATATTTGTGACCTGTTGTCACAAGAAAAGGACAGTAAGTGAAGAACAAACACCATTGTAAATACAACCCATATTTATGTTTATTTATTTTCCCTTTTGTACTTTAACTGTTTGCACATTGTTACAACAATGTACATAGCCATATTATGGCATTTGACATTTCTCTATTCTTTGAAACGTTTGTGAGTGTAATGTTTATCAAATCAAACTGTTTTTGTCACATGTGCCGAGTACAACAAGTCTAGACCTTACCGTGCAGTTCAAGAGAGTTTACTGTTAATTTCTGATGGTTTATTCCACATTTATTTACTATCTATTTCACTTGCTTTGGCTTTGGCAATGTATACATATGTTTCCCATGCCAATAAAGCCCTTTGAATTGAACTGAGAGAGATACATTTACATGTCTTACTGCATTGTCCTGTTAATTGTTATTACTCATTGAATATTATAATTTTTGCTATTATTATTATTATAATTATCTGTGTCATCATTGATTTGATACGTGTCTATATGTTTGCTTTGTATGTGGTAACATTTTCCATTTCAATAAAGCTTATTTATTTTTTCAGAGAGAGAGAGAGAGAAGAAATACCACCATGCTTAATGGCTCCCATTTTACCCCAGCGCGCTCAAATGTGTGGCATAGAGGGAAGGTTGTCTTGTGTGAGTGAATGAATGAGTGAGTGAGTGCGTGTCTGTGTCTGTGTCTGTGTGTGTGTGTCTGTGTGTGTGTGTGTGTGTGTGTGTGTGTGTGTGTGTGTGTGTGTGTGTGTGTGTGTGTGTGTGTGTGTGTGTGTGTGTGCGTCTGTGTGTGTGTGCGTGCGTGCGTGCGTGTAAGATCTATAAAGGTGGCACCGACGATGGCTGTCCTGTCGCTAGCTCCTAGCCAACTTTGCAGTCTTTTGTTTATTTTACTGCTATTTTTTAATTTATTTGCTCAGAATGTTTCTGGTATTATTTCCTATGACCGACAAGCATGTCTGGACATCAGATCGGCGGTTACTCACCACAAATCCGACTTTCCAGACCCGGATTCTTTGTTTGGATTATCCGCAGCACAACTCACTCATTAGGGGAGCTCTTCCAAAACATCGCTGGAGAAAAGGAAGGAGAGCTGGCGTTCTAGTCAGACTAAAAAGAACGGCAAACCACCCACCGCCTCCGAGTATATTACTTGCTAATGTACAGTCTCTGGTCAATACAGTAGACAAGCTCAGAGCGAGAATTTCCTACCAGAGGGATACCAGAGACTGTAATATAATCTGTCTGTCTTAAATTTGGCTCATGGTGGACGTGCTGGATCTGGCTATACAGCCTGCAGGGTTTTCCATATGTAACAGGGTTGGTTATGTTTCCACTTGCCTCTAAAGAAATGTGTATTTGATGTTCAAGCATTCTTATTGGTTAGTTCAATTCTGATGACAATAAGGGGTGTTGTGATTGGCCCCACTTGCAGATAGGGGGAGATCGCGAACGTCAGGTCTTCCCAGTATGAAAATGTGATGCAAGGGGTAGGTCACGTTCTGAATACTGTTTTCTATTTTCTATTTTACAATGTGTACAAGTTTGCTGTACGTTACTGATTTTATACATGTGTGGGTATATGGTACCTGTTAGGGATTGAGGGGCTTTCTGGGATGTGCTTTGGCATATGATTGCTGTAAATAATTGTGTTAGCTAGCATACACCAATGTAACAGTATAACTTTAAACCGTCCCCTCGCCCCGACACGGGCGCGAACCAGGGACCCTCTGCACACTTCGACAACAGTCACCCACGAAGCAGCGTTACCCATCGCTCCACAAAAGCCACGGCCCTTGCAAAGCAAGGGGCAACACTACTTAAGTCTCAGAGCAAGTGACGTAACTGATTGAAATGCTACTAGCGCGTACCCGCTAACTAGCTAGCCATTTCACATCCGTTACATAGCTAGCCATTTCACATCCGTTACACATACATCGGGCAGACAAGAAAGAACTTTGCAGCAAGAAAATATGTTTTATGATCAACAACTCATGGTGTGATTGCAGTAATGGACAACACCTTAGAACTTTTTATTCTCCCAATGTGGAAAACCTTACAATCAAATGCAGACCCCATTATCTCCCAAGAGAATTTTCCTCGCTTTGTATCACGGCTGTGTACATCCCCCCCTAAGCCGACATCACACTGGCACTCAAGGAATTAGACGGGACTTGAACAAACTGGAGACAGCACATCTTGAGGCTGCATTCATTGTGTGGCCGGGAATTTTAATAAAGGAAATCTGAGAAAATTCCACCAACATATCTCCTGCCTCACTCACGGGAAAAATATGCTGGATCATTGTTATTCTCCATTACAAGACGGATTCAAAGCCTCCCCCCTGCTCGGCAAATCAGACCACGCTTCTATTCTGCTTGTACCAGGCAAAAATGAAAGCAGAAAGTACCCGTGGTAAGATCTGTTCAACGCTGTTCTGACCAATCAGAATCTAGGCTACAAGACATCTTTGATTATTTGGATTGGGAAATGTTCCGTGTCGCCTCTGACATTAACAACAACAAGTATACAGACTCAGTCATAGGGTTCATCAGGAAATGCAGCTACCACCTCCGGGAAATCAATCAAAGACTCAAAAAGAGAGTACGGGGACAAAGTATTTCAATGACTCGGATGCAATACGCATGTAGCAAGAACTACAAACCATCACAGACTACCAAAGCAAAATTAGTTACGCAGTGAACACCGATGCCTCTTTCCCAGACAAGCTAAACACTTTCTATGCTCGCTTCGAGGTAATCAACACCGATCCTTCTACAAGGGCCCCTGCTCTGACCGACGTGAGTAAGACCTTCAGCCTTGTGAGTACTCGCAAAGTAGTCGGCCCAGAGGGTATCCCTGGCCGTGTCTTCATAGCATGTGCAGACAGGCTGGCTGGAGTCTTCACGGACATATTCAACCTCTCTCTATCTCATTCTGTGATCCCCGAATGGTTCAATATGTCCACCATTGTGCCTGTACCCAAGCAAACTAAGGTAACCTGCCTAAATGGTGCGAAGAACATGACTGACGTTTCACATTCTCACAATCAATTGTGCTTTTTTTTTTTTTTTTTTTTTTTGCATTTTGTGTAACTTATTTTTTTAATTATTGTGTACATAATGTTGCTGCTACCGTCTCTTATGACCGAAAATAACTTCTGGACATCAGAAAAGAGATTAATCAAAAGCAAACTGAAATAAACGTTTTCCTTTATCAAGACCGACGGGAAGGATATTCTGCTTTCACTAGAACAGGCCCAGATCCACGCCTTTTGCGTGAAGAAAAGATGCCGGAAAAGGGGCCGCAGATCGGGCATTCTTCTGAAAATCCGAAGGCGAGCGAGTAAACTCTTACGGCCTTCTATTTTTCTTGCTAACGTGCAATCATTGGACAATAAAATGGACGACCTACGATTAAGATTGGGCGGCAGGTAGCCTAGTGGTTAGAGCGTTGGACTAGTAACTGAAAGGTTGCAAGATCGAATCCCCGAGCTGACAAGGTTAAACTCTGTTGTTCTGCCCCTGAACAAGGCAGTTAACCCACTGTTCCGAGGCCGTCATTGAAAATAAGAATTTGTTCTTAACTGACTTGCCTAGTAAAATAAAAAAAAGATTATACTACCAACAGGACATTAAAAACTGTAACATCTCATGTTTCACCGAGACGTGGCTGTACGAAGATACGGACAATATAGAGCTAGCAGGATTTTCCATGCACCGGCAGAACAGAGAGGCTACCTCTGGTAAGACGAGGGGTGGGGGGGTGTGTCTTTTTGTCAATAACAGCTAGTGCACGATGTCTAATATTACAGAAGTCTCGAGGTATTGCTCGCCTGAGGTAGAGTACCATATAATAAGCTGTAGACCGCACTATCTACCAAGAGAGTTCTCATCTGTATTATTATTAGCCGTCTATTTACCACCACAAAACGATGCTGGCACTAAGACCGCACTCAACAAACTCTATAAGGCCATAAGCAAAAAAGAAAATGCTCACCTAGAAGCGGCACTCCTAGTAGCCGGAGACATTAATGCAGGCAAACTTACATCAGTTTTACACATTTTTTACCAGCATGTCACATGTGTAACCAGGGGAAACAAATCCTAGACCACCTTAACTCCACACACAGAGATGCATACAAAGCTCTCCCCCGTCCACCATTTGGCAAATCTGACCATAATTATATCATCCTGATTCCTGCTTACAAGCAAAAACTAAAGTAGGAAGTACCAGTGACTCGCTCAATACGGAAGTGGTCAGATGACGCGGATGCTACACTACAAGACTGTTTCGCTAGCACAGACTGGAATATGTTCAGACTGGGATTCATCCAATGGCATTGAGGAATGCACCACCTCAGTCATCAGCTTCATCAATAAGTGTATCGATGACGTCGTCCCCACAGTGACTGTATGTACATATCCCAACCAGAAGCCATGGATTACAGGCAACATCCGCATCGATCTAAAGGCTATACCTGCCGCTTTCAAGGAGCAGGAAACTAAGCCGGACGCTTATAAGGAATCCCGCTATGCCCTCAGACGAACCATCAAACAAGCAAAGCTTCAATACAGGATTAAGATTGAATCCTACTACACCGGCTCTGACGCTTGTCGGATTTGGCAGGGCTTGCAAACTATTACGGACTACAAAGGGAAACCCAGACACGAGCTGCCCAGTGACGTGAACCTACCAGACGAGCTAAATGCCTTTTATGCTCGCTTCGAGGCAAGCAACACCGAAGCATGCACGAGAGCACCAGCTGTTCTAGATGACTGTGTGATAACGCTCTCCGTAGCCGATGTGAACAAAACCTTTAAACAGGTCAACATTCACAAAGCCGCCGGGCCAGACGGTTTACCAGGACGTGTACTCAAAGCATGTGCGGACCCACTGTCAAGTGTCTTCACTGACATTTTCAACCTCTCCCTGACCGAGTCTGTAATACCTACATGTTTCAAGCAGACCACCATAGTCCCTGTGCCCAAGGAAGCGAAGGTAACCTGCCTAAATGATTACTGCCCCGTAGCACTCACGTCGGTAGCCATGAAGTGCTTTGAAGAGCATGGCTCACATCAACAGCATCCTCCCGGACACCCTAGACCCATCCCAATTTGCATACCGCCCCAACAGATCCACAGATGACACAATCGTACTTCACACTGCCCTTTCTCACCTGGACAAAAGGAACACCTGTGTGAGAATGCTGTTCATTGACTACAGGTCAGTGTTCAACACCAAAGTGCCCACGAAGTTCATCACTAAGCTAAGGACTCTGGGACTAAACACCTCCCTCTGCAACTGGATCCTGGACTTCCTGACAGGCCACCCCCATGGAGGTAAGAGTAGACAGCAATACGTCTGCCATGCTGATCCTTAACACTGGGGCCCCTCAGGGGTGTGTACTTAGTCCCATCCTGTATTCCCTGTTCACCCACAACTGCGTGGCCAAACACGACTCCAAAACCATCATTAAGTTTGCTGACGACACAACAGTTGTAGGCCTAATCACCGACAATGATGAGACGGCCTATAGGGAGGAGATCAGAGAACTGGCAGTGTGGTGCCAGGACAACAACCTCTCCCTCAATGTGAGCAAGACAAAGGAGCTGATCGTGGACTACAGGAAAAGGCGGGCCAAATAGGCCCACATTAACATCGATGGGGCTGTAGTGGAGCGGGTCGAGAGCTTCAAGTTCCTTGGTGTCCACATCACCAACGAACTATCACGGTCCAAACATACCAAGACAGTCGTGAAGAGGGCACGACAAAACCTTTCCCCCTCAGGAGATTGAAAAGATTTGGCATGGGTCCCCAGATCCTCAAAAGGTTCTACAGCTGCACCAACGAGAGCATCCTGATCGCTTGTATCACCGCCTGGTATGGCAACTGCTCTGCATCTGACTGCAAGGCGATCCAGAGGGTAGTGTGAACGGCCCAATAGATCACTGGGGCCAAGCTTCCTGCCATCCAGGACCTATATAATAGGCAGTGTCAGAGGAAGGCCTATAAAATTGTCAGAGTCTCCAGTCACCCAAGTTATAGACTGTTTTCTCTGCTACCGTACGGAAAGCGGTACCGGAGCACCAAGTCTAGGACCAAAAGGCTTCTCAAGAGCTTCTACCCCCAAGCCATAAGACTGCTGAACAATTCATAAAATCGCCACCGGACAATTTACATTGACCCCCCCCCCCCTCCCTTCCCTTTTGTACACTCGCTGTTTGTTTGTTACCTATGCATAGTCACTTTGCTCCCACCTACATGTACAGATTAGCTCAACTAGCCTATACCCCTGCACACTGACCCGGTACCGGTGCCCCCTGTATAAAGCCTCGTTATTGTTATTCTTATTGTGTTTTTCTTATTGTGTATTCTTATTGTGTTTTTATTTTTGTCTACTTGGTAAATATTTTCTTCTTCTTGAACTGCACTGTTGGTTAAGGGCTTGTAAGTAAGCATTTCACGGTAAAGTCTGCACTTGTATTCGGCGCAAGTCTTGTGTTGTATTTGGCGCATGTGACAAATAGTCATTTATTTATAAAATCAAATCAAATTGTATCGCCCTGTTGCACTCACTTCTGTCGCCATGAAGTGCTTTGAGAAACTCGTCAAGGACCACATCAGCTCCACCTTACCTGACACGTCGTACCCACTCCAATTTGCATACCGATCCAACAGATCCATGGATAACGCAATCCGCCATTGCTCTACACACTGCCCTATCCCACCTGGACAAGAGGAACACGAATGTGAGAATGCAGTTCATCGACTACAGCTCAGCGTTCAACACCATAGTTCCCACCAAGCTCGACACTAAACTCAAGGCCCTGGGTATGAACACCTACCTCTGCAACTGGATCCAGGACTTCTTGACGGGCAAGTCAGCCCCCTTCTGCCCCCTTGTTCAGCCCCATTCTGTACTCCCTGTACCCCCATAACAGCCACGCACGACTCCAACACCACCATTACGTTTGCCAACGACATGACTACGGTGAGCCTGATCGCCGACGGCAACGAGACAGCCTACAGGGAGGAGGTTAGAGCCCAGGCACAGTGGTTGCAAGAAAACAGCCTCTCCTTAAACGTCAGCAAAACCAAGGTACTCATCATGGACTACAGGACACAGGGGTGGGGAGCACCATGGGGAGGGTCAAAAGCTTCAAGTTCCTTCGCGTGCACATCCCAGATGACCTAAAATGGTCCAATCACACCATCACTGTGATGAAGAAGGCGCAACAGCAGAACCAGAAATTTGTCTTGGGTCCTCGGCTCCTCAAGAAGTTGTACAGCTTGACTGACTACATGTCTAAGGAAGGCCTGAAATATCGTCAAGGACTCCAGTCACCCGAGCCATGGACTGTTTACTCTGTTACAATCTCGCAAGCAGTAGCAGCTGTCTCCCTGCACAGACCTGCACCTTAGTGACTATTTGCACCTCAGAGACTATCTGCACTGACTACCCATACATCCAACCCTTACACACACACACACACACACACACACACACACACACACACACACACACACACACACACACACACACACACACACACACACACACACACACACACACACACACACACACACACACACACACACACACTACATTGTTGAGGGAGATAGCACGTAAGCATTTCGCTGCACCTTTCATACTTTTTTATTGAAAAAATGATTTCACCTTTCTTTAACCAGCTAGGCCAGTTGAGAACAAGTTCTCATTTACAACTGCGACCTGGCCAAGATAAAGCAAAGCAGTGTGACAAAAACAACAACACAGAGTTACACATGGGATAAACAAACGTACAGTCAATACCACAATAGAAAAATCTGTATACAGTGTGTGCAAATGAAGTAAGAAGGTAAGGCAATAAATAGGCCAATAGTGGCGAAGTAATTACAATTTAGCAATTTACACTGGAGTGATATATGTGCAGATGAGTATGTTCAAGTAGAAATACTGGTCTGCAAAAGAGCAGAAAAACAAAAACAAATATGGGGATGAGGTAGGTAGTTGGTTGGCTTAAAGTTAGTGAGGGAGATATAAGTCTCCAACTTCAGTGATTTTTGCAATTCGTTCCAGTCATTGGCAGCAGAGAACTGGAAGGAAAGGCGGCCAAAGCAGGTGTACCTGCTTTATATACCGGCTGGCACGCATGCTACCGGTGGGTGTTGCTATGGTGACCAGTGAGCTGAGATAAGGCGGAGCTTTACCTAGCAAAGACTTATAGATGACCTGGAGCCAGTGAATTTGGAGACGAATATGAAGCGAGGACCAGCCAACGAGAGCATACAGGTCACAGTGGTGGGTAGTATTTGGGGCTTTGGTGACAAAACGGATGTCACTGTGATAGACTGCATCCAATTTGTTGAGTAGAGTGTTGGAGGCTAATTTGTAAATGACATCGCCGAAGTCAAGGGTTGGTAGGATAGTCAGTTTTACGAGGGTATGTTTGGCAGCATGAGGGAAGGAGGCTTTGCTACGAGATAGGAAGCCGATTCTAGATTTAAATTTTGGATTGGAGATGCTTAATGTGAGTCTGGAAGGAGAGTTTACAGTCTAGTCAGACACCTAGGTATTTATAGTTGTCCACATATTCTAAGTTAGAACCATCCAGAGTAGTGATGCTAGTCGGGCGGGAGAGATGGGATGTCAGGGTCAGCTGTATATGGGGACATGGGATTGTGGGAGGAGAGAGGGAAACGGGTCCCTACGGTCTATCATAAGCTTTTTTATTTTTCACACACTGCCATGTCCAAATTGTACCATTGTACCAAATTGTACCTTACAAAAATGTACCAAACTGTGCCATTGTATATTCTACTGCTGTTTCTCATGATTGGTATAAATAAAAAGCTATAACACTAAAGAGGCAATCCTAACACTAAGGTGTTTGTGTGAAACCATTTACAGCGTACGAAGAACGTGCTCCACATCATATACAGTAATGAGTAATTGCAGCAAAATATGACAGCCAACCTAAACTCAGCTGTATAGAAATAAGTCATAGCTTCAGAAATAGACTCAGATCTAGACAGACGAGACAGAGATACATGGTTTACAAAGGGGAACACACGAGTGGTTAGCACACACGTAAGTGTGGGAATGTGTTTGTGTGAGTGTACACACGTACCACATACGTAAGCGTGGGCATGCTCTGTGGTAACAGAAGCAGTACAATGTTTTTACGCCATCGCTCTCTGTTCTCTTTCCCTCCACTCTTCAAAGTAAAGGGGAATCACATGGGAGTCTCACTGAATCCACCTGCACCTGCACTCAATGCAGAGAGGGACCCCTCTACTCCAATAACACACACACTCAAGAGTTCAGCATAGGCAGGGGAACCCTGTATAACAGGAAGACAATAAAAAACTGTTACTGCCAGTTGAAATTTCCTTCCCAGAGACCTACTTTAAATACAACGTGTGTGTGTGTCCTAAACAAACCTACTTTAAATACAAAGACCTATAAAAACTGACTGTCTCACTTTACACCAATGGTCAACAAACACTTCTTCTCCTTTTACCATCGTTTCCCCTCTCTCTCTCCCTCCCCCCACCCCATCTCTCTCTCCCTCCCTCCCCCCACCCCATCTCTCTCTCTCCCTCCCCCCATACATCTCTCTCTCTCCCTCCCCCCATACCATCTCTCTCTCCCTCCCCCCACCCCATCTCTCTCTCCCTCCCCCCATACCATCTCTCTCTCTCTCCCTTCCCCCACCCCATCTCTCTCCCTCCCCCCACCCCATTTCTCTCCCCCCACCCCATCTCTCTCTCTCTCTCCCTCCCCCCACCCCATCTCTCTCTCCCTCCCCCCACCCCATCTCTCTCTCTCTCCCTCCCCCCACCCCATCTCTCTCTCTCCCTCCCCCATACCATCTCTCTCTCTCCCTCCCCCCATACCATCTCTCTCTCCCTCCCTCCCCCCACCCCATCTCTCTCTCTCCCTCCCCCATACCATCTCTCTCTCTCCCTCCCCCCACACCATCTCTCTCTCTCCCCCCCCCCACCCCATCTCTCTCTCCCTCCCTCCCTCCCTCCCCATCTCTCTCTCCCCCCTATCTCTCTCTCTCCCTTCCTCCCCCCATCTCTCTCTCTCCCTCCCCCACCCCATCTCTCTCTCTCCCTCCCCCCACCCCATCTCTCTCCCTCCCCCCTACCCCATCTCTCTCTCTCCCCCCCCCACCCCATCTCTCTCTCTCTCTCTCCCTCCTTTCCCCCTTTTCCCTATTCATCTACCTGTTCTCCTCTCCTCTAACTAGGGTTGCAAAGGGTCGGAAACTTTCCGGGAAATTTCCATGAGAAGTTAAGCCCGAGAATGTGGGGAATTTTGCTTAAATTCATCAAAAAAGTTAGCCTATAACAGTGAACCTTTTTTTGTAAGGAAATTGTAGGTCTTGTGGTATATTTATCATATCCAGCTATATATCATATATTAAATCAGACCCAGCTATATATCATATATAATATCAGACCCAGCTATATTCCAAGTATAATATCAGACCCAGCTATATATCATATATAATATTAGACCCAGCTATAGATCATGTATAATATCAGACACCAGCTATATATAATGTATAATATCAGACCCAGCTATTTATCATGTATAATATCAGATCCAGCTATATATCATGTATAATATCAGACCCAGCTATATATCATATATAATACAGACCCAGCTATATATCATGTATAATATCAGATCCAGCTATATATCATGTATAATATCAGACCCAGCTATATATCATGTATAATATCAGACCCAGCTATATATCATATATAATACAGACCCAGCTATATATCATATCAGATCCAGCTATATATCATATATAATACAGACCCAGCTATATATCATGTATAATATCAGACCCAGCTATATATCATATATAATACAGACCCAGCTATATATCATATCAGATCCAGCTATATATCATATATTAAATCAGACCTAGCTATGTATCATGTATAATATCTGACCCAGCTATATATCAAGTATAATATCAGACCCAGCTATATATCATATATAATATTATACCCAGCTATAGATAATTTATAATATCAGACCCAGCTATATATCATATATAATATCAGACCCAGCTATATATCATGCATAATATCAGACCCAGCTATATATCATATCAGACTGACCTATATATCAAGTATAATATCAGACCCAGCTGTATATAATATAAGACCCAGCAATATATAATATTAGACCCAGCTAAATATCATGTATAATATCAGACCCAGCTATATATCATATCAGACCCAGCTATATATCATGTATAATATCAGACCCAGCTATATATCATGTATAATATCAGACCCAGCTATATATCATGTATAATATCAGACCCAGCTATATATCATATCAAACCCAGCTATATATCATATCAGACCCAGCTATAAATCATGTATAATATCAGACCCAGGTATGTATCTTATATCATATCAGACCCAGCTATATATCATATATAATATCAGACCCAGCTATATGTCATGTATAATATCAGACCCAGCTATATATCATGTATAATATCAGACCCAGCTATATATCAGCTGTACTATTAGACCCAGCTATATATCATGTCAGACCCAGCTATAAATCATGTATAATATTAGACCCAGCTATATATCGTATCAGACCCAGGTATATATCATGTATAATATAGCCATGTATAATATCACCCCGCCCTTGCTGTCTCTGCCTGGCCGGTTCCCCTCTCTCCACTGAGATTCTCTGCCTCTAACCCTATTACAGGGGCTGAGTCACTGGCTTACTGGTGCTCTTTCATGCCGTCCCTAGGAGGGGTGCGTCACTTGAGTGGGTTGATTCACTGACGTGATCTTCCTGTCTGGGTTGGCACCCCCCCCTTGGTTTGTGCCATGGATGGTAAGTTGGTGGTTGAAGATTTCCCTCTAGTGGTGTGGGGGCTGTGCTTTGGCAAAGTGGGTGGGGTTATATCCTTCCTGTTTGGCCCTGTCCGGGGGTATCATCGGATGGGCCACAGTGTCTCCTGACTCCTCCTGTCTCAGCCTCCAGTATTTATGCTGCAGTAGTTAATGTGTCGGGGGGGCTAGGGTCAGTTTGTTATATCTGGAGGACTTCTCCTGTCTTATCCGGTGTCCTGTGTGAATTTAAGTATGCTCTCTCTAATTCTCTCCTTCTCTCTCTCGTTCTTTCTCTCTCTTGGAGGACCTGAGCCCTAGGACCATGCGTCAGGACTACCTGGCATGATGACTCCTTGCTGTCCCCAGTCCATCTGGCCTTGCTGCTGCTCCAGTTTCAACTGTTCTGCCTGCGGCTATGGAACCCTGACCTGTTCACTGGACGTGCTAAAAAAGCCAACTGACATTTACTCCTGAGGTGCTGACTTGCTGCACCCTCGATAACTACTGTGATTATTATTATTTGACCATGCTGGTCATTTATGAACATTTTAACATCTTGGCCATGTTCTGTTATAATCTCCACCCGGCACAGCCAGAAGAGGACTGGCCACCCCCCATAGCCTGGTTCCTCTCTAGGTTTCTTCCTAGATTTTGGCCTTTCTAGGAAGTTTTTCCTAGCCACCGTGCTTCTACACCTGCATTGCTTGCTGTTTGGGGTTTTAGGCTGGGTTTCTGTACAGCACTTTGAGATATCAGCTGATGTACGAAGGGCTATATAAATACATTTGATTTGATTTGATATTTTGGTTAAACTATCCCCAATGCAATGAAATTGCAACCCTCTGCATTCAAAGTGCATGTGCAGTGCACTCTTCCATCACATGTACAGCTGATTCTCAAGATATTGCACACTAATGAGATGCTATTGAGCCCACAATACTACACTGTCTGAGCCAAGGACTACATGCTTTCTGGTAAGTTGAATATATTTTATATGACATACATTCTTTTTTGTTAACTAGTAAATAGTAGCCTAAGGCTAGTGTGTTTAAATAATTTCTAACTTGTTAACAATATCTGCTAGTTAGTTTTTGCTGCCATGTGGGTTTTAGCTTGCCTGAGCATGCTAACTGAGGAGTGTTAATTCACCTGTGTCCATACATGTTTCATTTAAAAACATTTATCTTACAAATGAGTTGTGTAATCTTACAGCTTAACTATTTATCAGTACATGGAATTGAATTTCTTCATTTTTTTACTCCTTTTTTTCTAATGTTCACAGGAAAATTTCACAGGCACTATCTGATGTGTGGAGACATTTCACTGCAGCTAATGTAGAAGGAAAAGTTGTGTACATTTGCAAATACAGTGCCAAATCATATGTGAAGAATGCAACAAAGATGCAGAATCATCTGGCCAAGTGCATAAAGTTCCCTCAGGCTCACAACAAGCAACCGCTGACAAAAGTCCCTCTACTTCTATTCGAGGTGAAAATGATGGATCCGACACCTTATTATTAGCAACAGCTCATGGTCCTCCTGGAATCTTAGTTTTTATTTTACTCAATGGAGGAATGTAGTCATATAAATGCTGATGAATGTCTTGCTCAAGCTGTGTATGCAACTGGTTCACCTCTGATGCTCACAGGCAATGTGGATTGGAAGAGATTTCTGAATGTTCTTCCCCCAGCATACACCCCTCCAACCAGACATGCTTTACACATTCATTTGCCGGATGCAGAGTTCAACAGAGTTCAAGTGAATGTAAAAAAAATCATAAAGAAAGCAGACTGTATTGCAATCATCTCTGATTGTCAAATGTTCGTGGGCAAGGAATAATTAACTACATCATCTCCACCCCTCAACCAGTATTCTACAAAAGCATAGACAGAAGGGAAAACAGACACACCGGTCTCTACATTGCAGATGAGCGTAAGGCAGTAATCAATGACCTTGGACAACAGAAGATATTTGCACTGGTGACAGACAATGCTGCGAACATGAAGGCTGCCTGGTCTAAAGTGGAGGAGTCCTACCCTCACATCACACCCATTGGCTGTGCTGCTCATGCATTGAATCTGCTCCTCAAGGACACCATGGCACTGGAAACAATGGATACACTCTACAAGAGAAACAAGGAAATGGTTAGGTATGTGAAGGGTCATGAAGTTATAGCAGCAATCTACCTCACCAAGCAAAGTGAGAATAAGAGCACCACATTGCAGCTGCCCAGTAGCACCCATTGTTGTGGTGTTGTCATCATGTTTGACAGTCTCCTGTAGGGGAAGGAGCCTCTCCAAGAAATGGCAATATCACAGTCTGCCGATATGGACAGCCCCATCAAGAGGATCCTCCTGGATGATGTATTTTGGGAGAGAGTGGTAAGCATCCTGAAACTCCTGAAAACTATAGCAGTAGCCATTGCACGGATTGAGGGAAACAATGCTATCCTGTCTGATGTTCAGACTCTGCTTGCAGATGTAAGAGAAGAAATCCGTACTGCCCTGCCCACTTCACTGTTGCTCCAAGCAGAGGAAACTGCAGTTCTGAAACACATCAAAAATCGTGAAGACTTCTGCCTGAAGCCCATTCACGCCGCAGCGTACATGTTGGACCCCAAGTATGCTGGCCAGAACATCCTGTCTGGTGCAGAAATCAACAAGGTCTATGGTGTCATCACTACCGTGTCTCGCCACCTTGGCCTGGATGAGGGCAAGGTTCTTGGCAGTCTGGCGAAGTACACTTCCAAGCAATGGCTTTGGGTTGGAGATGCAATATGGCAGTCGTGTCAACATATCTCATCAGCCACCTGGTGGAAGGGACTTTGTGGATCTGAGGATCTTTCCCCCGTTGCCTCCATCATCCTCCAAATCCCAACCTCAGCCGCCTCTGGTCCTTGTTTGGGAACACACACACCAAAGCACGCAACAGGCTGACTATTACAAGGGATGAAAAATTGGTGGCCATCCGGGCAAGTTTGAGGCCTTTTCAACAAGGTTAGAAAGTGACAGTGGAGATAAGGCCTCAGAGTCTGACGTTCAAGAGGTGGACATTGAGTAGGTCCAGGGACAAGACATGGAAGCCTGATAGTCTAGAAACTAAAGCTTTGGTTGTCTTCCTATCATTTCACAGATGTATGTTGAAAACATTTTGGCGAGATGCGATGGATCACTGGGGATCATTCAATATTCCCTTTCTTTTGTTGTTCAGTGAAATCATCCCATGTGAAGAGCCAACTCATTTAATTAAAGTTTTGTAACTAAATAGTTTGTTTTATTTCTATTGGAAGGATTTAATCATTTGCAATTATGTCTACTTATGATAAGGTAAAACGTTTATGTTTCTGTCTATGGTAAATGGTAAATAAATATAGTAAATAAATCCAATGCAAAAAACATCTACATTTAAATGGTATTAATTTTCATTTGCATATATTTCCGTTAATTCCTATATATTCCCATTAAATCCCAAATATTCCTGTTAATTCCCACGGAAAGTTTCCACCTGAATAGTCCCCAAAATGTGCAACCCTACCTCTTACCATCCTTTTCCCTTCCTCAACCCTGTGTCCTCCCCTTGTTCTGCTCTATAGCATTTAGGCTACCCTCTATTCACCTACCTGTTCTCAACTTCCTCTCTCCCGCCCTCCCCCCTCTTTTCCACTCAAACCACAAAGAGTGGCTAAGAGAGGAGAGAGTGTGGAGGTGTGTGTGTGTGTCTATGTGTGTCTATGTGTGTCTATGTGTGTGTGTGTGTGTGTGTGTGTGTGTGTGTGTGTGTGTGTGTGTGTGTGTGTGTGTGTGTGTGTGTGTGTGTGTGTGTGTGTGTGTGTTATTCCTCCTCAGACAGCAGGCCTACATTATCTTGATGAGGTGCCCTAGGTTCTGAATACCTGCCAATATTACACACTGAAATATGATTTAATGTATAGGTCCCAAATGGCACCATATTCCTTATGTAGTGACCTATTCCCATAGGGCTTTGGTCAAAAGTAATGCACTACACAGGGAATAGAGTGCCATTTGGGATGCAACCTAGGAGTACGAGTGCTAGCTAGGCTCTATGCCTGATTAGAAAATACAAGAGGGAAGACAGAGAGAGAGAGAGAGAGAGAGAGAGAGAGAGAGAGAGAGAGAGAGAGAGAGAGAGAGAGAGAGAGAGGAGGGAAAAGCAGGAGGGAGAGAGAGGGTGGTTGGACCCCACCCCAACAAGATTAGAACGAGGATGACTGAGGGAGAGCGATGGAAGGGGAGAGAGAGAGGTTGAAAGAGAGAGAGAGAGAGAGAGGGGGATAGAACAAGAGATAAAAGGAAGGAGGAAGAGAGAGGGAGAAAGGAGATAGAGAGGAGAAGAGTGTGCACCCCACCCTAACAAGATTAGAAAACTCTCTGTCCCTCCTCATGCCAAACTCTTAAGACTAAAGATGCTGAATGTCTGTTCCTGTCTTCTCTCCCTCACTCCCTCTCTCTCCATCTCTCTCGCTCTTTCTCTCTCTCATGAGTAATGAGATGGTTCTAAAGAAAACATCCTTCCTCTGCCAAGCTTCTTTGTTTTTGTTTTCAAGAGTAACACAACTTTCTTTGGGCTATTTAAAGGGACAGTCCACTGAAAATACAACCTAACATGATTTGCCACTCACCTTGGCTTTAGCCGATTCACCAAAGACTGTTTTTGGGACATGTATTTCTGCCAAATCTACCTATCTACCTACCTACCTACCTACCTACCTACCTACCTACGTACCACCTACCTACCTACCTACCTCCATATCTATCTTTCTATCCACCCATCCATCTATCTGCCAACGCAGCTGTTAGACAGATCTAGCCAATCACATATTATTCTCTTTCTCCTTTCTAAATTGTTTCTACCGTTCACAAGATGGCAGTGATTGTAACACTTGAGAGAGTTTCTCTCGCATCAATCGGAGAAGGGAGAGAAGGGGTGAAGAGGGGAGAGAGGGATGAGGTGCTTAGGAAAGAGAGGGAGCGGAAGGGGGTGAGGAGAGGACAGTTGAGGAGGGAGGAGAGGGGCAATCCTGGGCTACATTAATAAAAAGTCCTTGTACAGGTAACTGCCAAAATAAAGGAAACACAAAGTGTCTTAATAAGACGTTGGGCCATCACAAGCGGGCAGAACAGTTTCAGTGCACCATGGCATAGATTCTACACGTTTCTGGAACTCTATGGGAGGGATGCGATGCCATTCTTCCACGAGAAATTCCATCATTTGGTATTTTGTTGATGGTGGTGGAAAACGCTGTCTCAGGCGCCGCTCCAGAATTTACCATAAGTGACTGATACACATACTCTTTATTAAACCCCCTGTGCTCCTTTGAGACACCTCTTTCAAAGTCACTGAGATCTCTTCGTCTAGCCATGGTAGCCAAAATAATACGTTGTATCCCTCATTTACTCAAGTGTTTACTGTATTTTGGCAGTTAGGCTACCTGTAGAAAGATATACTTTAGAAAAACACCAATGGAGAGTATTCATTAGCTATTGGCCTCTCTCTCTCTCTCTTTCTTTCTCTCGCTCTCTCTCTGTCTCTCTCTCTCAGAAAAGACAAGCTTGCAGGCATGGAGCTGTGCTATTCTCTATAGACACACACTCTCTTATTTCAGGAAAACACATACTATTAGAGAACACATTAGACAGTAGATTCAGACAGGGAAATGGATAGCCAGGGAAAACACAGGCAGAATCTCAGCATCTTCTCAGCTCATACTGCCAGACTAAGAGAGAGAGAGAGAGAGAGAGAGAGTGAGAGAGAGAGAGAGAGAGAGAGAGAGAGAGAGAGAGAGAGAGAGAGAGAGAGGAGGAGAGAGAGGAGAGAGAGAGAGAGAGAGAGAGAGAGAGAGAGAGGAGAGAGAGAGAGAGAGAGAGAGAGAGAGAGAGAGAGAGAGAGAGAGAGATGTGTCACTCCAAGACAGGGGAGGTAGAGACAGAGATGCACTTGGTTTAGAGACAGAGATGCAAGGGGTTTTCACAGGAAAAAGTGAGAGTTTCCGGACATTAGAGTCACAGTAGATTCAGACAGGGAAATTCATAAGAAACATATACAGTTGAAGTCAGAAGTTTACATACACCTCAGCCAAAAACATTTAAACTAATTTTTTCACAATTCCTGACATTTAATCCTAGTAAAAATTCCCTGTCTTCGGTCAGTTAGGATCACCACTTTACTTTAAGAATGTGAAATGTCAGAATAATAATAGAGAGAATGATTTATTTCAGCTATTATTTCTTTCATCACATTCCCAGTGGGTCAGAAGTTTACATACACTCAATTAGTATTTGGTAGCATTGCCTTTAAATTGTTTAACTTGGGTCAAACGTTTTGGGTAGCCTTCCACAAGCTTCCCTCAATAAGTTGGGTGAATTTTGGCCCATTCCTCCTGACAGAACTGGTCAAATTTGTAGGCCTCGTTGCTCGCACACGCCTTTTCAGTTCTGCCCACACATTTTCTATAGGATTAAGATCAGGGCTTTGTGATGGTCACTCCAATACCTTGACTTTGTTGTCCTTAAGCCATTTTGCCACAACTTTGGAAGTATGCTTGGGGTCACTGTTAATTTGGAAGACCCATTTGCGACCAAGCTTTAACTTCCTGACTGATGTCTTGAGATGTTACTTCAATATATCCACATCATTTTCCATCCTCATGATGCCATTCTATTTTGTGAAGTGCACCAGTCCCTCATGCAGCAAAGCACCCCCACAACACGATGCTGCCACCCCCGTGCTTCACGGTTGGGATGGTGTTCTTCGGCTTGCAAGTCTCCCCCTTTTTCCTCCAAACATAACAAGGGTCATTATGGCCAAACAGTTCTATTTTTGTTTCATCAGACCAGAGGACATCTCTCCAAAAAGCATGATCTTTGCTCCCAAGTGCAGTTGCAAACCGCAGAATGCTTGCGATAAGTGAGCGGTGTGGTCGGTGTTGCTCATTTTCAGTTTATCGTCTCGGCTCTGTTTACAACCTTTAGCCTCTAAATGCATTGTGCATTACACTTTAGTGTATCTTCCTTAGAGCAGATGTCCTAACTTTCTCTCTGTCTTTCTCTTAGACAGAGAATTGCATGAGAAATGAATATATTACCGTTAGGGATTTTATGCGTTGTGCATTAGACTTTAGTACTTCTTCCTTAGTAGAAACATTCAAGTATTATCATTTGTTCCTTTTCTCTTTAGAGCACAGGTTCTGAGTGTGTTCGGAGTTTTCCCGAATGGAGGAAAAGATGCCATTCGAAAAGAAGGAACACTAGATGCTTTTCTAGCATCTAGTGACAACCCTAACTTTAATCTTGTCTCTATCTTCTTGCCCTTTGTGCTGTTGTCTGTGCTCAATAATGTTTGTACCGTGTTTTGTGCCACTCCAATGTTGTGTTGCTGCATGTTGTTGTCATGTTGTGTTGCTACCATGCCGTGTTGTCATGTGTTGCTGCCTTGCTATGTTGTTGTCTTAGGTCTCTCTTTATGTAGTGTTGTGTTGTCTCTCTTGTCGTGATGTATGTTGTTCCTATATTTATATTTTTTGAATCCCAGCCCTTGTCCCCGCAGGAGGTCTTTTGCCTTTTGGTAGGCCGTCATTGTAAATAAGAATTTGTTCTTAACTGACTTGCCTAGTGAAATAAAGGTTAAATAATATAAAATTAAAATCTTAAAAAGCAAAAATAACAAAAGTTATAAAAGAGCTGAAAGCTCCTGTTCTTTCTTATAGGCAATTTCCTGGTTTGAAACCCTAATTCTGTCCTTTCTGCCATGGTTGTCTAGTGTCTATTCACTTCCAATCCCCTAAAGGCATTTGTTGTAGATTGGTGTCTTTTCTACCATGGCCATCTAGGCATTTGTTAGAGATGGATGATACACGCACACACACACACACATATACACACAAACACACACACAAACACATACGCATGTGTTTGTGTTGTAGATGGATGAGTGTGCATCATGTGGGTCAGCATCGTTCCCGATCATTTCCGTTTGGTTGCTAATGGTGATGGATGGGAGCGGTGGGAATACCTCGTCCATGATGGGCTTAGCATGAAGAACGCCACCATCTTAGAGAGCAACAAATGGATGGAGGGATGGATGGAGGGATAGAGGAAGGGATGGTGGGAGGGAGGGAGTGACGCACCAATGGATGGATAGACTGACAGACGGACTGGCACACAGGCAAAGATTGACTGATTGATAGCAGCACATACACTTTGTGCACCTATTTTAACGTTCGTAATCGATCTTTCGTAATGAGACACACAAGCTGTTCCCATCTGAGTTGTGAGGTAGTTTGTATCGAGTTTGTTCTCCTTTGCGAGCATAGTCCATTTACAAGAAGAACAGAAGAAAAACAAGAAGGGACTGGTGTCATACACTTCCTTCCTCGCTCTATTTTCTCACACTGTCAATTTGCCTCGCTTTCTGTATTGTCTCTCGTACTTTCTCCGTCCGTCTCCATTTATTTTTGCCTCTCTCGCTTTATTTTCGTTCTCTCTCTTTTCTTCCTTTCTCTTTTCTTTCTCTCTCTTTCTGGCTCACCCTAAAAATAGTCTCTCTGGCATTTTGTCTGCTGCTCAGAAACCTCTTGAACGTGGAAGCTGCACACACACGCACGCGCATGCACACACACACTCTTTTGAGACACTTTCTAAGTCAAGTAAGGCAATCATGGTCATTTCGAAACTCAGGAAAAGTTTGTGGTCATAAGCACATCCTTTAAAACGTAAGTGCTGGGCTAATGAAGCATACTTGTGACGAACAGGAAGTCCCGCACAATGTTTATGCTCCCAATTCACTGTTTTATTGACAGTGTTTCGATCCAAACCAGATCAGGTGTGCGTGTGTGTGTGTGCTTGCATGTGTGAGTGTGTACTTGCGTGTGTGTTCACTCTCTGCTGTAGAAACATCAACAGTCCTTTCTCTCCTGAATTAAAGATCCACTTGTGTGTGAAATGGCACCCTATCCCCTATATAGAGCACTGCTTTTGACCAGAAAAAGGGGCGCTATATAATAATGGGGAGCCATTTGGAACGCAGCGTTGGCGTATCTGGAAGGAAGGATTAGGAGGAGAGAGTCACCGCTGAAAAGACACATCTGCCAATTAAATGTTAAGCGTAGACACTGTGTATATGTGCGTGTGTGTGTATGCGTGTATGTGTGTGTGTGTGTGTGTGTGTGTGTGTGTGTGTGTGTGTGTGTGTGTGTGTGTGTGTGTGTGTGTGTGTGTGTGTGTGTGTATGCGTGTATGTGTGTGTGTGTGTGTGTGTGTGTGTGTGTGTGTGTTTGTGTATATGTGTGCACCCACATACTTGTGTTTGGGAGATGTTGGCCCTTGGACAATGGAAAATAAGAAGAGGGAAAAATAGAGAGACAAAAGAAAGACAGAAATAGGTCAAGTGCAATCAGACGCCATTGTACCACGAGGACCTGGCTGCTTCCGGAGAGAGAGAGAGAGAGAGAGAGAGAGAGAGAGAGAGAGAGAGAGAGAGAGAGAGAGAGAGAGAGAGAGAGAGAGAGAGAGAGAGAGAGAGAGAGAGAGCGAGAGCGAGAGCGAGAGCGAGAGAGAGAGAGAGAGAGAGAGAGAGAGAGAGAGAGAGAAAGCGAGAGAGAGAGAGAGAGAGAGGGAGAGAGAGTTTCCAGAATCTACGGTATAGAACAAGGTCATAAAGAGTTCTATTCAGTAGCTCAGAAGCACAATACAGAAACAGACAAACCGTGCTGAACCTTAACATTCGTCTCAACAAAGCTCTTTCGAAATAAACTGACGACAGTATTTCATGAGGAGAGATCTACAGAGAAGGTATAATATTTGTAGACAAACACATTTAGATTGAAAGAATTAGAAGTCTTGTAAACAATGTCTTCACATTATACCACAGCCAAAGATTTAGATATACATGTAGGTCTACAGATTGTTCAGTATTGAATGGGAATGTCCATTTTAGTTATTGTCATTCTATGGCCTGGCTAACTGTCATGCCCTTTATGCAAGGGGTTTGCAAACCTCTCCTCGGGGACCCCCAGCCGTTCCATGTATTTGAACTATTCCTCAGCTAGAACAACTCGGCAACCAGTCATAAAGCCCTTGACTAGGTGAATCAGGTGAGCTACGTCAGGGCTACAACATAACTGTGAAATGTCTGGGGGCCCCCGAGCAGAAGGTTGAAAACCACTGCTTTAGGCAAGTCCTAGTAGTAGTGTCAGTTGATTGCTATTTTCTATTTTTGAATCTGAAGTTACTGGAAATAGAAATGCAACGCTGACAGGAAGAAAAAAAAATCTATGAAGTTGTTGTTGCCGGGTTACAGACAGACACACAAACACACACACTCAGACAATAGCTGGTTGATCAGTTAGTGGAGGGAAGTGGATTTTGGGGTTCAAGTCTGAGGTGGTGATTTTCTTGGTATAACGCAGTAAGGCAATTTGGGGGTGGTTTGGGGGGGGTGTGTGTCTGTGGATTTTTGGCTGAGGTTTCGTATTGAGGAATGGCTGTGTGCAGAACTGTGCGCTTCCAGCTATTACCTCCGGGAAGAGAAAGAGAGAGTGAAAAAAAAGAGAGCGAGAGATAGAGAGAGAAGAGAAAGAGAGATTGAGAGAGAGATACTAAAGTGTAATGCACAATGCATACAGTATAGAGCCTAAAGGCTATATATACAGTATCTATTTCTTATGAATTTCCCTGTTTGAATCTACTGTGACTCTAATGACCAGAAATCTCTCTGATGGCGAAATAGAGGGAAGGAGCCCAGTATGTCTCTAACAGAGAGAGACAGAGAGAAAGAGAGAAGTACTAAAGTCTAAAGCACAATGCATACAGTATAGGGCCTAAAGGCTATATACAGTATCTATTTATTATGCACTTCCCTCTCTGAATTTCTCTCTCTCTCTCTCTGAATCTCTCTCTCTCTGAATCTCTCTCTCTCTCTGAATCTCTCTCTCTCTCTCTCTGAATCTCTCTCTCTCTGAATCTCTCTCTCTCTCTCATCCATTTCCCTGTGTGAATCTAATGTGTTCTCTGATATTATATATTTTTCTGATATAGTCGAAGGAGAGAGACAGAGAGAGAGAGAGAGAGAGAGAGCGAGAGAGAGTGTGTCTATAAAGAATAGCACAGCTCCATGTCCCTAGGCTTGTCTTTTCTGACTCAGTGCGCGCACACACACACACACACACACACACAGCAGATTTGCCCAAGGATTCATCCCAAATGGCGTCCTATACCCGTTACACTGAGTGTACAAAACATTAGGAACACCTGCTCTTTCTATGACATAGACTGACCAGGTGAATCCAGGTGAAAAGCTATGATCCCTTACAAATGTCGCCTGTTAAATCCATTTCAATCAGTGTAGATGAAGGAGAGGAGACAGGTTAAAGAAGGATTGTTATCCCTTGAGACAATTGAGACATGGATTGTGTAAGTGTGCCATTCAGAGGCTGAATGGGCAAGACAAAATATTGAAGTGTCTTTGAACGGGGTATGGTAGTAGGTGCCAGGCACACTGGTTTGAGTGTGTCAAGAACTGCAACGCTGCCAGATTCTTCCACGCTCAACAGTTTCCTGTGTGTGTCAAGAATGCTCCGCCACCCAAAGTACATCCAGCCAACTTGACACAACTGTGGGCAGCATTGGGATCAACATGGCCCAGCATCCCTGTAGAACGCTTTCAACACCTTGTAGAGTCCATGCCCTGACGAACTGAGGCTGTTCTGAGGGCAAAAGTGGCAGCAAATTAATATTAGGAAAGTGTTCCGAATGTTTTGTACACTAATTACGCACAATCATATATAATAACGTAATAAGGTATCCCCTATGGGCCCTGTTCAAAAGTAGTGCACAATGTAGGGAACAGGGTGCCATTTGAGATGCAGGAAGTCTGTGAATTACTCATCAGGTTGGTATAGTATCACACAGAGGGAGGGAGTGTTTCTGTCTTTCTGTCTGTCTTTATCGCTTCTCTTTCTCCTGTCATTATCCACACACACATCTTCTCTTTGTCTCCCTTTGTCTCCCTCCGTCCTTATCTCTCTCCTCTCCTCCTTCTCTCCCCTGTTCTGTCCCACTGCGTGTCATCTCTGTTCGCCTTCTCGTAAAACCCCCTCCCTCCCTCGCTCTCTTCTCCTTCTCTCTTTCTGTCTCTCTAGCTCCTCTCTCCTTTCTCTCCCTATCTCCCTGGTCCAGTGGCTGTCCTTTCTCTAATGGTCTGTCAGTCTAATGATGGAAGATGCTACCCTAATGTTGTTTTGAAATTACACAGAGGAGGAGAGGAAGAGCGAGAGGAGAGAAGAGGAAGAGAGAGAGGAGATGAGAGGGTGGAGATGAAAGGTGAGGAAGAGAGGAGAAACGAGAAGATGATAGGATAGGGAGATGAGGAGAGGAGAGATAAAAAGCCAATACAGCACATTGAATTAAAATGAGAGAGAGGGAGAGAGAGAGAGAGAGAGAGAGAGAGAGAGAGAGAGAGAGATAGAGAGAGCGAGAGAGAGAGAGAGAGAGAGAGAGAGAGAGAGAGAGAGAGAGAGAGAGCGAGAGAGAGAGAGAGAGAGAGAGAACTATTGATACTTGATACAAGGCTTGTCATTTCCCAACATTCCATAATGTCCAGTGTTCTCATTGGACAGATGATGACTCCAGGTAGACCTGACAGCCAATCAATAGAAACGAGGTTGGGAGGCTCCAGTTAACAAAGAACAGACAGGGATGGAGACGTGTGTGTCTTCTCTGATGACTGGCCCAACCCTGTCTATCAATGATAATCAATCATTCACAGTTTATAAGATAGTCTATATCAGTTTAACATATTAAACATCAGAACATGCTATAGATTATCAATATGTTGTCTATCTAACAGGGACGGTTAATGGAAACTGAATTTACGTTTGATATCTGGATAGATTTGGTCCCTCCCTCTCTCTCTCTCCCTGTTTTCTCAGTCACTGCTCCTCTCTCCTCTTTCTCTCTCCATCTCTCTTTCATCTCCCCAGGTATTGACCCACAAAGCTGAATCAGGCCAGAGCTATAAATCACACACCATCACTCTATCACTGAGCTACACACACACACACACATACACATGCACGGACACACACTCACCACACGCCTACACACGCGTACATGCACCACACACAGACACACACAAATCCCCATCTTCCTACATGCAGTATCATCCCACACACTCATGTCACACTATAGCTATAATTCAGCCCTCGGAGAGAGAGAGAGATGAAGACAGTAAGAGAGATAGAGAGAAAGAAAGAAAAGGAGAGAAAGGAAAGAGAGAGAGACAGAGAGATAGAAAGAGGGATATGTACATCCCTTCTTTCACCTCTTCTTCTAGAGGTCTTTCTTGTGTACCTTGTGAAAATCCTAATTAGGGAACTGCCCTTTTCTCTGTCTCTGTGTGTGTGCGTGTGCGTGTGTGTGCATGTGTGTGTGTTGTCTTCTTTTTTGTCAGACCAAATGGGGGCAAGGTAAACAAAAGCCAAAACAGCAGTAAATAAAAAGTATAAGGCTTTATATACCCGGAGGAAGAGAGAGAGAAAAAGAGAGAGAAAGAGAGCGAAAGAGAAGAAGAGAGTGATAAAGAGATAGAGAGTAATAAAGAGCGTTGACTAGGAACTAGTGCTGGCACAATTACTGTATAACCGTTTATACCATGACATTATTGAATACTCCTTTCTGAATGGCTTGAAGGGCATTCTAGAGCGTGCATTATTTCCCTATATAACGCACGATATATTTGCACGGTAGAATTCAATGTCTATGGTTCCTTCTTACATGTTCTATGTTTGAGCTGCTTTTGAAAGCAAAAGTCGAATTGAAAACATTTCTGGCATTGTTGAATTCGAAGCTAGGAATGATGGTTTAGTTAGCTAGTTAGCTAAACTTGGTTACCAAGGCAACTACTGTCACTCTCTAGTAAACTTGCTAACTACTTCAATGGATGTTGAACACATTTCTAGCAGCAAATGTGTTACAATTACAGCCATGGTATAAAAGGGATAATCAATTTGTGGCTCTATGCGTTCTCTGGAAAATAATTTAACTCCATGGAAGGTGAGTTCCACTCAGCTATAGCGTGTCGTTGAACACACCTTCCACGTCGTTCATTATTTTCTATAGAATGCATAGCCTCTTGTTGATTATCACTTACGTAACCTATGGTTATGGATGAAGACCGTCATGAAAATAAAATAACCGTCATAGCCGTTTAAAAATGAACAGCTTACTAAAGACGGAACTGCTGGGTATTCGTGCAGTTGAGTTCGTTTCTGCTGTAACATGGACTCTTAACAGCGTGATGAAACTTTGTTGCTCCTTGCTGAAACAAGCAAGGTGTTGTAGCAAAGATTCTGCATTCCATGTTAATGTATAATGTTAATTCAAACTATGTTAAGGGTAGACTCAACGAAATGACGTTGCACGAGCAGCACCGCAGATATTGAGATGAGCAAGATGCAAGACTTCGCTCTCACACAGTCACACACAGTATCTGCACATGTGTATGGGTTCGCTTCATGCTGTTACAGCGTGGTAGCTAGGGCACCAAAACATCTGAGAAGTTGAGCCTCGCTCTTGAACACTCTTAGTTGTTGGGGAAATTGACCCACTATAATGTTTACTTTCTGCAACTGCGTCATATTGCTGAGTCTAGCTTTAACTGATGTGGCTCTGTAATGTCAGTTTAGTTAAATAAAAACAATCACAGCACATTGATGGCTACTCTTCCTGCTTTACTTCGTAGTTTTATTCCCAGCTTTGCTCATATGGGTAAACTCGCAATGGCCAGTCCAACCATTATCCCATCATTGGCGAGAATGATGACGCCCATACTATTCATTCTATTTCTATGGCAGCACATGCAGTCAGGAGGAGAGAAGAAAATGTGCATCTGTATAATATACAGTACCGGTCAAAAGTTTGGACACACCTACTCATTCAAGGGTTTTTCTTTATTTTTACTATTTTCTACATTCTAGAATAATAAGAATAAGAGTGAAGATAACCATCCTATGAAATAACACATATGGAATCATGTAGTAACCAAAAAAGTGTTAAACAAAAATATATTTTATATTTGAGATTCTTTAAAGTAGCCACCCTTTGTCTTGATGACAGCTTTGCACACTTTGAGCCAATCAGTTGTGTTGTGACAAGATAGGGATTCTATACAGAAGATAGCCCTATTTGGTATAAGACCAAGTCCATATTATGACAAGAGCAGCTCAAATAAGTAAAGAGAAATGACAGTCCATCATTACTTTAAGACATGAAGGTCAGTCAATCTGGAACATTTTAAGTGCAGTCGCAAAAACCATCAAGCGCTATGATGAAACTGGCTCTCATGAGGACCACCACAGGAAAGGAATAACCAAAGTTTCCTCTGCTGCAGAGGATAAGTTACCAACCTCAGAAATTGCAGCCCAAATAAATTCTTCACAGAGTTCAAGTAACAGACACATCTCAACATCAACTGTTCAGAGGAGACTGCGTGAATCAGGCCTTCATGGTCGAATTGCTGTAAAGAAACCACTACTAAAGGACACCAATAATAAGAAGAGACTTGCTTGGGCCAAGAAACACGAGCAATGGCCATTAGACCAGTGGAAATCTGTCCTTTGGTCTGATGAGTCCAAATTTGAGATTTTTGGTTCCAACCACCGTGTCTTTGTGAGATGCAGAGTAAGTAAACGGATGATCTCTGCATGTGTGGTTCCCACCGTGAAGCATGGAGGAGGAGGTGTGATGGTGTGGGGGTACTTTCTGGAGACATGTTAGTGATTTATTTAGAATTCAAGGCACACTTAACCAGCATGGCTACCACATTATTCTGCAGCGATACGCCATCCCCTCTGGTTTGCGCTTAGTGGGACTTTACATTTTTTTTCAACAGGACAATGACTTAATACACCTCCAGGCTGTGTAAGGGCTATTTTTTTTTTTAAATTTAATTTCACCTTTATTTAACCAGGTAGGCAAATTGAGAACACGTTCTCATTTACAATTGCGACCTGGCCAAGATAAAGCAAAGCAGTTCGATACATACAACAACACATAGTTACACATGGAGTAGAACAAACATACAGTCAATAATACAGTGAAAAATAAGTCTATATACAATGTGAGCAAGTGAGGTGAGATAAGGGAGGTGAAGGCAAATAAAATATATTAATAAATAAAAATATAAAAAAGGCCATGGTGACGAAGTAAATACAATATAGCAAGTAAAAAAACACTGGAATGGTTGGTTTGCAGTGGAAGAAGGTGCAAAGTAGAGATAGAAATAATGGGGTGCAAAGGAGCAAAATAAATAAATACAGTAGGTAAAGAGGTAGTTGTTTGGGCTAAATTATAGATGGGCTATGTACAGGTGCAGTAATCTATGAGCTGCTCTGACAGCTGGTGCTTAAAGCTAGTGAGGGAGATAAGTGTTTCCAGTTTCAGAGATTTTTGTAGTTCGTTCCAGTCATTGGCAGCAGAGAACTGGAAGGAGAGGCGGCCAAAGGAAGAATTGGTTTTGGGGGTGACCAGAGAGATATACCTGCTGGAGCGCGTGCTACGGGTGGGCGTTGCTATGGTGACCAGCGAGCTGAGATAAGGGGGGACTTTACCTAGCAGGGTCTTGTAGATGACCTGGAGCCAGTGGGTTTGGCGACGAGTGTGAAGCGAGGGCCAGCCAACGAGAGCGTACAGGTCGCAGTGGTGGGTAGTATATGGGGCTTTGGTGACAAAACGGATGGCACTGTGATAGACTGCATCCAATTTATTGAGTAGGGTTTTGGAGGCTATTTTGTAAATGACATCACCGAAGTCGAGGATTGGTAGGATGGTCAGTTTTACAAGGGTATGTTTGGCAGCATGAGTGAAGGATGCTTTGTTGCGGAATAGGAAGCCGATTTGACCAAGAAGGAGAGTGATGGCCTCCACAATCACCCGACCTCAAACCAATTGAGATGGATTGGAATGAGTTGTACCGCAGAGTGAAGGAAAAGCAACCAACAAGTGCTCAGCATATGTAGGAACTCCTTCAAGACTGTTGGAAAAGCATTCCAGGTGAAGCTGGTTGAGAGAACGCCAAGCGTGTGTAAAGCTGTCATCAAGGCAAAGGGTGGCTACTTCGAAGAATCTCAAATATAAAATATATTTTGATTTGGTTAACACTTTTTTGGTTATTACATGAATCCATATGTTATTTCATAGTTTTGATGTCTTCACTATTATTCTATAAAGAAAAACCCTTGAATGAGTAGGTGTGTCCAAATTTTTGACTGTATATTTTTTGCTATATATTTTTGGGGCTATTCGAACAGTTATTACAGTGATCGCTGTCATTTGGCTGGCCAAAAACCATCATCCAAAATTCCATGACCATCACAGCCCTACTCAGAACAGATGACAACAGGGCCCCTTGGAAGACAGGACACCTGTTCGTGTACATACACACACACACACCTGTTACCTGTAGGCAACTCTGTAAGCACTCTGCCTCCATCCTCCCTCCCCCCTCACTGTCATAGGTTTACTGAACAATACCCCCCTCACCCTATTGTTTCCCCTCCCCCCTAGTGTTTTCCCTATTCCACACCTCACATTCGAGTTCCCCAATACATTCGACTTACAGTATTCTATATTCTCCAGTACTAGCACACTAAGCTTGGAAGCCAATAAATACATGTGAATTATTGACGATGCACTTAGGCTGATGTTATAATTTCACTTTTTTGTAATATATATATATATTATATGACATCACATTTTATGTATGTTTCTGCATATGTACTATGATGTTCTAATAAACCTAAACATAAGCTATGGGTAAAAAATGGGTTCCTACTGGTTCCTACTGTTACCCCTACCTACTTAGACACTCTTCTGGTAACCCTGGAAACCAACAATCCCTTGAGGCCTAAGCACCGATTCGACCTAGGGAAAACCCTAACCACTCTAACCATTTTGGGGCTGACTGTCGTAGTTGTAGTGTTAATGTTTGAGTTTGTGTGTTTGTTAATGGTTTAATTTAATCATGTCTGGGTGACATGTCAAGGCTAATAACACTTAGCTCTGAGCTAACGAGCATGATGCAAATACACTGGGGACTACTGAGGGCGTGGAGGAAAGAGGAAAGAAACAGAGAGAAAGAGAGAGAGAGAGAGAGGGGGGGAGAAAGATGGGAAAGGGAGGGAGAGCGGGAGAAGGGGAGAGAGAGAGAGAGAGAGAGAGAGAGAGAGAGAGAGAGAGAGAGAGAGAGAGAGAAGGGGGGATAGATCCAGGAGGGAGGGAAGGAGTTGGGAGAGAGAGACAAAAAGAGAGTAGAGAGAGAAAGGGATATTGTTTGTGTTTGCCATTAATTAGCATACTGTATCTGTTTTGTTGAAACAAATCAGTGCTCATTTTCACAGACAAACACACATGCACGCATATACACACACACACAGTTCTAATCCAATCAGCCTATAGTTATAAGGGGCCAAATTCTCAGGTCTATGACTAGGTTAATCTGAGTCATGTGACTTCAGGAAACACAATCTAATAATCTCTCTCTCTCACACACACACACACACACACACACACACACACACACACACACACACACACACACACACACACACACACACACACACACACACACACACACACACACACACACACACACACTATTTTAGGCATGGTTCCGCATTGCATGGCCTATTTGATTGACAACTTGCAATCCAATCTAGGCTTTGATATTAGCTACTGTAGCTCCTGTGCTATTATCGTACAACCTAACGATTATCTAACCAATCATCAATACAACCTAGTGTTGTCACGATACCAGAATTTTGACTTCGATATCAATAACAGAGCTGTGTTCAAATACCCATACTAACATACTGTATACTACATACTAAATGACTATATGCTGCCTACTGCTCTGAAATCGGAGTAGATAGCCAGAGCGAATTAACAATGTCCATTAAGAAAGCACAACGATTTTACCACGTAGCTAAGCTAAGAATGATGTGAATAATCAAGTCAATAAACGTTGGGTAGTTAGTTAGATAGCATATAGTTAATATACTGGTGTATTAGTAGCCAACTAACGTTAGGTAGCTAGCTAACATACCGGTACATACTGCTGTAATGATATGCTGTGCGGTTCGTAAGGATAGCGTAGCTAACAAACTGTCAGCCAACATAATGTGTAACGTAACTTTATTACGTAACGTTACTTTATTACATTGTTCAACATTTTCTTAACATTTGTCATAAGTTAGTTAAAGCAATGAATTTGTATCCGCTCTAGTCGGACTTCAGCTGCATATTTTCCTCCATTTTCTTAAAATCTGAAAACGTTGTGAAGCCACGCCCACTTTCTGAAGAATTGCATTATTAAAAGCACGGAAATAGTGTCCACTGCTTGTATACTTCGTATTTTGGTGAATTTAGTACGACATCTGCACACTTTTGGCATACTAACTGTATCCATACTATGACCAATAAGCATACTACATACTCAATTTACTTCACAAATAGTATAGTTAGTGCAGTTAGTATGAGTATTCGAATACAGCTCAGGTTAAGTATCGCAATACTCGATCACGATACTCGATACCAAAACGATAACAAAACGATACCACAACAAACAAAAAAGAAGGCGTATTAGCCAAAGTCACACAATGGCACATCATCCAGACAGATGAACTCAGCTACTGCTCTGTTCAATATCATTACGTTTGAAAATGTTTCTGCACATTTTTCAGAGACAGCCATGTATGCATTAATTAATCAATCATACAATCAATCTGACTTTGTTTTTACCAACCTAACTACAAAACAACATAATGATAATAATTGATTTGAATGGTACATCTCTATTGATGAACTGGGTAAATCAAGATGTATCTTAGGTAATTTCACAATACAGGTGAATGCATATTATTCAATAGGAGTGTGTGCGTGCATTGAGATATTGAGCTTGTTTTAGCTGATTTCATGGGGCTACAGATGACAAAACAATCCCTTCCATTTCAGACTTATTTTAATTGAGACTGCTAGGAGAACATATTATTTTATTGTACTGGTCAACATTTGCATAGAAGAAGCAATATATATATTTTTTTAAGTGTGCGGTGTCTCTTTAAAAAAGTAATGACGTAATTCACCAGGCAGAACGTGGCTTTGGAATATGACTTTGTGGCTATGGAATCTAGTGGAAACCAGATGGGAGGTGAGGAAGACGAAGAAGTGAATTCGTTTTTGGCGGCGAGGGAAACGAAGTGAATTAATAAAGTTTTTGGTGACAATCAGCTTTGAAATCAGCATATATTGCATTATGGTTTGCAACCAAACAAAGTACTAGGGTTGTGAATTCAGCTGTAAACTAGCAAGGAAAGTTAGCCTACAAATTAAAGATAGACGCTACCAGTATCGTCTTGCGCTGTGTAAAGGTGTTCTAGCCTGTATGGACATTGTTTTGCGAAAAGTAATAAACATTTTCAAAATGTCTACATGCCGCGTTGTATTATTCAAGTGTGATAACTTCTGTGCAACATGAGTGGGGAGGTAACAATGCAGCCAGATAGCTCGAGCAACGAATGAGTAAGTGGAGCAGGCACTTTGGTCTTCGCTCTTTAAAGGGGCTGCGCTGATACAGACGTGATCCTCTCAATCACGTGAGACACATTTGACAGAAGTACTGAAGGTTGAAAAAATGATGGTGCCGAACCTTTTTAGTTTTCGATGCCAGCTGCCCAGCAAAAGGCTACCTTCCATCAGCTACCTGTCATCAGTATTCCTCAGAGATGGGGCCATACCCCAAGCGATTTAATACAATTCCATATTGCATTCTGTCTCTGTTGTTCATTCAGTTAATCATTCAGCCTGTACTAGAATAAAATATAAATATATATATATATATATATATATATATGTCATTCAGCAGATGCTTTTATCCAATGTGACTTACAGTCATGCGTGCGTAAAGTTATTACATATTGGTGGTATCAGGCATCGGCCCCACTATCCTGGCATTTGCAAACACCATACTCTAACAACTACCAGCTGGGCTATTTGCATATCTCTGGTCAAAGTTAGTGCAATATATGGGGATAAGTGCACTCTATGGGAAAGGGCATAGGTCAATAGGGTATAATTTTATTGAACCAGCTGTCTCAGGAACAAACACAGCCATGAGATTACTATAAAAACAACACCATATAGGTGACAGCTATGGCTTTATATTGATCCACAATGATCTATGACTGTCGATCAATAACTGTAACGATTCAACCCGGCAATCACTATAAATGTATTCACCAAATTCAAACAAACTTGATGTCTTACTCAATAATACGCTGTTATTAATCAGTTACTAATCAGTTGCCAATGATGTGTGTGGGTGTGAGTGTGTTTTCAGAACATTAAGCCTAGGCCTACTATCCTAACCAGGATCAATTCCACAGTTCATCTCTCATGATGACAAGAAAAATAGGCCTATAATGCCCTATAATGCCACTCATGCTTGCTCCTGAGTGGCGCAGCAGTCTAAGGCATTGCATCTCAGTGCAAGAGGCGTCACGACAGTCTCTGGTTCGAATCCAGGCTGTATCACATCCGGTGGTGATTGGGAGTCCCATAGGGCGGCGCACAAATGGCCCAGCTTCGTCCGGGTTTGGCCGGGGTAGGCCTTCATTGTAAATAAGAATTTGTTCTTAAATGACTTGTCTACTTAAATAAAGGTTCAATAAAATAATAAAGTGTGTGTGTGTCTCTCCTACCTTGGCACGTAACTGTCCTGACGTGGACACTTTCCGGATCAGCTTCTGCTCCGTCTCGTCCGTCTCTCCGTCGCTATCCGAGCTCTCTTCCCCGGGTTCGGGCTGCGCTAGGCGGTCAGATTCCTGTGAAGACGTCGACTCCCGCGGTTCTTGGACGTACAAGACATTCGGGTTTAGTTTGGAAGCCATGATGGTGATTGTTTGAAGGAACGGACTTGGGAAAAGGAGGAGAGGAGAAGATGGGACGTGATGTGCGTGACCAGACTTCAATCTTTACACTTCGTCCGTTGATCTAAGGTAGCCTCGATCCTCTGAAAAGAATGAATGATTCATATTTTATTATTTAAAAAAGTGCCAGTTGGCAGTTAGTTAGGCAGGTGTTTGAAATATCCTCGTATGTCAGAGCAAGACAGTTTGAAATGTCAGCTAGAGCAAATCAGTTTGCCACTCTCACTGTTTGGGTTTGCGTTTTGATGGTGTAAGTCATATGGACTGTACCATTGTGTGAAATCATTATTTTAATCCATGCAAACTTAAAATGGCTTAACTTGGGTGGTGTTACTGTTAACACAGTTAACACAGTTCAGAAAATGGAGTGTTGCTAGGGTGGGAGTGACAGTACATTTTTTTTCTCTTTACTGGTTCCTCTGCTAAACTGTCTTGGTCACAAGTGGTGAAGCCTATACCACTTGTGTGAATACCAACACAATCATTTTGACTTTATGCAAACTGTTAGAATGGTTAACCTGGGTACTGTTAAACTGTTTAGCCGGTTGTTGAGTTAAAACAAACGTAGAGCTACATTTGGCTGCCCACAACATGAAATGTAGGCCTATTTCTCTACATAGGGCAATAATAAGACATATGCCTTACTCATTGTATAACAGCTTTTTCTGAACATCTGCTATTGACGATAATGAAGATGATGATGATGGTTATTACAAAGGATAGGTCTAATATAGCATTAACTAAACGATGACATGACAATAAGCCTTCGTGCTTCAACAGTGATGAAAAGACAGTCATAAAATATAACATGACTACAAAAAAAACTGTAACTGTAATCCGTTACATTAAGCCTTTAGAAAATGCAGCATATGGCACAAATTTTTCACATGCAAATAAGCAGTTTTCGGTAGTGCTCAAACCATGCCATTCCATGAGAGCAGTCCTCCATGACAAGAAGATAAACAACAGAGTAGGCTAAAAAGTCCTTAATTTTGGGGTTATGCTCAGGTAAAACAATTTGCCTAATCTATATTTTCATATTTCAAGGTCCTACTCTTGAAGATCAAGCGGTATTCAATTAGGCTCATTGGAACGACTGGAAATCTGACAGACAATGGTTTTTAATGTAAAGATAGGCTATAGCCTAATCATACTATTATCTACATCAGAAAGCAATGGGTTAGACTGCACAACCAACCGATAAAGTAAATTCCAACATCCATTTATGGCCACCAGCTATGTAAACTCTAACATCGATTTATCCGGCAACAGATGTCGTTCAATTGGTAATATTCATTTGTGTCTTCATCTAATGCCTCTTAAAGGGAAATTAATCTAAAAATAACTGAAAGTAATCAGATTATGTTACTGAGTTTGTGTAATCCAAAAGTTGCGTTACTGATTACAATTTTGGACAGGTAACTAGTAACTATAAAGAATTAGGCTACATTTATAAAGTAACACACACACAGGATTGTCATTAAAATCATGCATACACATTCCAGTAGGCTATTACAACACACACACCGCATGCACATTTCAATTTGTCACTTTCAAGACATTTTGGCATATAATGTTATAATATGTATCGCAATAACATCATGTTATATTTCTCAGTGGTCACCTGCAGTCGAGTGGTTGCTAACAGAACACCTGACTGTCATCATGTGTCTCAAGTGTGTGTCCTGTTTCCTTGGTTTCAGCTCTCTGAATTTAACCGACGTGTTGCTACTACACAACGACTGACCTCCCCATCTAGTCTACAGTAGCCAAAGGGCAGCATGATTTCAAATCATATGACGAAACAGTAGCGCTATGCGTTTATAAGGCTATTTCTTTTGAGACGAAAACGTAAAAAAATAAACAGATTTTTCTGTAACCTTCAGTTGTTTTTTCTTTGGAACAACAGGCAGTAGTCGCGAGAGCTTCTTTCTACCTTTTAGAGCTGGCGGCTCACGAGCGACAACGTTTGATCATTCATTCCATTGAGAATGGGATCGTTAATAACGACGGAGACACAAAACACGGATTTCAATTATATTCATTCATCCGTTCATCTATCAACGTATTCATTAATTTATTCCGTTCACCGGCGAAGCTCAGTAAAAACCGTTTCAATTCAAAAGACCCGTCGTCAAAATCCGGTAGCCTAAACCAGCCTCTTTCAAGCATCTAGGTAACGTTTAGGGACGAACTGTCGTGCCATGCATCTGTATTCTACCGGGGGCGATTAAATAAGTATCTCTGTTACCGTGGCGTCCCCCGCTGCTTTTGCCCGGCCTGGGTACCTGTCTCTCGGCTTGAATCCTTCCACACGACTGAGCACTATCAAATCTCTGGTTCTCTCGCTCCGCTCTCACACCGACACACACTATACGCATAGCATCGGGGGTGATTTGAATCAGTTGGTTGGGAGGGGAGGAGGAGATGGGGAGAGACAGAAGAGTTTAGAGGAAGGAGGGTGATTTGAAGGATACTTAAACTAGCCTTCACGAGAATGCAGAGAAACAGAGAGAGAGATTAAATCAAAACTGCAAGCTAATTCTTCCCAGGTTAAACTGGGGAGTGAAACATTTACAATGAAAACGCCCACAGCACCGGATAATTGTAATCAGTTTACCGGCAGTAATCAAATATGCATGGAAGATAGTTAGCCATGGTTCGGCAGTGGTTGTTGTCTCTCAATTCAATTCAAAGGGCTTTATTGGCATGGGGTAACATATGATTATATTGCCAAAGCAAGTGAAATTGATAAAGAAAAGTGAAATAAACAATAAAAAGTAAATATTACACTCACACAAGTTCCAAAAGAATAAAGATATTTCAGATTTGCAAATAGTTAAAGTACAAAACGGAAAATAAATATATATGGGTTGTATTTACAATGGTGTTTGTTCTTCACTGGTTGCTATTTTCTTGTTGCAGCAAGTCACAAATCTTGCTGCTGTGATTGCACACTGTGGTATCTCACGCAATAGATATGATACTATCAAAATTGGAATTGTTTTCGAATTCTTTGTAGTTCTGTGTAGTCTGATGGAATTATATGTCTCTAATATGGTCATACATTTGGCAGGAGGTTAGGAAGTGCAGCTCAGTTTCCCCATTTTGTGGGCAGTGTGTACATAGCCTGTCTTCTCTTGAGAGCCAGGTCTCTCTACGGCAACCTTTCTCAATAGCAAGGCTATGCTCACTGAGTCTATACATAGTCAAAGCTTTCCCTAATTTTGGGTCAGTCATAGTGGTCAGGGATTCTACCACTGTTTAGGGCCAAATATCATTCTAGTTTGCTCAGTTTTTTTGTTAATTCATTCCAATGTGTAAAGTAATTTTTTACTTTTTGTTGTCTAATGATTTGTTTGGGTCTAATTGTGTTGCTGTCCTGGGGCTCTGTGGGGTCTGTTTATGTTTGTGAACAGAGCCCTTGGACCAGCTTGTTTAGGGGACTCTTCTCCAGGTTAATCTCTCTGTAGGTGATGGCTTTGTTATGGAAGGTTTGGGACTCACTTCCTTTTAGGTGGTTGTAGAATTTAACCTTTTCTCAATAGGGGGTGCTGTTTGCAATTTGTAATAATTTCGTTCCCAAATTAAACTGCCTCGTACTCAATTCTTGCTCGTACAATATGCATATTATTATTACTATTGGATAGAAAACACTCTCTAGTTTCTAAAACCGTTTGAATTATATCTGTGAGTAAAACAGAACTCGAGTTGGAGCAATTTTCCTATGAGGAAGTGAGAAATCTGAAATCTGCAGGCTGTTCTGAGGTCGGTTTATTAATTTGCATGTCTTCTATTGGTTGAGATGCACTGCATACGCCTTCCCCTGGATGTCAGCGTATAGTGAGAATTGAAATGGAGTTGCTAGGCAGATCTGAGGCCTTATAAATGGGCTGGCAACGTGGGGTCCTCCATTTCTTCCCTTCGCCATGACGCAAGACAGACCTCAGGATGGCGTTCTAGAAAGCCCCCGTTATAGCCCTTAGATATATCCGGCTCTGATTTTATTCAATATAGGTGTTAAAGACATCATAATGTTGTTATTTTAAACCGAGTTATATCAGTTTATATCAGTATATTGCGATTTTCTGGTATTTATTTGTGCTGCGTTCTAGGGAGTTGGGCACGTCTGGCCCACATGGCTAATGTTTACTGCTAATTCCAACGTTGAAGGCGACAATCTACAACCGAGCAACGATTCTTTTGGAAAAAGGACAACTTGCCCAAGATTCTGATGGGAGCTCATCAAAAAGTAAGAACTATTTATGATGTTAATTCGTTGTTCTGTTGAAAAATGTAAAACTCATATTCCGCCATTAATTTCGGTGCGGTCTCTTTTTAACGCACGCTGTATGTCGTAGTAAAGTTAATTTTAAAAATCTAACACAGCGATTGCATTAAGAACTAATGTATCTTTCATTTGCTGTCCAGCCTGTATTTTTTGTCAAGTTTAAATTTAGTTACTGATTAGATTAGAGGCCTCTCCCAAGATTTCTCCCGACATATTGTTGGCAGCTTGGCTACTATTCTCATTGTATAACCACGATTTGTGCCGCTAAATATGCACATTTTCGAACAAACTCTATATGTATTGTGTAATATGATGTTATAGGACTGTCATCTGAAGTTTGAGAAGGTTAGTGAAAAAATTAATCTCTTTTGCTGGTTTATTCGTTATCGCTATTGTTGGCTTGAATCAATGCTGTTGTGTGGTTGGCTATTGTAGTAAGCTAATATAATGCTATATTGTGTTTTCGCTGTAAAACACTTAAAAAATCTGAAATATTGGCTGGATTCACAAGATCTTTGTCTTTCATTTGCTGTACGCTGTGTATTTTTCATAAATGATTTATGATGATCATTTAGTTAATTCACGTTGGTCTCTATAGTTATTCTAGTTGCTTTGGTGAGAGTTGTGATGGTGGCTGCAATGGTAAACTATGATTTATACCTGAAATATGCACATTTTTCTAACAAAACATATGCTATACAATAAAAATGTTATCAGACTGTCATCTGATGAAGTTGTTTCTTGGTTAGTGGCTATTTATATCTTTATTTGGTCGAAATTGTGATAGCTACCTATGCAGGAAAAAAATGGTGGAGAAAAAAAAGTTGTGTGTTTTGCTATCGTGGTTAGCTAATAGATTTACATATTGTGTCTTCCCTGTAAAACATTTTAAAAATCAGAAATGATGGCTGGATTCACAAGATGTGTATCTTTCATCTGGTGTCTTGGACTTGTGATTTAATGATATTTAGATGCTAGTATTTACTTGTGACGCTATGCTAGGCTATGTTAGTCAGCTTTTTTACTGATGGGGGTGCTCCCGGATCCGGGATTGTGATGAAGTAGAAGTTTTAACTGATCTTTTGTGGATTTTGATAATTAGCTGGTATCGGCCTAATTCTGATTTGCATGCATTATTTGGTGTTTTACGTTGTACTCTGAGGATATTTTAGCAGAATTCTGCATGCAGAGTCTCAATATGGTGTTTATCCCATTTTGTGAATTTATGGTTGGTGAGCTGATCCGCAGACCTCACAACCATAAAGGGTAATGGGTTCTATAACTGATTCAAGTCTTTTTAGCCAGATCCTAATTGGTGTGTTGAATTTTCTCTTTATTTTGATGTCATTGAAGGCCCTTCTTGCATTGTCTCTCAGATATAATTGCCTTTGTAGCAAGTTCTTTAATGTGCGAAGTAGACTGCTTCTCAATTAAAAAAAAAAAATCAAATGTCAGTGTGAAACTTTATTTCACTATACATTTGCCTAAGTTGGCTTGTGCTGTCTGGTCTTAAATATCATGCCCATGTTTGAAATGTTACCTGCTGCGCTGATGTTTAGGCCGAGGTATGTATCGTTTTTTGTGTGCTCTAGGGCAACGGTGTCTAGATGGAATTTGTAATTGTGTTGATTGTGTATATGTATTTTATAATGTCGTATGTTTTCCCCCAAGACCACTTTACATCGATTTGGATAGCAAACCCTCATGCCAAATTGATTCAAAAGCTTTTCTGAAGTCAACAAAGCATGAGAAGACTTTACCTTTGTTTTGCTTTGTTTGTCAATTAGGGTGAGCAGGTTGAAAACATGGTCTGTCACACAGTAATTTGGTAAAAAGCCAATTTGACATTTGCTCAGTACATTGTTTTCACTGAGGAAGTTTCCTGTTAATGATAATGCAACGGATTTTCCTAAGGTTGCAGTTGATGTACAGTACCAGTCAAAAGTTTGGAAACACCTACACATTCAAGGATTTTTCTTTATTTTCACTATTCTATTTAATTTTATTTCTTTATTTTATTTAACCTTTATTTATCTAGGTAAGTACATTTTCTACATTGTAGAATAATAGTAAAGACATCAAAACTATGAAATAACACATATGGAATCATGTAGTAAGCAAAAAAGTGTTAAACAAATCCAAATATATTTTAGATTTTAGATTCTTCAAAGTAGCCACCCTTTGCCTTGATTACGGCTTTACACAATCTTAGCATTCGCTCAACCAGCTGCACCTGGAATGCTTTCCCAACAGTCTTGGAGTTCCCACATATGCGGAGCAGTTGTTGGTTGCTTTTCCTTAACTGTGTGAATTGGGTTGAGGTCAGGTGATTGTGGAGGCCAGGTCATCTGATGCAGCACTCCATCACTCTCCTCCTTGGTCAAATAGCCCTTACACAGCCTGGAGGTGTGTTGGGTCATTGTCCTGTTGAAAAACAAATGATAGTCCCACTAAGTGCAAACCAGATGGGATGGCGTATTGCTGCAGAATGCTGTGGTAGCCATGCTGGTTAAGTGTGCCTTGAATTCTAAATAAATCACTGACAGTGTCACCAGCAAAGCACCCCCACACCATCACACCGCCTCCTCCATGCTTCACGGTGGGAACCGCACATGCAGAGATAATCCGTTCACCTACTCTGTGTATCACAAACACACGCTGGTTGGAACCAAAAATCTCAAATTTGGACTCATCAGACCAACTGACAGATTTCCACCGGCCTAATGTCCATTGCTCATGTTTCTTGACCCAAGCAAGTCTCTTCTTATTATTGGTGTCCTTTAGTTGTGGTTTCTTTGCAGCAATTCGACCATGAAGGCCTGCTTCACGCAGTCTCCTCTGAACAGTTGATGTTGACATGTGTCTGTTACTTGAACACTGTGAAGCATTTATTTGGGCTGCAATTTCTGAGTCTGGTAACGCTAATGAACTTATCCCCTGCAGCAGAGGTAACTCTGGGTCTTCCTTTCCTTTGGCGGTCCTCATGAGAGCCAGTTTCATCATAGCTCTTGATGGTTTTTGCGACTGCACTTGAAGAACCTTTCAAAGTTCTTGAAATTTCCCGGATTGACTGACCTTTATGTCCTAAAGTAATGATGGACTGTCATTTCTGTTTTCTTATTTGAGCTGTTCTTGCCATAATATGGAGTTTTACCAAATAGGGCTATCTTCTGTATACCACCTTTACCGTGTCACAACACAACTGATTGGCTCAAACGCATTAAAAAGGAAAGAAATTCCACAAATTAACTTTTAACAAGTAAATTTAAATGCATTCCAGGTGACTACCTCATGAATCTCGTTAAGAGAATGCCAAGAGTGCTGTAATGGGAATTTTGATATTTGTGGGGTTTTTTTATAACTAATTTCTGTTCTGTTCATGTGCTGTTCTAATAACCAATTTCTGTGTTCATTCAAGTGGCTGACTGTACAAATCACACCTATCAGTGCCTGCAATTTTGCAGTACGCCCAGACCGTGTTTTGAAAACAAATGACTTTGTTTTGAGAACGAATGAAAGATATCTCAGTTTCAAGGTCTCAGCTTAGAGAGGAGAAACCTCGTGAGGTGTTGGTCTATCACATGTTATGAAACAGTATTGGTCGGTCACATGAGTGAAACAAAACGGTAATGATTAAATAATTATGCAAAATCATGTTAATATAACTTGTCTGTGTAAAGCCGTATTGTCACGCCCTGATTTTAGAGATCCTTATTATTCTCTATGTTTGGTTAGGTCAGGGTGTGACTCGGGTGGGGAAATCTATGTTTTCTATTTCTTTGTGTTTTTGGCTGAGTATGGTTCCCAATCAGAGGCAGCTGTCTATCGTTGTCTCTGATTGGGGATCATTTATAAGTTGTCATTTTCCTTTCGGGTTTTGTGGGATCTTGTTTCCTGTTTAGTGTTTTTTTTGCCTGACAGAACTGTTCACTTTCGTTTTTTGACTTTCGTTATTTTGTTTGAGTGTTTTTGAATAAAAAATCATGAACACATTCCACGCTGCGTCTTGGTCCACTCTTCCTACCACAAACGAGAGCCGTAACACGTATATAAGACAACCGCTGGGTCTGCCCAGGAAAAGCTCCTGATTGACATGTGTACTATGGTGCATTGAGTTGGTTGGAACCTCTCCAGCACGCTGACAATAAACAATGATTCATTTAAGACTGACTTCAAGTGCCCCTGTGTAAGAATCTTTCCACAACAGTGTGCAAAGCTGTCATGAAGGCAAAAGGTGGCTACTTTAAAATAATCTCAAATATGACAATTATTTTTTATTTGTTTAGCACTTTTTTGGTTACTACATGATTACATATACTATTTCATAGGTTTGATGTATTTACAATTATTCTACAATGTAGAAAATAGTACAAATAAATAGAAATCCTTGAATGAGTAGGTGTGTCCAAACTTTTGACTGGTATTGTATATCCCATGGTAGTTATTTGGGTCAAATTTGTCTCCATGTTTGTGGATTGGGGTGATCAGTCCTTGGTTTTAAATATCAGGGAAGATGCCAGAGCTGAGGATGATGTTAACCTCCCTGCTGTGTTCCGGTCGAATTGGAACGATTCGGTCGAATTGGAACAAATTTATTCTGATTGTCATAAGGTTCCATAACTTTGTCCATACAGGGCATCTGAATACACAAAAAATAATTTTGATGATTTTCATTACTTTTTGGGTGTTTTATTTAACTTTTGTACACCTGTGGTGTTCCCAGTCAAAATAACCGGTCATTAGAAATGAATGGGTGAGACTACAATTAGTGTATAAAATTGGGTTCAGGCACATGCCCATTCATCAGATGGACACATTTCCTAACCCAGACCTCCACATGCATGTGTGCTTGAGCACACACACACACACACACGCACGCACGCACGCACGCATGCACGCACGCACGCACGCACACACACACACACACCTCACTCCTCTTCTTGGCTTCCATGGCAACCCCCACAGGAACCTTTCCCCAATAGAATCTTAGCCCCACGGGAACCACATCTGTTGGTATTCTCACAAACAACCGCAACATTGTTTCAATAATATTTTGAACTTTTGTCGCAGATCTGGTATATAACGTTTTTTGAGACTTTGCTCACAATGCATTCTGTGGCAGCACAATGACCAAACGATATACTGAGGAGGGGAAGATGACAATGGGGAAGATGGGCGACACCTGGAGTTGGGTGGATACAAGCACAAAGAAGTGAAACAGATCAGGGTGTGACAGAGGGATGCCACCTGGCTTCCTACCAGGGCGCATATCTGGTTGAGCGGGGTTCCGGCGGTGAAAGTCGGCGATGAGGGCCTTGTCCAGGATGTCCTTAGTGGGGACCCTGCACCTCTCCTCCAGGCCATAACCCTCCCAGTTCAGGGCAGGCTGAATGAGACTAGGAACAACAGGAGCACAGAAAAACACGATGGTAAACTTAACAAGACAAGACGAACTGGCAATAGACAAACAGAGAACACAGGTATAAATGCCCTGGGGAAGATGGGCGACACCTGGAGGGGGATGGAGACAAGTACAAAGACAGGTGAAACAGATCAGGGTGTGACAATATTGTATCATTTCTTTTAGGATTCCATCAACATCATAGGCTTTTTTGGGTTGGAAGATTTGTATGTTGTCCTGTAGTTCATTCAATGTAATTGGAGAATCCAGTGGGCTCTGTTAGTCTTTAACATTTGATTCTAAGATGTGTATTTGATCATGTATATGTTTTTGCTATTTGTCCTTTGTTATAGAGCCAAAAACATTGGAGAAGTGGTTTATCCTTACATCTCTGTTTTGGGATAGATAACTATTTTGTGTGTTCCAATTTTCCCAGAAATGTTTAGATTCTATGGATTCATCAATTACATTAAGTTGATGTCTAGTGTGCTGTTTCTTCTTTTTTGTCATAGTGAATTTCTGTATTGTTTTAGTGATTCACCATAGTGAAGGCTCAGGTTTCCTGGGTCTAAATGTTTTCGGTTGGATAGGTTTTTCAATTTCTTTCTTAGGTTTTTGCATTTTTCATAAAACCATTTGTAATTGTTGGTAATTTTCTTAGGTTGTCTGCTTTAAAAATAAAAAAAATTTGATAAGAAAGCTGGTCAAATATTCTTTTTCGGTTTTTCTACTGCCAAGTTTACACCTTCACTTTTACAGTGAAACATTTTATCCAGGAAGTTGCCTAAAATGGATTAAATGTGTTGTTGTCTAATTGTTTGTTTTGTAGATTTCTACACTACTTTCCTTCCATCTATAGAATTTCTTAATATTATGCCATTCCTTTGGCTTTGATGCCTCATGATTGAGTATTGTTCTATTCAAGTAGACTGTAATTTTTTACTATGATCTGATAGTGGTGTCAGTGGGCTGACTATGAACACTCTGAGAGACTCTGGGTTGAGGGCAATGATAAAGTAATCTACAGTGCTACTGCAAAAGGATGAGCTGTAGGTGTACCTACCGTAAGAGTCTCCTCGAAGCCTACCATGGACTATGTACAGATCCAGCATGCGACAGAGCTGCAGGAGTTGTGACCTTTTTTTGTTGGTTGTTTTGTCATAGTTGTGCCTAGGTGGGCATATTTGGGAGGGAATGCTGTAACGTCCCCTTGTGTGCTAAGAGTGTCAGGTTCATGTCCAGTTCTGGCATTTAGGTCGCCACAGACTAGTACATGTCCCTGGGACTGGAAATGTTTGATCGCCCCCTCTAGTATGGAGATTCTATTGGGGGATATAAATTTAGGTAGCACACATGAGGACATTTTTCTCTGTTGAGATCATTTCCTTATTAATTTCTAGCCAGATGTAAAAATGTTCTTGTTTTTACTAATTTAATAGAGTGGGTTAGGTCTGCTCTATATCAAATAAGCATAACTCTGAGTCGCTTCCCTGGTTTCATACATGGTAGTTTGATGGATGGGATTACCAGCTCTCTATAACCTAGAAGGCAACCAGTGGGTCCATCTCCTTTATACCATGTTTCTTGTAGCATGACAATAACTGTTTTTCCAATTTATTTGATGAAGTCTGAGGTCCTGCTCTTTAGACCAAAGGCAGATGACCTCAGACCTTGTATTTTCCAGGTTGAGATAGTAAAAGCTTTGTGTTCTATAGTGTCTAATGTTGTTTTCATGTGGTTTAGGCTCGGACCATTACAGTTGATTTAAGCAGAGAATGTTGAGCATCTGATACAAACCTCTTAGGTCGCAGGATGGGGCTTGGGCAGGTGAATTAGTGGGATTTGGGCCTGTTGCTCTGCTCTGTTGAGGTTCTTGCTGCAGGGGTGGGAGGCATGGGGGGGGGGGGGGGGCAGCAGGGGCATAAAACTAATCTGGGGGGGCCTATATAGGGTGTTGCTAGGGTTTGTTTGCGGAGGGGTCGATTGGTTGGGGTGGGGATGTGGCTGGTGGTGCTGCGGTGGTCTGGGCGTAGGTCCTCTTGGTGTGGACCTTTTTGGTGCAGCTCTTCCGGGGGGGAAATCTTGCTGCCGTGATTGCCCACTGTGGTATTTTACCCAATAGATATTGGAGTTTATCAAAATTGTATTTGTTTTTTGAATTCTTTGTAGGTCTGTGTAATCTGAGGGAAATGTGTGTCTCTAATATGGGCATACATTTGGCATGCGTGGTCCCATGGTGTTTATACTTGCAAACTGTTGTTTGTACAGATGGACTTGATACCTTCAGGCATTTGGAAATTGCTCCCAAGGATGAGCCAGACTTGTGGAGGTGTAAAATGTATTTTCTGAGGTCTTGGCTGATTTCTTTTGATTTCCCATGATGTCAAGCAAAGAGGCACTGAGTTTGAAGGTAGGCCTTGAAATACATCCATAGGTACACCTCCAATTGACTCAAATTACATCAATTAGCCTATCAGAAACTTCTAAAGCCATGACATACTTTTGTGGAATTTTCCAAGCTGTTGAATGGCACAGTCTACTTAGTGTATGTAAACTTCTGACCCACTGGAATTGTGATACAGTGAATTATAAGTGAAATAATCTGTCTGTAAACAATTTTCGGAAAAATTACTTGTGTCATGCACAAAGTAGATGTCCTAACCGACTTGCCAAATCTACAGTTTGTTAACAAGAAATATGTGGTGGTTGAAAAACGAGTTTTAGTGACTCCAACCTCAGTGTATGTAAATTTCCGACTTCAACTGTTGCATGTCTTCTCTTGAGAGCCAGGTCTGCCTATGGTCTGCCTTTCTCAATAGCAAGGCTATGCTCACTGATTCTGTACATAGTCAAAGCTTTCCTTAATTTTAGGTCAGTCACAGTGGTCAGGTATTCTGCCACTGTGTACTCTCTGTTCTCTTTGTTAATTCTGTCCAATGTGTCAAGTAATTACCTTTTTATTTTATCTTGATTTGGTTAGGTCTAATTGTGTTGCTGTCCTGGGGCTCTGTGAGGTCTGTTTGTGTTTGTGAACAGAGCCCCAGGACCAGCTTGCTTAATCTCTCTGTAGGTGAAGGCTTTGTAATGGAAGGTTTAGGAATCCCTTCCTTTTAGGTGGTTGTAGAATTTAACATCTCTTTTCTGGATTTTGATCATTATCGGGTATCGTCCTAATTGTACTCTGCATTCAATATTTGGCCTTTTACTTTGTACATGGACGATGTTTTTGGTGTTTGTCCCGTTTTGTCAATTCTTGGTTGTTGAGCAGATCCCAGACCTAACAACCATAGAGGGTAATGGGTTCTATAACTTACTCAAGTATTTTTAGCGATATCCTAATTGAGAGAAAGACATTTCTATTCCTTTTGATGGCGTAGAAGGCCCTTCTTGCCTTGTCTCTCAGATCATTCACAGCTTACCTGTGATGCTGATGTTTAGGCCGAGGTAGGTATAGTTTTTTTGTGTCTCTCTCTCTTCTCTCTCTCTTACGTTGGTCTGCTGTGTTATGTAGCCAATGGTAGGTATAGACTACACATCTGTCATCTGTCATCTAACTGGCACACCGGTACACTTCTCTCTCTCCTCATCTCTCTCACTGTTTCTCTCCTCTCTCTCTCTCTCCACATCTCTGTCTCTACCCCCTCCCCTTCTCTTTTTCCCTCCCTCTATCTGTCCCTCGAGCCAATGGTAGGTACAGGCTACACTTCTGTGCGATTCATTCAACTGGTACAGCGATACGCATCCTTCCTCCTTATCTCGCTTTGTTTCACTGCTCTCTCTCTCCCCCTCTCTCCTCTCTCTCTTCATATATTTTTCTCTCTCTCGCTAATGATAGATACAGTGCCTTCGGAAAGTATTCAGACCCCTTGACTTTGTTACAGCTTTATTCTAAAATGGATTTATAAAAAACATCAGCAATCTACACACAATATCCCATAACAACAAAGAGAAAAACAGGTTTTTAGACATTTTTTGCAAAAATGAATAAATATATAAAATACCTTATTTACGTAAGTATTCAGGCCCTTTGTTTTGAGAATGGAAATTGAGCTCAGGTCCTGTTTCCATTGATCATCCTTGAGATGTTTCTACAACTTGATTGTGGTAAATTCAATTGGTTGGACATGATTTGGAAAGGCACACACCAGTCTATATAAGGTCCCACAGTTGACAGTGCATATCCGAGCAAAAACCAAGCCATGAGGTTGAAGGAATTGTCCGTAGAGCTCCGAGACAGGATTGTGTGGAGGCACAGATTTGGGGAAGGGTACCAAAAAATGTCTGCAGCATTGAAGGTCCACAAGAACACAGTGGCCTCCATCACCCTTAAATGGAAAATGTTTGGAACCACCAAGACTCTTCCTAGAGGTGGCCCCCTGGTCACACTGACCAATCAAGGGAGAAGGGCCTTGGTCAGGGAGGTGACCAAGAACCTGATGGTCACTCAGACCGATCTCTAGAGTTCCTCTGTGGAGATGGGAGAACCTTCCAGAAGGGAAACCATCTCCGCAGCACTCCACCAATCAGGCCTTTATGGTAGAGTGGCCAGATGGAAGCCACTCCTCAGTAAAGGCTCATGACAGCCCGCTTGGAGTTTGCCAAAAAAGCACCTAAAGGACTCTCAGACCATGAGAAACAAGATTCTCTGGACTGATGAAACCAAGATTGAACTCTTTGGCCTGAATGCCAAGTGTCACATATCTGGAGGATACCTGGCACCATCCCTACGGTGAAGCATGGTGGTGGCAGCATCATTATGTGGGGATGCTTTTCAGCGGCAGGGACTGGGAGACTAGTCAGGATCGAGGCAAAGATTAACAGAGAAAAGTACAGAGAGATCCTTGATGAAAACCTGCTCAGGACCTCTGACTGGGGTGAAGGTTCACCTTCCAACAGGACAACGACCTTAAGCACACAGCCAAGACAACACAGGAGTGACTTTGGGACAAGTCTCTGAATGTCCTTGAGTGGCCCAGCCAGAGCCCGGACTTGAACCCAATCGAACTTCTCTGGAGAAACCTGAAAATAGCTGTGCAGCAACGCTCCTCATCCAAGAGGATCTGCAGAGAAGAATGGGAGAAACTCCCCAAATACAGGTGTGTCAAGCTGGTAGTGTCTTACCCAATAAGACTCAAGGCTGAAATCGTTGCCAAAGGTGCTTCAACAATGTACTGAGTAAAGGGTATGAATGCTTATCTAAATGTGATATTTCTGTTTTTAGCAAACATTTCTAAAAGGCTGTTTTGGCTTTGTCATTATGGGTTATTGTGTGTAGATTGATGAGGGAAAAAAACAATTGAATACATTTTAGAATAAGGCTGTAATGTAACAAAATGTGGAAAAAGTCAACAGGTCTGAATACTTTCCTGACTGTATATGCTACTCACAGGTGTGAGTCATCTGTCATCCAACTGACAATAGTACACTTCCTTCCTTCCTGCAGCTTGACAAACGTGAAAACGTTGACATCAGGGGAGTTGGAACATGGTAGCTTAGTGGGCTGTAACAGGAAGTGAAGGAGATGACTGGTAGGTAGACACGATGTCTCGCTTTCTTTCGTTCTCACGCACACGCGAGCACGTCCGCACGCACACGCACACACACACACACACGCACACACTCCTAATGTCAATAATGTATGCACCATATGGCTCTTTGCTTCCCTCTAGTGTTTTGACTGTTTGTTGTAGAAATACTGTATGGGGTCTATTTTCGGTTGGCGTTAAGGAGGCGCAAGTGTAATTTCGTAATGTAAAAACTGTCGGCCTAACGCCAGGTTCGGCTATCTAGCTGTTTTACATCAGCACGCTTGCACTCAGATGGGAGGGTGGATATATTTCAGCCATGTCATTAAAAACATGATCCGAAGTGCTAATTTCAGGCAGCTACAATAGTGATATTTAAGTCCAATCAAAAGCTAATTTTAGCGGTAACGCAGTTGGTCATGTTATGCATTTTGACAGCGGAAACTCAGCATATCCAGCCGTGACGCACACTGCCCATGGAACAAGATGTGATTTGGTGCCAGTATACTTAATATTTAAAAACATAAAACTATAATGTTTTTTTACCTATTTTGTTTGATTTGAATAAAAACCAACCATAGACCCCCCCCCCTCAATGAAGGCCGTATTATTTTTGTCCTGCCCAATGTATTTATAGTTGTATTTATTATGGATCCCAATTAGGCGTTGGCGCGAAAAGGCTGGGTTTTTAATGAATAAACAAGTTGTGGATGTGTGGAGGCTTGACCCCTCACTGGCCAATCAGACATCTGAGGTTGCTTCAAGTTGTGTATTTAGGGTATTTTATGCATTTCATTTGAATCAACTCCAATGTTAGTTTGTTAAACAGCTTACAGAAATAAAATAAAATGTAGACCTATCCCATCTTTGCTAAACATGTTAACTTGAACCTGTTTGCAGTCCACATTGTTCTAAGTAATTACATTGCTTCAATGTGGAAATATATGCACAGCATTTGCACTGATATAGGGGCTAGGCTACTGTAAATTGCATTATGGCACGGACATGCCAAACGTTGTCAATAAGCAAGATTAAATACGCTGAAAAGAGCGCGAATAATTCGAATCAAAATCCAAACAAAATGAAACGACTTGTTTTAAATAGGCTAAATACATTTAGTCTACGGGCACAACAATTGCTTCCCATGGGCATATCATACTAAAAAATGCAGACGATGTCGTTTTACGCCTCCAAACTTTTGACAGTAGCTGGATAAAGATCCAATATAAAGAGAAAGGGAGAATGTCCACTCACCGTTATACTGCTCCCAAATATCATGCTTATATACAAAACACATTGAAACCATCTTACGGATTGCATTCACACTTCTCCATAAATTGCATCGCATGCCTGCAATGGACATTCTCACCATCAAACCAGGACAGTAAATAATTCTAATAAATTTGGTTAAAAAAATCTACGAAAAACAAGCGAACAATAAATAGATGATGAAATCGCCAGCATAAAAAAAAGACGACGCATTGCTGTTGAACCAGCCTTCGTTATAGTAGTCCTATACGGTAAGGGTAACCTACAGAGGGCTTGGGTTTTAAAAATATGAAACGGAAAACAAACAATTGTTGCAGGAAAATAACTTCTAAATGCAACGTTCACCTGTATTCACCAAGGTTCTCATCTCTCGTCTCATGATGGGCATGGACACATGCAGCCTACATCATGGAGAGGGTTTTATGCACGTCCAAAGCATGGCTAAAACAATGTAGGCCTGCATACAATAAGCATCTGCACGGATAACTGTGCTCGTGAAAATAGCACAATTATGTCTGACACACCCCAGAACCTATAGCGCTACCGCCCAGCGCTTAGACGGACCATTGCGTTAGGTTTGCTAAAATAGAGCCGCGTGTGTGTGTGAGAGAGATTTGGTTTTACTATCCTTGTGGTGACCAGAAGTCCTTACAAGCATAGTAAAACAATGAACATTTGTGTGGACATTTCGCTGGTCCCCACAAGGAAAATGGCTATTTTAGGGTTACAATTAGGGTTAGAATTAAGGTTAGAGTTGGGGGTTAGGGGCGGCAGGTAGCCTAGTGGTTAGACCGTTGGCCCAGTAACCGAAAGGCCGTCATTGTAAATAAGATTTTGTTCTTAACTGACTTGCCTAGTTAAATAAAGGTTAAAACAATTATTTAAATAGGTTTAAGGTTTTGATTTCGTTTAGGGGTTAGTGTTAGCTCTATTGTTAAGGGTTAGGGGAAATAGGTTTTGAACGGGAATAAATTCTTTAGTCCACATGATGTGTGTGTGTGTGTGGAGAGGAGAAAAGGAGAGAAAGAAGGAATGAGAGGACAGAAGGAGAGACAAGGAAGGAGAGAGGGAGAGGGAACAAAAAAAATGTACAACAGTCATTGTTGAAGTCAACGGTGCTTTTTTTCAGGCACTTCCCAAGTAGCACCCTATTCACTACATAGTTTATTACTTTTCACCGAATCCCTATGGGCCCTTGTCAAAAATAGTGCAGTATATAGGGTGCCTTTTGGGCCATAATTTATGTTGTCAATTATTTAACAGACTGTTAAATCAAAGCTATGGGTTAATGGGAGAGAGAGAGACCCTTGTAAATGTAAGCTTACATTTTGTCAAACCGATTGATATTGTTAACCATACAACAAAATATATTAGTTGTCATATAGATTACAAGTGCACTTTGACATATTTATTTTTATTTATGTTCACCTGAGTGGGTAGATCTATCTTCATCTGGTAACTCATTAGAAGGTGGATTTACTGTTAAATAAATTGTGTGTGCGTCCTACCTCTTTGCTGTACATCATGAGGTGGTGTGTGTGTGTGTGTGTTTTTGAATGTGGATCATGTATTGTACCTGTGTGTGTGTATGTTATATAACCATAACGAGAGGTGTGAAGGTGAAAACTGCTCACCTGTTCACCTGTTATATTTTTATTAAACAGAACACAACCAACTAACTTCACAACAACAGCTAGTGCTTATATAAGGGAGATTTTTATTTGTTTATTTTTACCTTTATTTAGCTAGGCAAGTCAGTAAAGAACAAATTCTTATTTTCAATGACGGCCTAGGAACAGTGAGTTAAGTGTCTTGTTCATGGGCAGAACGACAGATTTTGACCTTTTCCGCCTGGGGATTCGATCTTCCAACATTTCAGTTACTAGTCCAACGCTCTAACCACTAGGCTACCTGCCACCAACGTGTGTGGGTGTGGGTTTGTTTGTGTGTGTGTGGCGGGGGGAGAGGAAGTTGAAGGTATATGTGTGTGAGAGAGCAAGAGTGAATGTGTGTGTGTGTGTGGCGGGGGGAGAGGAAGTTGAAGGTATATGTGTGTGAGAGAGCAAGAGAGAGAATGTGTGTGTGTGTGGGGGGGGGGGGGGGGGGGGGGGGTGTATTGACGTGCGTTTGTGCAGTGCTACAAATATTATATATATTATTTCTCACACTGCCTCATAATCAGACTGTAATTGATACAGTATGTTATCAAAGCCCATCAACATGTATATCTAACGCCATAAGATAAATAGCAATGTGCAAGCAGGACTATTGTTGAGTTACAGGAAAATACTATCAAGAAAAGTCTGAGAATTGTCTATAAAGCAAGGTTGGGCTCAATTCAGAATTGAATTGAGAATGCCACAAATTCAAATAGATTTTTTGAATTTGAATTGAAATAGTTAACAGGATACATCATTGCAATTCGAATTTCAATTAAAGAAAATATAATTGAATTCAGTGAAGTTCAATGAAATTCAAATGCCTCTTTTACAGATGTATAATCTTAATTTGATCACACTGTTGCAGGATAACTTTCCTGCAAAGCAGGCCATTTCAAATGTGTAGTGTATTTGAGGCTTCTGAAGTTTGTAATTTCCACCTTGAAAGGTCAGACTTGATTTTACCTTATGCCAAATGTATCAACCCCTACAAAAATGTCCATTAATTATAATTCACATAATAATTCACATTTCCTGTTGCTGTAGGATTAGTTTCCTGCTGTAGGAAACAAGTTCAAATTAAGATCCTATCTGTAATCTCTATTAGGTGTAGTCTATACAAATATACATCTTGTACATGAAACACTGAACATGTTGTTATACAGTATACTGTATATGCATATAAAATATTGTTGAAACAATGGATTTTCAGGACAAACTCTTAAAATGGATGATCAAGGAAAACAAAACCTGTATGCAAATATTCTAAGTTATTATATATTCAATATGGGGAAAATGGCAAGCTGACCCTGAAGCCTTCAAAAAGAACAAACAAATTAAATGGTTGGTGGATATATAATTGGCTAAGCATTAAGGTTAAAAGAGCATATGCACATTGTTTCCAGAGAAAAGTGATATCTTCTTTGCTATCTAAAAGTGTGACCTGTCAGATTCAATGAAACTCTCATGCTATATGACTGAATGGAATTTATGTCACGACTTCCGCCGAAGTCGGTTCCTATCCTTGTTCGGGTGGCGTTCGGCGGTCGATGTCACCGGTCTTCTAGCCATCGCCAATCCACCTTTTCATTTTCCATTTGTTTGGTCTTGTTTTCCCTCACACCTGGTTTACATTCCCTCATTACTCAACATGCATATAACCCTCTGTTCCCCCCATGTTTGTGTGTGGAATTGTTTGTTGTAAAGTGTATGTGCACTTCTTACTGGTTTTGCGACAGGTTATTTCACCCGTATTTTGTTGTTTCTGGGTGCAGTTTGTTTTGCATCATTAAAGTGCTCCGGTTGTTACCCATTTCTGCTCTCCTGCGACCGACTTCCCTGCAGCCAGTTACGCACAGCTTACAATTTATTTGAATTGGACTGAATTATATTCAACTTCCTGTCACTTCCTGTTAATTCAACTCAAATTTCAACTCCTGAGATCAATGGGACAGAATAAAAAAGTTCTGAATTGAGCCCAACCCTGTACCAAAGGCAAGTATTTAATTACATTGTAAAATTAATGAATTCACATAGAATGCACATCAACTCAACTATTTTTCTATTGATCAGACTATTCTCTCCATATGGGTATATATTGTTTTTCTGCTCTGTCTACTCTCTGGATACAGTTATAGCATTAGCTGTGTGTCTCTGTGTGTGTGCTCTGTCTGCACTCAGGATCAATACACCTATATAGTTGCTTTAGAAAAATCCATTTGTCCTGCCATTACTCTTCATCTAATTTAATAGGCTAAATGAAAGATTGATGGGTTTATACCAGACATGGGTTCAGATTGCATTTGGGTTCTTTCAAATTCCGTAACTGTGCTTGATTGAGTTTACTCTACATAATGGAAACAAATGGAATAGTCCCCCAAAAGTGCAAACACTACCCATCTGGCACTTCATGCAGGCTCAATGAAACGCTCAGCTGATTTAAAGGAAAACCCAGGTTTTGTCAAAATGTGGTTGTGGTTGGCTGTCTTCTTGGTATAATGGCTTCAAATAGAGATTGCAGTGTTCTCATTCTCTCTCTCATACATTTTATCCTACTGTACACAGCATGAATCTTACATGCATCTTACCCTCTGACATGATGTACTTTGAATCGTGACAATCACAAACATACATTTTACAGACACACACACATCTCTTTTCCTAAACCTCAAACCCTACTCCAGAAACACCACAGTGCTATTTTTTACTTCCACTCAGTGCAGTGTGACTCTGATGTGGTGTGTGTCCATGCTAACATGTAAACACTAATGTACTATGACAGGATGTTGACAGTTGGAGCAGCTGTAGGTTAGGCCCTGACACTCTGCCACCCTGCTGTTGCTGTACACACACACACACACACACACACACACACACACACACACACACACACACACACACACACACACACACACACACACACACACACACACACACACACACACACACACACACACACACACACACACACACCCACAGATATGTAGGATCTTAATTTGAGCCAGTTTGCTAATCCTGCAGCAAAAGGAAATTGATGATAGGACTTGTCTAAGCAGGGGCAATATTAATGGATACCAAGGGAAGCCAGTCTTCCCAAAAAATAGAAGACTTTTAAAATTTGTATAATATACACTGAACAAAACTATAAACGCAACATGTAAAGAGTTGGTCCTATGCTTCATGAGCTGAAATAAAAGATCACAGAAATGTTCCATGCACAATAAAAGCTTATGTAACTAAAATGTTGTGCATCAAATTGTTTACATCCCTGTTAGTGAGCATTTTTTCCTTGCCAAGATAATACACCAAACTCAAGAAGCTGATTAAACAACATGATTATTACACAGGTGCACCTTGTGTTGGGGACACTAAAAGGCCACTCTAAAATGTGCAGTTTTGTCATAAAACACAATGCCACAGATGTCTCAAGTTTTGAGGGAGCATGCAATTGGCATGCTGACTGCAGGAATGCCCACCAGAGATGTTGCCAGAGAATTGAATGTTAATTTCTTTACCATAAGTCGACTCCAACATCGTTTTAGAGAATTTGGCAGTACGTCCAACTGGCCTCACAGCCGCAGACCACGTGCAACCACGCCAGCTCAGGACTTCCACATCCAGCTTCTTCACCTGCTGGATCATTGGAGACCAGCCACCCAGACAGCTGATGAAACTGTGGGTTTCCACAGTCAACGTTGTGAACGGAGTGCCCTACGGTGCCCCATGGCCGGTGGGTTTATGGTTTGGGCAGGCATAAGCTACGGACAACGAACACAATTGCATTTTATAGATGGCAATTTGAATGCACAGAGATGCCGTGACGACATCCTGGGGCCTATTGTCGTGCCATTCATCCGCCTCCATCACCTCATGTTTCAGCATTATAATTCACGGCCTCATGTCCCAAGGATCTGTACACAATTCCCGGAAGCTCAAAATATCCCAGTTTTTCCATGGCCTGCATACTCACCAGACATGTCACCCATTGAGCATGTTTGGTATGCTCTGGATCGACGTGCACAACCGCATGTTCCAGTTCCTGCCAATATCCAGCCACTTCGCATAGCTATTGAAGAGGAGTGGGACAACGTTTTACAGGCCACAATCAACAGCCTGGTCAACTCTATGCGAAGGAGACGTGTCGCGCTGTAAGAGGCAAATGGTGGTCATAACAGATACTGACTGGTTTTCTGATCATCGACACGACCTTTCTTTGAAAAGTATCTGTGACCAACAGATGCATATCTGTATTCCTAGTCACGTGAAATCCATAAATTAGGGCCGAATGAATTTATTTAAATTGACTGATTTCCTTATATGAACTGTAACTCAATAAAATCTTTGAAATTGTTGCATGTTGCGTTTTTATTTTTGTTCAGTATATCTTTCGTCTCTCTGTGTTTCATAATTTTCCTTGCATTCGCAAGAGGCTGAATGTATCTCACCAGAGAAAGCATCCGAGTGAACGAAATAGAGCCCCTCTGTCTCTGTATGTGTAGGCCATGTGTCTGATGCTGTCTGGTCAAAAATAGTATGATATTGTTGCTGCTTGTAGCATTAAATGTAAGGGAAGCCAGTGAGCATTTGGCCTCCCTTGATTAATTTTTTTTACAATAATAACCAATCAGTGTTGAGCTGAGCTGAGTGAGCTCAACTGTGAATGGTCCTGGCGCACCCAAAAAAATGTCAAGGGAAGCCAGTTTGGATTTTGCTTCACACATAAAAAAGCCAAAAGTCGTTAACTATAAAAAACTTGATTCGTTGCATCTCATTGTGTTGTTGTCTGCCGGTGACTAGCTAGCTAGCTAAAATTGGCCCTTTCCTAAATTAGCCATGGGCGGAGATAGGGATTTGGACTTAATTCTCCGTACTGGCCAATTATTATAAGGGCGATTCTGATCCATCCATGAATTCATACATTGTGCATCTATCCTGAGAGGATGGAAGTTCAATATATAGCTAGATATAGTAGGCTAATGTTAACTAGCTGGCTAATCATTGCCCATGAAAGGAAGTTAGGCTAGTGAGCAAGCATTTTTGCCAGGTAGCCTAGGATAACTAAAAGCATGTACTGTATGACAGAGTCATAGACAGTTTCGACAACATGAAAGAGAGGAGGATGGCATTGCCGTTTCTATACAATTAGGGTGAGTCAACATTTTTTTTCTACTTACGCACACAGACACACACACAAACACACACCCAACTTTTGCTTACGTTGATTGGACTATGTTGTTTTTGGAATCTTTTAGTTGTCACTGTAGACTAATCGTAGGTGATTTGATTATGTTGAAGTTGGAATGGTGCTGGAATAGTGGAGGCAGCTCTTTGCTCAGTGTTCAAAATCAATAGTTGTTTAGTAGTACAAAAATGTCGGAAACATTAACTTGATTGACCAAGCTGTAGGTCATGTAACTGTTTGTTACATGCAATATGATTTGTGGAATTCACCAGACAGCTGTTGCTCTCCAGTTTTGCAATGAAACAAAGCTGTGGTTGTATTTATTCTGTCGTTGTGTCTTCTCATTGTCTCGACCATAGGCGTATATATGGATGTCATTAGGTGAATGCACCAATTTGTAAGTCGCTCTGGATAAGAGCGTCTGCTAAATGACTTAAATGTAAATGTAAATGTAAATATATTTGGGGCGGCAGGTGGTTAGAACGTTGGGCCAGTAACCAAAAGGTTGCTGGGTCGAATCCTGAGCTGCCAAGGTAACAATTAAAGCATCCAACAATTAATGTCAGACAGTTTTAGAGGAATGAATGATTCCATACATTTTTCAAATTAACTGCCCAATATGCCAACATTCCCTTCAAACAAATCCAGTCAATCCACAGAAATACACTGCCTCAAATCAGTTGATGATAGGACTTAGACACAGTAGCGGTGTGTGGGTAAAATCACTGGGGAAGCCAAGCCAGGAAAAGCCCTTGTACAATATGTGTTGTGATAATTGCATTGTTTTCTCTATAACCTGTTAGTTCATATGCCTTGTCCTTGTGATATATATATTTATTTTTGATTTAACCTTCATTTAACAAGGCAAGTCAGTTAAGAACATTAAGAACAAAGTCTTATTTACAACGACGGCCTACCAGGGAACAGTGGGTTAACTGCTTTGTTCAGGGGCAGAACAACAGGACTGTTTTGCTAGCACAGATATGCACAGATATGTTCCGGGATTCATCCAATGGCATTGAGGAGTATAACACCTCAGTCATCGGCTTCATCAATAAGTGCATCGACAACGTCATCACCACAGTAACCGTACGTACATATCCCAACCACAAGTTATGGATTAAAGGCAACATCCGCATCGACCTAAAGGCTAGAGCAGCCACTTTCAAGGAGCGGGACACTAATCCGGATGCTTATAAGAAATCTCGCTTACACCCTCAGAAGAACCATTAAACAGGCAAAGCGTCAATACAGGATTAAGATTGAATCCTACTACACTGGCTCTGACTCTCGTCGGATGTGGCAAGGCTTGAAAACTATTACGGACTACAAAGGGAAACCCAGCCGTGAGCTGCCCAGTGAAGCGAGCCTACCAGATGAGCTAAATGCCTTTTATGCTCGCTTCGAGTGTTAGGGTTCGTTCCTTACGTCCCTCTTTGTCAATCATTGGTTCATTGGTGAAATTAGCATTATTACAATATCTTTAATTAAATAATTCAAAAACCTTTATTAATGCAATTGCAGACGGAAGTTGACAAACAGTAACATAGCACGCATGTTTCTGAGGAAGTTCTGCATCAAACAAAAGGTCTCCAGTTGTTTTTTTAAACCCTAAGTCGCGCCCTGGTGATGTCACTGCTTACGTCATCATCCTCTACTCCTGGGACCAAAACCATGCCTACAAAGCTGTATAAACAGGGCCTTTATTGTTAGCTAAACACTTAGCAGTAAATGTCCCCTCCCCCCAAAGTAGATTTTTTGTGGAATGTTTGCCTAGTCTTATCTCCTTCACTCCCCTGCAGAGTACTGTCTATGTCACACATTTCTAAGAGGGGCCTCTTTATAATGAGGCAGAAAAAGAGAGAGAGAGAAAACTAATATACATCTGTAGAACAATACTAAACTTCTACAAAGAATATATATATTGCTAATCCGTAGTCTAAAACCCTATAAATGTAAGGAGGGTCTTATAACCCCTCCCCTTCTATTAATAAAACACAAGCATAATCAATTATTCTAATACATCAAACAGACCCAAATCATGACCGCTAGGTGAATCCTGACATGACACAAGCAACACTGAAGCATGCATGAGAGCACCAGCTGTTCCGGACGACTGTGTGATAACGCTCTTGGTAGCCGATGTGAGCAAGACCTTTGAACAGGTCAACATTCAGAAAGCCGCGGGGCCAAACGGATTACCATGTGCGACTGGCAAGTGTCTTCACTGACATTTTCAACCTCCCTGAGTTTCAAGCAGACCACCATAGTCCCTGTGCCCAAGGAAGCGACGGTAACCTGCCTAAATGATTACCGCCCCGTAGCACTCACGTCGGGAGCCATGAAGTGCTTTGAAAGGCTGGTCATGGCTCACATCAACAGTATCATCCCGGATACCCTAGACCCAGTCCAATTCGCATACTGCTTCAACAGATCCACAGATGATGCAATCTTAATCACACTCCACACTGCCCTTTCCCACCTTGACAAAAGGAACACCTATGTGAGAATGCTGTTCATTGACTACAGCTCAGAGTTCAACACCATAGTGCTCACAAAGCTCATCACCAAGCTAAGTTTCCTGGGACTAAACACCTCCCTCTGCAACTGGATCCTGGACTTTCTGACGGGCCGCCCCCAGGTGGTAAGGATAAGCAACAACACGTCTGCCACGCTGATCCTCAACACTTAGGCCCCTCCTGTACTACCTGTTCACCAACGAGTTCGTGTCCAAGTTTGCTGACGACGCAACAGTGGTAGGCCTGATTACCGACCACAATGAGACAGCCTATAGGGAGGAGGTCAGAGACACGGCCAGGACAACAACCTCTCCCTCAATGTGAGCAAGACAAAGGAGCTGATATTGGACTACAGGAAAAGGCGGGCCGAACAGGCCCCCATTAACATCGACGGGGCTGTAGTCGAGCGGGTCCAGAGTTTCAAGTTCCTTGGTGTCCACATCACTTTACCCCCACCTACATGTACAAATTACCTCGATTAACCTGTACCCCCGCACATTGACACATACCCGGTACCCCCTTTATATAGTCTGGTTGTTATTTTATTGTGTTACTTTTCATTATTTTTTACTTTACTTTATTGGGTAAATATTTTCTTAACTCTTTCTTGAACTGCACTGTTGGTTAAGGGCTTGTATTTGGCGCATGTGACAAATAAAGTTTGATTTGATTTGAGTTACAATGGACTGTACTAAACAATTTCACCTCTACAGGATTGGTGTCTCCCCAGCAGGACAGTTGAGCTAACATGCGCTAATGTGATTAGCATGACGTTGTAAATTTCCCAGGACATTGACATATCTGATATGGGCAAAAAGCCTACATTCTTGTTAATCTAACAGCACTGTCCAATTTACAGTAGCTATTACAGTGAACGAATACCATGCTATTGTTTGAGGAGAGTGCACAGTTGGGCAGACTTGATACAACATTTTGAACAGTAATGCAATGGTTCATTGGATCAGTCTAAAACTTTGCACATACACTGCTGGCCAAAATCGAAACTGGAATAATACATTGTGGCATTTCTCTTAAAAACCCATGTTCTTTTCTTTGTATTATTTTTTACCAGATCTAATGTGTTATTTCCTTTCAAATGGTATCAAGAATATGCATATCCTTGCTTCAGGTCCTGAGCTACATGCAGTTAGATTTGGGTATGTCATTTTAGGTGAAAATTTGAAAAAAAGGGTCCGATCCTTAAGAGGATGTCTTAACTATAATACAATGTTTTCCACACACATAGCTACGCGTAGCCTACTTGGACACCGGGTCCCCACATTTCCCACTCTCCCACGCCGAATAGCCTGAAGCCAAAGGCCTCTTCTCGCAGGCTCTATTTCCCTACGTGGGAGCATTGCGAACTGTAGGTTGGGGTTTTTGACATGGTACATTGAACAACACAGCAGCCTTTTGGCATTTTTTGTCATATCTGTAAAACAAAAATTAAACAACGAGGTTGACTCTTTTACAATTTTTATTTTTTATTTTACTGTTATTTTACCAGGTAAGTTGACTGAGAACACGTTCTCATTTGCAGCAACGACCTGGGGAATAGTTACAGGGGAGAGGAGGGGGATG